>NW_006399771.1:18619785-18622000 GCF_000299155.1 Elephantulus edwardii | reverse complement strand
AACAACAACAACAACATACCAAGCGTAAGCTGTGGGCCTATCTCAGCTCAGCTTGTTCATTGGGAAGTGATACGGTGCTAACTCTGGCTTTAAAGAACTTTAGAATACTCTTTGGAACATGAAACCAGTACCTATGGAATAATTATGAGTAACGCCAGATAACTTATGTGCAAAAAATATTTTTAAATTTGGGCACAGCTTTTTAAATTGTATGATTCTGTTTACACCAATATTGATGACTTTGCTTAACAGAGCCCACTGTGTTGATTGCTGTCTTGTAGACAATATCAAAGGGATTTCTCATTTAATGTTTACACTGATAATTGCAGATGGGGTTTCCTGCTTCAATAGGCTTCTGGGAATTTTGTTCAAATGGCTCCATTCAGGCATACTTGTTTCATAATTGAAAGATCTGGGGAAACTTTGCCCAGAGGAAAGAAAGCAGAGGGGGCATGGTAGATGCTAGCAAGTATTTTGAAGTCTGCCATATGGAAGAAGGATTAAACATGAGATAAGGATATGAGAAGTATAAATAAGCTGTACTTATTCAGTAATCCAACACTGCATGGACCGGCCTGGATAACTTTATGGGGAGAGAGGATAACTTTCAGTGCCCATTAGTAAAAGTCTAATCATGGTTCAGACTAATTTTTGCCCTTCACTTTCAGTGTGCTGAGTCTGGCTCCAAAGTCTTGTCCTTTCTGACTCTCTGACAGGTGGGGCAGCATCTCTGATGCACCCTGATCCTTCCTTGTTAGATATATGGGAATATAGTATCTATTTCTTGGGAACATACTCTGTAAGACTGAAAGATGTGGAAGATGCCCAAAGAAACATTGGGAGAAAAAGAGGAGGGTCCTGACTGGTTAAGTATCACTTTTAAAACAGAAGACAGATTTGGACCTTTAGATTGGCAGCACTGTCTTCATTCTCATGGCCTGGACACCTCCTACACCCTAGCTATATACCAAAGGGCATGAGGCTGTGTGCTACTTCTCAGACACCGAGAACTATATAATTTTCCTCCCCCCCCAATATTCTAGCCTGGTCTCTACCACCATGATGATTATTAATCCCCCTTATAAGTGATGCTAATTCCATTATTCTTTTGCAAAGATTGAATCTGTTTATCCACCAGAAAATGTGCAGACATAAACAACACAATGACTAATTTCCTGTACTCTGTTGGTGGTTTTTATTTTATGTGACTTTATGGTGATAAAGGATTTTTGACACTTTACTTTTAAATCAGAGGAGACAATGTCTAAGCCAAGTCTCTGTCTGTACTTGCACCCCTACTCCTTCATGAAAGGTTCTCATGTGTAGAAAGAACCCATTCCAAGGGAACACAACCGAATTGTTGATACTTTATTAAGGATAAAGAAATTTGGGAGGAGAGTTGGAGTGCTTCTGGATTTTTTCTGTTCATTGAGAAGCTTAGCAAGATGACTTCTACGTATCATTTAATGAATTAGTACAGGTTCTGTCTCTTGGATTGTTCTGTGACTTAACTTGTGTAGGCATTACTTCTTGGAGGTGGAATCCAAAATTAATGGCCTAAATCACTTCATGATCTCTGCGACACATGGAAAGCGTGGAATACCAACATCTTTGGTGTCAGATGATTCTAAAGAGAAGATGGGGCTAGAATCTTTGGCAAAAGTGATTAACAACTCTTCAGATTATACAACAGATGCTGATCGCTTGGGCCTGACACCAGAAGCCACTTGCAGGAGTTGCTATACTTCTCTTGTGTGTAAGCCAGGGTGTCACCTCCAGTAATGACCCTAAACAGGTTTGTTGTTTTTAGGCAGTAATGTTGTTGTTGTAGTGAGCTGTCAAGTTACCTGCAACTCATAGCAACCCTATGTACAGCAGCTCTGAAGCCTGCCCTATGCTGAACCAGTCTCACTGATTCCAATACACCTACCCCCACTGTCCCAGTTACTGTATCAATCCATTTCATCCAGGGTCTTATTCTCCTGTGCTGTCCCTCCATCCTTCTGAGCATGATGTCCTTCTCCCAAGACTGGACCCTACTGGCCACGTGCCCAAAATATGTGAGATGGAGCCTCAAAATCCTAGCCTCCAAGGAGAAGCTTGATTTTACTCTCTCCAAGACAGACTTACTTATTTTCTTGGCAGTCCATGATATGTTCAAGACACTTCTCCAGCACCACAACTCAAAGGCAATTATCATTGTCTCTCATCCTTA
>NW_006399771.1:18606132-18618805 GCF_000299155.1 Elephantulus edwardii | reverse complement strand
TAAACCCGAGTTTCTCCCTGGAGGCTAGGATTTTGAAACTCCATCTTACATACTTTGGGCATGTGGCCAGAAGTCATCAGTCCTTGGAGAAGGACATCATGCTCAGAAGGGCGGAAGGACAGAGCAGGAGAGGAAGATCCCAGATGAGAGGGATTGATACAGTATCTGGGGCAATGGAGCTGTGTTTCAGAATCAGTGAGACTGGCCCAGGACAGGGCAGGCTTCAGAGCTGTTGTACATGGCATGGCTATGAGACAGATGAGTTGATGGCACACAAAAACAACACTGTATGGGAGCCAAGAGGACTGTGGGGATTTTCTCAAGAATTACTAGAATCACTTGAGAGAATCTGAGGGATCTAGAGTTCTTGCAGAGTGAAGAGGGGGAGAAGTAATATTTGGGGAATCTTTATGGATAGATTAGTCTAGCTTGGGAAATAGGGATTTTACACTTACATTGAAGAGCCTGAACAGCAGAGCTTATGTAGAGAATAGGTGGAAAAAAGTGTTATTGATTAGGTCTATCCTAATCTTATAGGTTAGGAAGAAAGATGCCTCAATGATTAAGTTAATATTTTGGTTTGTTTTGTCATATTTTACTGGAGAGAATTGATCATAATTTTGTATTTATAACATCCACATTGATGCACTACTGTATAGGTCCATCTCATTAATTCATTAATATAACAAATGTATAAGCTTCGGTCCAAGAAATGCAAATCTGACATGAATAACTCGCATAGTTCAAGGAAAATCTAGGTACTTACTATCATCTCATTTCCCATCGTCTCTCACTTCAAATGCAGGTTATACACATGGATTTCACTTGATGTTATGCACAGGAATCAGATAGATGACATCTGTAGAAGGAATCATTGGAGAAGTTCATTATCAGCAGTGAAAACTTGGCCAGGTGATGATTGTAAAATACACCATCAACTACTTACATTCAAGTTCAAATTAAAGCTAAAGAAGGTTAAATCATATCCACAGAAATAAAAATTTGATCTTGAGTCTATCCTCCCTGAATTTAAAAACCAACTCAGGAACAGGTTTCAGGTATTGAACAGTAATGAATGAAGACCAGATGAGCTCTGAGAAGATATTAAGAATATCAGCCATGAAGAATGCAAAAAGACATTACAAAGAAGGAAAAAGAAGAAAAGACCAACATGGATGTCCCAAGAGATTAATAATATTGTGCTGGAGAGCCAAGAAGCCAAAGTGAAGGGAAGAAGTAAAGAAGTTAAGGAGCTGAATAGAATATTTCTTTCTTTTTTTAAAAAAATTTATTATTTTTGTGCGAGTGTACTGTCAAATCAGATCTGACTGGTACAGGAGGAGATTGTCCCTCCTCCCCCGACAGAGCATCTGGTGGATTTGAACCGTGCACCTCTGGCATTGTAGTTGCAGCTCCTTGCCACTAGGCCACCAGAGTTCCCCTGAATTGAATATTTCTAAGGGCAGCTTGGGAAAACAAGGCAAAGTATTATAACGAAATGTTCAAGGAGCTGGAGTCAGAAAATCAAAAGGACTGAACTCGCTCAGCATGCCTTAAGCTGAAGGAACTAAAGAACAAATTGAAACCATGAGTTGCAATACTTACAGATGCTTCAGACAGAATATTGAATGATTCAGGAAGCATTAAAAGAAGATGGAAGTAATACACACAGTTACTGTACCAAAAAGAGTTGGCTGACACAGAAGAATTTCAAGAAACACATATGACCAAGAAGCAATGGTGATAAAGGGGGAAGTTGAGGCTGCTCTGAAGGACTTGGCAAAAAATAAAGTCCCAAGAATTTATGGAATACCAAGTGACCTATTGTAACAAGCAGATGCTGTCCTGGGTATACTCACCACGTTGTGCAAAGAAATCTGGAGGACAACTACTTGGCCAACTGACTGGAAGAGATCCATATTTCTTCCCATTCCACCAAAAGTGACCCAACAGACGGTGGAAATTATCAAACAATATCATTAATGTCACATACTAGCAAAATCCTGAAGAAGATTATCCAGAAATGATTGGAACCGTACATTGACAGAGAACTAACATAAATACATGCTGGGTTTAGAAGAGCTCTTGGCACTAGAGACATTATTGTCAATGTCAGATGGATTTTGGCAGAAAGCAAAGAGTACCAGAAGAATGTCTATCTGTTTTTCATTGAGTATGCAAAGACATTTGACTGTGTGGATCAGAACAAATTGTGGCTAACCTTGAGGAAAATGCGAATCCCAGAACTTGATTGTGTCTATGTGAAACACATATTTACACTTGGAAGCAGTCCTCAGAATAGAGCAGGGAAACACTGCATGGTTCAAAATCAGGAAAGGAGTGCATCAGGGATGCATCCTGTCTCCATATCTTTTCAATCTGTATGTAGAACAGATCATCCAGGAGGCTGAGCTTTATGAGGAGGAATGGCTATGACTACAGGCCAGGCTTAGCTATTTTCAGCTGGCTTGGCTCATACATCTATAACTGATTGCCTGGTTAACTAGGTCTTGGCTAGTCCAAGATGGTCTTGGGTCTTTTCCAGGCTCCATGTGTTGCCTTTTGGTTTCTGACAGATGATAGATTCTTGTAGGGTCCCTGGAAATCAGAACTGTTACAACATTACTTGAACATATTCTACTTGCTAAAGCAATCCAAGACAGCTTGGACTGTAGAGTTAGGGAATTAGACAATACTTCTTATGGGATTTTGTTGTTGTTGAGTGCCTTCAAGTAGAGTATGACTAATAGTAGCTCTTTGAACAACGCATAGGAACCCTGCTCTATCCTGTGCCATCTTCATAATTTCTAACACACTTGAGTCCATTGCAGCAGTCTCTATGTCCATTTGTTGAAGGTCTCCCTCATTTTCACCAATCCATCACCTTTCTAAGAATGATGTCCCTTGCCAAAGAACAGCCTATCCTAAGAACATACTCAAAGTATAGGAGACACATATTTGTCATCTTTGCCTCCAAGTAATACTGTGGCTGTGATTTTCTCAAGACATATCTATTTCTGAATTTGATAGTGAGATACTAAGTACTCTTCTCCTACACCATAGTCAAAGGCCTCAATTTTCTTTTTTTTCCCTTTTTTAAACTTTATTTTATTTATTTTAATGAAAATTTACAGAGATTTTGGATTTCCATTCATTCATTGTTGCACTATTTTCTCTACCCACCCCCCAGTTTGTTCCTCTGTTTTTCCCCCCATTGAAAGTCTGTTTTAATTGTCCCATTGCCACAGTGCTTGTCAAAACCAGATCTGATTAATCTCCGTTGTCAGTGTGTCCTTTGCCATTCCCTATCACTCCTCCCTGAGAGAGACTTCACCCTGATTCATAAGGAAAAGGGGATGGTGTATTCTCTTAGGTCTCAATTTTCTATCATCTTTATTCATTGTCCTGCTCTCAGGTGCATAGCAAGTGGTTGAAAAGACCATGGCCTGAATCAGGTGCACCTTAGTCCTCAAACTGGCATCACTGCTCACGACTAATTTGGAGAAGTCCCTGATTGCAGACTTTCCCAGTGCAATATGTCTCCTGATATCTTGACTGCTGGTACCAAGAATGTTGATTGTGTATCCAAGTAAGATGAAATTCTTGACATTTTAAATCTTTTCTCTATTTATCATCATGTTGCTTATTGCTTCAGTGGAGAGAATGGTTGTCTTCTTGATGTTGGTATGTAATCCATATTGAAGGCTATATTTTTTGATCTTGTGCAGCAAGTGCTTCAAGTCCTTATTACTTTCAACAAGCAAGCTTGTGCTATCTGCATAACACAGAATGTCGATGAGTCTTCCTCCAATCATAATATCACATTCTTCTTCATAGCATCTAGCTTCTAAAATGATTTTCTCAGCATACTGCTTGAATACGAATAGAGAAAGAGTACAACTCTGATGCACACCTTTCTTAATTTTAAACCATGTTTAAATCATGTTCCCTTGGTCTGTTTGGACAACAACTTCTTGGTCTAGGTATAGGTTTAATATAAGCATAATTAAGTAATCTGTGATTCTCATTCTTCTCAATGTTAGCCATATTTTGTATTAGCAAAATGTCTTTGCTAGTCAATAAAGTATGAATAAACATCATTCTGGTGTTCTCTGCTTTCAGCCAGGATCCATCTGATATGAGTAACGATATCTCTGGTGCCAATGCCCTCTTCTAAACCCAACTTGCACTTCTGCAAAGTTCCGTCAATATTTTGTCCTAGTTGTTTTTAGATAATCCTAAGCAATATTTTTGCTTCCATGTGATATTAATGATATTGTTTGATAATTTCCACATTTGTGGTAACTTTTCTTGGGAATGGGAACAAACATGGATCTCTCCAAGACAGCTGTCCTCCAAATTTCCTGGCATAGCTTTCTGAGCACTTCCAGGGCTGTATCTTTTATTTGAAACATGTCAGTTAGTATCCTATTGATTTCTGGGGCCTTATTTTATTGCCAGTGTTTCAATGCAGCTTGAATTTCTTCCTTCATTACCACTGGCTGTTGATTGATTATATGCTACTGACTGAAATACTTCACTGTCTTATTTCTGCAATGACATCTTCTTTTGGTACTTCTTGGATCATTCAAGATTTTGACCATAGTATCTCAATATGGCAACTCAAGCTTTGAATTTGTTTCTCAGTTCTTTCAGCTTGAGAAATGCTGAGCAAGTTCTTCCTGGTTTGTTCTCCAATTCCAGCTCACTGCATATTTGATTATAATGCTTTGCTTTGTCTTCTTGAGCTGCCCTTAGAAATCTTCTGTTTGGCTCTTTAACTTTGACATCATTTCCCTTTGTTTTTGCTTCTAGACATCTAGTACAATTTCCAGACTCTCTTCTGACATCCATTTTGGTGTTTTCTTTTTCCTCTGTCTTTGTAATGACTTTTTACTGCCTTCACGGATGATATCTTTGATGGCATTTCACAACTCATCTTGTCTTCTATCATTGGTGTTCAATGCCTCAAACCTAGTCCTGAGGTGATTCTTAAATTCAGGTGGCATAGGCTTAAGTTTGATTTTGTTTCTTCTGAACTTGTATTAATTCTCTTTAGCCTCAATTTTGATGCACACATAAGGAACTGTTAATCTGTCCCACAGTCAGCATCTGGACTCTTTTAGACTGCTGATATTGAGCTTCAATGATTCCTTCACAGAAGCAATTATCCTCATTCCTTCAGATGAGGTCCATGTACAAAGGAGGAATGGTAGGAAAGGATTTAACATAAACAAGCCTAGAAATAGAATAAACAAATTTTTTGTGTTCAGTGATTTATTTATTACAGATCTTTATAGGAAGTACTGCAAATTCACATTTCAGAATGATTTGGATACAGGAAGGGAATGACTGTAGCCATTTTTTAAAACAATTTACCATATTCAATTCCTAAACAACATGCCTCCTGGAACTCGATGAACTTTAATAAATGTCCATAGTTGTAGGAGGGCTTCGGGCCTTTTGTTCATAGGGTCACTGTGAGTTGTGCTCAACTCAAAGGCAATCAACAACAACAACAAAAATGGGACCCTAGTAGCTAATGTTAGATGGATCTTGGCAGAAAGCAGAGAATACCAGAAGAATGTCCATCTGTGCTTCATTGACTATGAAAAGGCTTTTGACTGTGTTAATCACAACAAGCTATGGCTGAATCTGAGAAGAATGGGAATCCCAGAACATTTGATTGAGCTAATGCGAAACCTATACTTGGACCAAGAGGCAAGTAGTCAGAACAGAGCAGGGAGACACTGTGTGGTTCAAAATCAAGAAAGGGGTCCGTCACGATGTATTTTTGTCTCCATACATTTCCAATCTGTATGCAGAACAGATCATCCGAGACGCTGGGCTGTACGAGGAGGAATGTGGC
The DNA here is from genome assembly GCF_000299155.1 of Elephantulus edwardii. Lineage (NCBI taxonomy): Eukaryota > Metazoa > Chordata > Mammalia > Macroscelidea > Macroscelididae > Elephantulus > Elephantulus edwardii. The sequence goes on along the minus strand of NW_006399771.1, from coordinate 18,612,936 downwards.
ATCAGGATTGGTGGAAGAATCATCAACAACCTGCGTTATGCAGATGACACAACCCTGCTTGCTGAAACTGAGGAGGACCTGAAGCGCTTGCTGCAGAAGGTCAAGGACTGCAAACGTCAATATGGAAGGTTCTCACCACTGGGCCAATTGGTAGCATCAGTGTGGATGGTAAAGAGATTGAGATAGTTAACAGTTTTCGTTTACTTGGTTCCACAGTCAACACTCTTGGTAACAGCAGCCAGGAAATCAGGAGATGAATTGCACTGGGAAAGTCAGCTGTGAGGGACCTCTCGAGAGTACTGAAGAGCAACGATGTCAGGCTGGAGACTAAGGTGTGCCTGAACCAGGCTATAGTCTTTGCACTTAGGTGCTGTGCATCAGAGAGTTGGACAGTGACTAGGGATGATAGAAAAAGAATTGATGCCTTTGAGCTGTGGTGCTGGAGAAGAGTGTTGAATATACCATGGACTGCTAGGAGAACAAACAGGTTTGTCCTCGAGAGGGTGAAGCCAGAATGCTCTTTGAAGTCAAGGATTCTGAAGCTTCATCTGACATACTTTGGGCATTTTGCAAGGAGGGACTGGTCCTTGGAGAGGGACATCATGTTTGGGAGAGTGGACGGACGGCGCAGGAGAGGAAGACCCTCGATGAGATGGATCGATTCTGTGAGTGGAGTTTTGGGAATGAATGTGTTTGAGATGGCTAGGTTGGCACAGGATAGAAGAACGTATAGAGCTCTTGCACAGAGGGTCACTATGAGTTGCAAGCGACTTGATTGCACATAACAACAACAACAAAAACAACAGTAGCACAATGACTATATGCTGGATTACTGAAAGATCAGTGGTTAGAATCTCCCTGATGATCCATATGAGAAAGGTATGGCTGTCTGCTTCCGTAAATGTTAGAGCCTTGGAAACCCTCTGAGGAAGCTTTACTGTGTCCTCAGGTCCCCTCCATGGTACACAATAACAACAACATAAATAGGGTCGTCGGGAGTTTCAGTGAGTAAACAGCACTGAATTCAGTTTTTCTGTTTTTACTGTTATGTGCACTAGGACCTCTGGTGGTACGGTGCTTTAGGCATTCAGCTATTACCCAAAAGATCAGTGGGGAAAGATGAGGCACTCTACTTCCACGATGATTTAAAGCCTTAGAAACTCCAGGTAGCTGTTCTACTCTTTCCTACAGGATTATTATAAGTCGAATTGACTTGACAGTGGTGGATTTTTGTTAGTTTACTAAGTTCTACTATACACATGAGATCCTCCCAAGTACTCTAATGAGGTAAATAGTACAGGAAGTATCATTTCCTTTATAGAAAGAAATAAGCTAAAACCAATAAGATTGAGAGATTTTCAATAGATTAGACATTCCAGAAATGGTGTGATTTAAAATATATTTTAAAAATGCATAAATGAAGATAGATGGCATTACAATCAAAGGATTGTAAATTAATGATTTTCAACACATTGTTCCATGCAGACTCGTTTTGATTTATCTAAACAGTTTTCAGTAATTGTGTAATTAAATTTAGAGACTTTTTCTAAATATGGTCTAACTTTGAATGTTAACATAAGAGAGTAAATCCAAGTAAAGCATCCTCCTTATTTCAGTTAGTGGTGGAATATTGTGGTTTCTTTTAAGATTTTCTGTCCAATCGACTTTATTTCTGACTGCAGCACGTTACTTTACAATCTATTCTTTAGTGCAGTCTGAAAAAAAAATACTTGGGAAAAATACCTCCACTTACTACATTGTTTCTGCACTGCATCATCCTGCTAAAGATTTGCGGAGAAGTAAATAAAATTTTTAAATCTCATATTGCTTTTAGAAGCAGCTGTATTTAATCCACAGAAATTTGTTCTTTGGGGACTGCTTTCATATTTAAACTTTACACTTTTTGGACAAAACTCAAAACCCAAATTTTATACCACATGATTTTGCAAAAAAGGCACATTTGTAAGGAACTGAAATACAAATTTTTGCTTTGAGGTTCTTTATAATCTTCTTAGTTACCAAAGGGACACAGGAAGGTCATAAATTAGTTCAAGATTCTGGGCTAACAAACTAAAAATCTATCTTTAGAAGTTAATTCTTTTATGGGCAATTAAATAAAACAATATCTTTTATGTTAAATACCCTAGAACACTTTAAAAATATATATCTAGGCTTACTAGTGGAAAATCAAATGTCCCAGAGAAAGTTTGTCTTTTTAAAATATTCATAACTTACATGTTTTCTTATTGACCTCATATTTGAGACACAAAGCTAGGATGCCGCTCATTTTGTCTTCATAATACTTTTTAGACAGAGATAATAATCTTCATTTTATGAATGAGGAAATGAGACTTGGGTTCAAATTCTGGTTTCCTTTTATGCTCTTTTTATTTCCTCTACGCCTAGTTTTAATTGTTTCTGGTCAAGCATTCTGAGTGGCATAGCACTGGTCTGTCCATTTGCTGTACAGAAGTAATCCATGGTTGCTGTGCTGCTAAACACTGTGATGTGTCAAATGAAATAATGTTTACCCCTGGTGGACAGTGTTTGCTGGAGCTCCACGATTAAAACAAGTTTGGAAGTAGGAGTGGCATACACTTCCAAAATAGCTTGCCTCTGGAAACTCTAAAAAACGTGGAGAAATGATGAAAGTGATACAAATGTTCAGGTCTTTCATTCATAGGGTCAACTCAGCAACAACAATACCATAGTACACAGATAAGAGAATATAAGGTCTTACAGGAATGAGATACCGATTGAATGTTTAGAAGAAGTAAAGGCAAGAAAGAGAAGAAAAGTTGAAATTGAGGCCATGATTATCTAAGCCACAACTCAAGTAAGCCTTGAAGAGGAATGTGGAGGCTTGTATTCTCTCTCCTCTGAAAAGTCCTACGTTGTATGTAGAAGTACACAGAAAATCACACAGGTTTCTGTTCATACTATATAACAAAAGCAGCCTCTTTTTAATTTCCTTTGTATACCAGCTGCTCATTTCAACATAAGCTCTCTTTTATTTTTTTTTTGTTTTTGTGCCTCTTTTATTTATCTTTTTAAAATTTTTTTATTTTATTAATTTTAATGAACATTTACAGAGATTTTAGATTTCCATTCATTCATTGTTGCATTTTTCTCCCTGCCCACCTCTCCCCCTGTGGTTTGCTCTTCTCTTTGAAAAGTAAAAGAAAAATTCTTTCATAGGTATACAATTACCCCCTCTTCTGCCCCAAGTACACTCCACTATGCAACCTTCACTCCGGACTCTTAACATAACCATAATACCCAAACATATATCACTTTCAAACAGTTCTCTCCCTTATCTGTTTCAATGCAGTATACATAATTGATCCAATTTTTCTCAGTCTCCCCCCAACCCTGAAGTCAGTCCTATTTTACAACAGTGGCACCATGCAGTATTTGTTCTTTTGTGACTGAGATACTTCACTCAGCATAAGGCCCTCCAGGGTCACCCATTTTGAATAATATTGCATGAGTTCCTTGTTTTTCAATGCAGTGTAATATTCCATTGTGTGAATATACCACAGCTTCTCTATCCATTCGTTTGTTGATGGGCACTTAGGTTGTTTCCAACTTTTATTGTGAACAAAGCCATGATAAACATGGGTGTGCATATATCTGCTTGGGTGTCAGTTATGGTCTCTTTATGGTATATTCCCAGTAGTGGAATTGCTGGGTCAAATGGTATTTCTATTTGCACCTTTTTGAGAAAGTGCCATACTGCCTTTCACAGTGGTTGCACCATTTTACACTACCACAAACAGTGAATAAGGGTCCCAGGTTCTCCACAACTTAGCCACCATTTGTTGTTTGCTGTTCTGTTAAATTTTGCTATTCTGACTGGGGTAAGATGATCTCTCATAGTTGTTTTGATAAACTCTCTTTTAATAGAGACTTCAGGCCATTCTCTTTTAAGTTTTGTCACATTTCCCCCCATGTGTATATGTGGTGTTTTCTTGCCTTCTTAAAATTCTGATATATATGCAGTTTTAATCCAGTTGCTCAATGGGAGAGAGACAATCTCTTCTCATGGGATTTACAGCCTCTTAAAACCCACTGGAGGGTCAGCTATGGATTGGTTCCAACTTGACAATACGTAACGTAACGTAACATTATATAATGTAAAACATAACATGCTTTAAGTATTTTCTGAAATGGTTTGGCTTTTTCCCTGTGATGATTAGGAAATCATGTAGAATATTTTTAGTGTAACCATGGTTGTTATGTACCACGCAGTTGGAATCGATCCATTGTTGACCCTCTCGCAGGTTTTCAGAGCCTGCAAACCACGTGGGAAGAGATCACCCATCTTTCTTCTGCAGAGCAGCTTTTTTATTCAAACCACGTGACTTCAGGTTCACATTGTAGTTCCTTACCACTAGACTACCATAGATCCTAGGTACCTTAGAACCGTGCAAAAATGTTTTTAAATGTAAACTAGAGTTGTTGTTGTTGTTAGGTGCCATCAAGTCATAGACGACTTATAGCAATCCTATGAATGAAAGATCTGAACACTTGTATAACTTTCATTGTTTCTCCACTTTCATAGAGTTTCTGGAGGCAAGCTATTTTAGAAGTGGATGCCACTCCTGCTTCAAAGCTTGTTTTATTTGGGAAGCTCCACCAAACAAACTGAAGTAGTAAATTAAATAATGAAAGAGTACTTTTTACTTACATTGAAAATGTGGAAGTTTATGCTTTTCATTTTTCCTCCTAATCATTGCTAATTAATGTTAGTGTTATTAACTTGGGCTCTTGCTGTCTGTCCATTTTCAGTGTAAATTATTCCTCTTACTTAAGAAATTCATGTTAGAGAATCAGTCTTATATGTACAGTTAAAGCAATTGTTGGTATTTAGATGCTGAAAGCTATGCCACTGATGTGTCAAATACCACAAGAGTCACCGATGGTGGATAGATTTTGGTAGAGCTCCCAGATTAAGACAAAGATTCAGGACTGGCCTGGCCATGCACTTCTTAAATAACAGGCCTCTGAAAACTATATAAACAATAGAAAAAACATGGAGAGTTAAAGTATTAAAGGAGAGCCCAGATTGAAATTAAATAAAAATAAAGAAAATCAGTGACGAACATCCTTAAATAATTGGAACATGGAATGTAAAATTCATGAATGTTGAAAAACTATAAATTGTGAAATATGGAATGGAATGCATGAACACAAACATTCTAGGCATTAGTGAGAAGAGATGGACTGGCTTTGGTCACTTTGACTCAAGTAATCACATGGTACAATATGCTAGAAATTAAAAAGAGAGTAGGAATGGGGCTCAATTCATGGTTAAAAAAAGACAAGTTCAAGCTCTATCATGAAATATAATGTTGTGAGTGATAGGATATTATCCATACACAAACAAGGAAGACCTGTTAAACAAGTATTATTCAAAGATATGCTACTACAGCTAAAGCCTAAAGGAAGAAAATTATTTTTTTCCCAAATTCCGCAGTCCAAAATGGACCAAAAATGCAATGAGGATGCATTAATGATAATTGGTGATTGACATAACAAAGATGGAAACAATGGAGGAATGGTAGTTAGAAAGTATGGACTTGAGTTGAGGCTCTGGTTTCTTTAAGGTATATCCCCTTAGTGAAATTGCTGGGTCAAATAGTATTTCCATTTCTAACTTTTTGAGAAATCCCCAGAGTACCTCCCATAGTCATTGTACTATTTTATATTTCCACTTTCAGTGAGTAAGCGTTCCATTCTCTCCACAACCTTGCCAGCATTTTTATGCTGCCCTGTTGAAATTTGCTGTTGTTGCTGGAGTGAGAAGATTCTCATATTTATTCATAATTACAACTCTCTATAGCTAGGGATTTTGAACTTTTCTTCATGTGTGTGTTTCCCACTGGAATGTCTTCTTTGGTGTCTATTCGTATCTTAAGCCCATTTTGTGATTGAGTTCTTGATCTTTTTCATGTTGAGGTCTTAAAGTATTTTATAAATTTTAGATTGAAGTACTTGATTAAATATTACATTGTTAAAATTTTTCCCCAGTCTGTGTATGCACACCAATGTTTATTGCTGTGCTATTCCCAACAGCAAAGAGATGAAAGCAATTCAAGTGTCCATAATAAAAAAAGACCTCAACATGAAAAAAGATCAAGAACTCAGTCACAAAATGGGTTTAAGATATGAATAGACACCAAAGAAGACATTCCGGTGGGAAACACACACATGAAGAAAAGAACTATGGTACAATCACATAATGGAATATTACACAGTACTAAAAAATATTGAACTCATAAAACATTTTACAACATGGGTGAGCCTGGAGAACATTATGTTGAGTGAAATATCTACATTACTACAGGACAAATACTGCATAACACCACTATTATAAAATAGGATGGATATGGGAGTTCTTCCTTCATCACCATAGGCTCTTGCTCCCATGTTATTTTATTAAATTCTTCTGTGTCTGCCAATTCCTTCTGACACAGTGATTCAGTATATTCTTTCCATCTTCTTTCAATACTTCCTGGATCATTTAATACTATGCCTATTTAATAATATGCCTAAAGCATCCTTGATTATAGCAACTCTAGGTTTGAATTTGTTCTCTAGTTCCTTGAGCTTAAGAAATGCAACAAATGAATGGCTAGAGTAGCTGTGGTATATTCGCACAATGGAATACTATGCTGCATTAAAAAACAAGGAACTCATGCAATTTTATTCAAAATGGTTGACTCTGGAGAACATTATGCTGAGTGAAATATCCCAGTCACAAAAGGACAAATATTACATGATGCCACTGTTGTAGAATGG
>NW_006399771.1:18598983-18604962 GCF_000299155.1 Elephantulus edwardii | reverse complement strand
CAGTGAAATCCATGTGTATAACCTGCGTTTATGTTTCTTATAAAACATATTTGCAATGAATAAGCCATGGGTCATGCAAAATTCAATCCTCCAGCTTCATTTCTGTTACCAAGTCCATGTTTTCCAATTACTGATTCTTCTTCTCTGTTTCCAAATTTTGCATTCCAGTCACCCATTATTATCAATCCATCTTGATTGAATGTTCAATCGATCTCTGACTATCTTTTTAAAACCCACAAATGGTGACTTTACACATGGAATTTGCTTGATGGGCTACCTAGCAATCAAATTAACTTTATCTGTGGAAGGAATTACTGGAGAAACTCAATGTCAGCTGAAAAAACTAGGCCGGGGTGGACTGTGGGTCAGACCATAAACTATTCATATGCAAGTTCAAATTGAGGCAGAATAAAGTTAAAACAAGTGCATGAGAACCAAAATAGGATCTCAAGTCCATCCTGTTTGAATTTAAAAATAATCTTAAAAATAATCTTTAAGAATATCTGAAGTATTTATTGGACACCAATGATCAAAGACAAGATGAGTTGTGGGATGACATCAAAGATACCATCCATGAAGAGAGCAAAAGGTCATTACAAAGACAGAGAAGAAAGAAGAAAAAAAATCAGAATGTATGTCAGAAGAGACTCCGAAAATGTCATTAGAGCATCAAGAAGCAAAAACAAAGAGGAAAAGATGTTAAAGTAAAAGAGCTAAAGAGAAGATTTCAAAAGGAAGTTTTGAGAAGACAAAGCAAAGTACTATAATAGAATATGGAAAGAGCTGGAATTGGAGAATAAAAAGGTAATAATTCTCTTAGCATTTCTCAAGCTGAGACAAGCAAAAAACAAATTTAAGCCTCAAGTAGTAGTATTAAAGCATGTCAAGGGCAATATATTCAATAATATAGGAAGTATCAAAAGATGATGGAGGGAATACACAGTCACTATGCCAAAAAGAATTGACCGACAATGAAAAATTTCAAGAAGTACCACATGAACAAAAGCCAGTGGTAATGAAAGGAGAAGTTGAAGCTAAACAGAAGGCATTGGAAAAAGTAAGGCTCCACGAATTGACAGGCTATGGACTGATATGTTTTAACTAGTCAATGCATCTCTTCATGCACTGACAAATCTATGTCAGGAAATTTGAGGACAGCTGTATGGCCAAACTGACTGGAAGAGGTCTATATTTATTCCCATTCACAAGAAAGATGATCCAATAGAATGTGGAAATTACCAAACAATAGCATGAATATCACATACAAGCAAAATACTGCTGAAGATCATTAAAAAAATGGTTAGAATAGTATGTAGGTAGGGAACTGCCAAAAGTTCAAGCCAGATTTAAAGGGCCTGTGGCATCAGGAATATCATTCCTGATGTCAGATTCTGGATGAAAGTAAATATCAGAAGAATGTCTATCTATGTTTTATTGACTATACAAAGGCATTTCACTGTGTGGATCATAACAAGTTATGGAGAACATTGAGAACGATGGGAATACCAGAACACTTAAATGTGCTCGTGTAACACCTAGATTTAGACCAAGAGGGTGTGATGTGAACAGAACAAGGAACACTACATGGTTTAAAGTTAAGAAAGGTATGTGTCAGGGTTGTATCTTCTCTCCACACCTAAAGATTTTTTATGGTAAAAAAACTTTGAGAAGTTGCACTCTATGAAGAATAATAGAGGAAGAATTGGAGGAAGACTCATCAATAACCTTAATTATGCAGATGATGCAAGTTTGCTTGCGGAAAAATGAGGAGAATTTGAAGAATTTGCTGCAGAAGGTTAAACACTACAGCTTTCTATAGGGATTGCATCTCAATGTCAAGAAAAGAAAAATCCTTACCACTGGACCGAAAGGCAACATCATGATAGATGGACTTCATCCACAAACAATACACTTTGTACCAACAGTTAGGAGATCAGGAGACATATTCCACTAGGAAAGTCTACAGTCAGGGACTTCTTAAAGTTATTGAGGAGCAATGATGTCAGTTTGAGAACTAAAGTCCACCTGATTCAGGCCATGATATTTTCAATCACTTGTTATTTATCTGAGAGTTGGACAATGAATAGGGATCACAGAAGAAATAATGGCTTTGAATTGTGGTATTGGAGAAGAGTGTTGAAAATCCTATGGATTGCCAAAAGAATAAACAAATATGTTTTGGAGAAGTTGCTTCTTAGAGACAAAGATAATGAAGCTTTCTTCATCTTACACACTTTCAGTATTTTGTAAACGCTGATTGTTTCTTGGAAAAGGATATCATGTTTGGAAAGGTGGAGGGACAGTGAAGAGGAAGAAGATCTTCAACCAGGTAGATTGATGCAGTGACTGAGGCAATGAGCTTGAATGTGTTGGAGGTTGTGAGGATTGTACAGAACAGGGTTCAGAACTGTTGTTCATGGGGTTGCTATGAGTCGTATTCAACTTGACAATAGCAGCCGACATAATAATAATAATAATAATAATAATAATAATAATAATAATAATGTCTAAACCAATTGTTTCTTATGACAAGGTTTTCAAACTTAATCTTACTTTCCTTACATTGATCTGTACAAGTTTGAAGTAGAATTTCTGGCAGTGTATCTGAGTGCATAGTACATTTTCTGAGTACTTACATATCTGAGATTTATAGTGTTCTCTTCACATATTGATGATAGTTTTGCCAGTTATTTAAGTCTGAGCCAATTACCTTTTTGTGTAGAGTCATAAAGATTATCTTACATATTACTGTTGTTACCAGTTGCCATTAACTGGATTCCAACACATGGTCTTCTGAAATTTAATGTTATTGAAAGAAAACTGCATGCAATGTGATTTTTAGTCTATTTGACTTATCTGACTATTCCAATTTTCCAACTGAAAACTTAAAATAAGTATGATTCTTTGTCTAATTAGACACATTTAGAACATGAAACACATACTGAATTTTCATCTATGTATTTCTCCACCGCTTTTGATTTTCTTTTCACCAGTGTCAGTTTGGTTTTGATAATCTGGGGCATTTCTAGTTTGGAGATACTATTAATCAGCTGCTGCATGTTTTCATTTCTCTTGTGTAAATACCTAGGCAATTGGCAAGTATATTTCTAATGTTATGAGAAAATACTAGAGTAGTTTTCTAAGCTATTGTACCATTTTTCATTTTCATAAATAAAGTATGAGGATTTTACTTGTTCTATAGCAATACCTGCATTTGCTTTTGTCAGTCTTTTTGATCCGAGTGCATAGCATGAACTTGTTCAGTTTATTTTGCATTTCTCTAATGCTTAATGGTGTTGCATAAAATTTTATTTCTAATTGGCTACTCACATCTCTTTTTTTTTTTTTTTTACTCACATCTCTTGATCATTCATTGTCTACTCACATATCTCACCCATTTTTGTTGGGTTGTTATTATTTTTCTTATTGGATTCTAGAAATGTCCTGTATATATTTTACATACAGACTTTGTTAGAAGTGTTTTTGATATTTTATCTAGCCCAAATACAACACCTCTTTGGCAGTTTGAACCCATCAGTAGCTCCTCAGGAGAAAGATCTATTTCTTCACATTCAATTTACAGCCTCAGGAAGACCACTGAAGTGTCAGCTGTCAGTCATTTCTGACTTGATGTCAATGAATTTGCATTTTTTATTCAACTTGAATTTTTTTACAGGATAAGGCAAAAGAATCAATATATTTTAAAAAGATGTGTATCAGTTATTTAAGTACTATTTGTTGAATAGACTTTTTCTGCATCCAATCTGACTTTGTCTGATATTTATTGACTGTATAAGGGTGAGTTGATTTCTGGATTTCATTTAGTCCTAATGCATTATTTATCTATCAGAAGATCAGATAAGTTCTATGATGACATCTAGGACATCATTCCTGAATAAAGAGGTCATTACAAAAAAATAGGTAAGAAAGAATAGATCAAAATGGATGTCAGAAGAGACTCTGAAACTTGTTGTCCAATACAGAGCAGCCAAAGCAAAGAGAAGAAATGATGATGTAAGGGAGCTGAACAGAAGATTTCAAAGGGCAGCTCAAGGAGACAAGCCAAAGTATTATAATTAAACATGCAACTAGCTGAAATTAGAAAATAAAAAGTAACTGGAAAAACAACAATGCCAGGCTAAAGATTAAGGTACACGAAACCAGGCCATGGTCTTTGCAATTACTTGCTGTGCAACAAAGAGCTGGACAATGACTAAGGAAGACAGAAGAAGAATTGATGCTTTCAAATTGTGGTACTGGAGAAGAGTCTTGAACGTACCCTGGACCACCAAGAAAACAAGAAAGGTCTGTCTTGGAGAGGGTGAAACTAAGTTTCTCCCTGAAGGTTAGGATTTTGAAGCTCCGGTCCTTGGAGAAGGAGGTCGTGCTCAGAAGGGTGGAGGGAGAGTGTAGGAGAGGAAGACTCTGGATGAGATGGATTGATATAGTAAGTGGGGCAATGAGGGTTGGTGTATCAGAATTAGTGAGACTCTCTCAGGACAGGGAAGGCTTCAGAGCTTCTATACATAGGATCACTATGGGTCGCAGGCAACTTGACGGCACATAATGACAACAACAGAGAATATACTCAGCATTTCTCAAGCTGAAAGAATTAAAAAACAAGCATTGAGCTGCAACACTGAAGATTCTATGGGCAAAATCTTGAATGATACAGGAAGTATCAAAAGAAGATGGAAGGAATAAACAGACTCCCCGTTCCAAAAAGAATTGGCTGATATGGAACCATTTCAGAAAGCAGCATGTAATCAAGAACCTTTAAGACTGAAGGGAAAAAAATCCAAGCTGTACTGTAGACATTGGCCGAAAAATCAGGTCCCAGGAATTGATGGAAAACAATTGAAGAATTGAAGTGTTTTATTAAACAAATACAACCTTGGGCATGCTTACCAGTGTCTCCCAGCAAATTTAGAAGACAGCTCTCTACCCAACTGACTGGAAGTGATCCATGTTTGTTTCAATTCCAAAAGGTGTTCCAACAGAATGTGAAAATTATAGAAAAAAATCATAGTAATAGTATGTGCAAGTAAAATCTTACTGAATATTATTTTTAAAATGACTGGAACAGTGCATTGATAGGCAGCTGCCAGAAGTTCAGATTGGATTCAGAAGGAGCTGTGGCACATAGGATGTTGATAGCAGATAGATCTTGGCTGAAACTAGAAAACAGTGAAATATGTTTACTTGTGCTTAATTTATAATGCAAAAGCATTCAACTGTGAGAAACAAAATATGAATAATATGGGGGAAAATAATTCCAAAACACTTAATTGTGCTCATGTGAGATTTACACATAGATCAAGAAGCAGTTATTCAAAGAACACAGGAGTATTGCATGACTTAAAATCAGGAAAAGTGTGTGTCAGGGTTTTATCTTTTCTCCATCCTATTCAGTCTGTAGGCTGAGCAAACAATTTAAAAGTTGAAGTACATGAGGAAGAATATAGCATCATGATTGGAGGGAGACTTACTGACAATTTACATTATGCTTGCAGAACCTTGCTTGTAGAAAATGAAGACTAGAAGCACTTATTGAAAAAGGTCAAAGACTACAGCCTTCAAATGGACTTAATCTCAACATCAAGAAAACAAAATTTCTCACAAGTCGACCAATAGCCAACATTACGGTAGATGGAGACAAGATTGATGTCAATTTCATTTTGCTTGATCCACAATCAGCACCCATGGTATTTGTTATTGTTCTTATGTGCTGTCAAGTCACCTGAGACTCAGAAACCCTATGCACTATAGCTCTGAAGCCTGCCCTGTTCTAAGACAGTTTCACTGACTCCAAAACACCTATCCTTGTTGCCCTACTTACTGAATCAATCCATCTCATCTGAGGTCTTCCTCTCCTGTTCTGTCCCTCCATCCTTCCAAGCATGATGTCCATAAAAGCATATATTGTACCACTGTTGTAGAATGGGACTGACATCCGGGTTGGGATAAGAGTGAGAAAAA
>NW_006399771.1:18592259-18598451 GCF_000299155.1 Elephantulus edwardii | reverse complement strand
TTAAAATTAATAAAATAATTTTTTTTTAAAAAAGAATGAAGATATCAGTTTAAAGATGAAGGTGCACTTGATCCGACCCATGGTATGTTCGATTTCTTCATATTCATGTGATAGTTGGATATATGATAAGAAATCAAGGAAAATCAGTGCCTTAGAGTACTGACCATATCATGGACTGCCAAAAGGACAAACAAATCTGCCTGGGAAGAAGTACAACTAGGGGCTCCTTGAAGATAAGCATGGTGAAACTGTGCCTCATATCCTTGTATATCTTGTATGTTTTCCTGAGAGACCAGTCCTTAGAAAAAGACTATGTGCTGGGAAAGTACAAGGTCATTGAAAGAGTGGAAGATTCTCAATGAGATGAATTGACAGAATGAGTGTAACAATGGGAGGGACCGTGGTGGAGATCATGAAGGATGCACAGGTTAAGGCAAGGCTTCAGTCTTTTTCCATATGGTCATTATAAGTCACTCAATGGCATCTAACACCATCAACATACTGTCATTGCATTATCTTGATTATCATAACTTTATACGAAGTCTTGAGATCAGGTAGCATAATTTTCTAAATTTATTCTTTTTCAATATGATTTTGACTTTTCTTGGTCATTTGAAACTTTATGAATGCTTATCTATTTCAACAAAGAAGTTAGACCTTTTTAACTCTATTTCACACATTTCCTTCATTCACATTGTGTTTCACATAATCTTTCCAATACATTGTGTCTTATAAAATTAACCAAGAGTGATCTATACCCATCTTTTTGAGATCAGTTTTTCCTCTCCCATTGCTTTGATTATTGATTTCTTGGTTTCTGTGTATCAAAGATTGAAACTCTAGGATTTAGATCTTTCTCTTCCTTTTTATCATTTCATTTTCCTCTTACAAAGTGTAAGGAATTCTGGCATGGTTTTCTCAATTTTATCTTGTCATTTATGGATTTAAGAGTCTGCCTTTCTGACTGGCTTTATCATGGGTTTTAATTTACTAATTTAATGGCACGTGCTAAACATTCTAAAAATACCTGTGGAGTAGTGAGGTATGTATGACTTTTCCAATGCTTCTTTTCATTAGTGTTTTAAAAACTTCAGGATTTCATAATCTTTTCCATTTTCTTTTACTTCCAGAAGGATGCCTATGCTTGCCAACCTTTGTAGGAGTTGAGTGGGTTCTGTTAGAAATTTGTTTGCTTCCTGTTCTCCCCAAATGTTTCAGAGAGGCCTTTCAGTTCTAAACATAAGGAATTAGAGAAGAAGCAAACAACCAAATCCACAAAAGTACCACAGTAACTTACAAGTATGAGAGACTCTGGGAGGGATGATGGCAGAGATATGTTTCAGTGCTACATTATGGGTTTATTTTTCCTCACTTTTCATGTCTTTATGTCCTTGTCGGCCATGGTTCTATCTATGATAGCAGCAAACTATAAAGCCTGCCATTGTGGGCTGTTGGTTTAATGATATCTATCTGAAAAACTGTTTCACACAAATCTTCAGAATCCAACTGCTTTGCATTTAAAAATTACTTGTGACCTCAGGCCTGGCATTGATAAAATTTGGGAAAAACCTTCTTCTATTTACACTGTGCCACTTGTGTGTCAATTACCATAATGGTTATCCATGGTGGACAGGGTTTGGTAGAGCTCCCAGATTAAGACAGGCTTGGAAGCAGGATTGCATCCACTTCTTAAACAGCTGGCCTTTGGAAGCTTTGTGAATACTAGAGAAACAACATTTCTAGAGAAACAGGATTCAGATCTTTTGTTCATAGGGTCACTGAGTCATACTCAACTCAACAGCACTTAACAACAACATCTGAAAAGAGAAGAAAAAGAGTCTCTCCATGGTCTTATTCCTTGCCTTTGACTCTGCATGCTTCCTTTAGTTAATTGGGTTTAGTCAAAGCATTTTTGTTTTTTGTCTAGTATTTTTATTTTCTCAAAGCTTTCCTGTTATTTTTAATCTGGAAGGAGAGTTTCTGGTATGGAAGGATGACTCTCTCTTTTAGTTTCTACTGTTTATGAAGCATTCCAACTTTAATATTATGTCATCTTAGTGGAATTTGGAAAAGAATCTCAGGTCCTGTGCTTACAAAAAGACATCTTTTGCATAAATCACACTGCATAATCTTGTTTAATGATTTGAATAAAAAATGCAATCCTAACTTTCATGGGCTATTCAAGTCCTTTGTTCATAGGGTTGCTATGAGTTGCCTACAACTCAACTACACCTAAAATTAATAGCAATGACAACACAGAGAGAGTTATGTTGGCATAGTGGACAGAAAGTTATGCTACTAAGCCCAAGGTGGTTGTTGTTGTTAAGTGCCATTAAGTGTTGTTAAGAGTCGTAGGCAACTCATAGTGAGCCTATGAACAAAAGTCCTTGACACTTGTGTACGTGACTTTCATCATTTCTCCAGGTTCATAGGGTTTCCGGAGGCAAGCTGTTTATGGAAGTGGATGCCACTCCTGCTTCCAAGCTTGTCTTAACTGAGGAGCTCCACCAAACACTGTCCACCATGAGTAACCATTATTGCATTTCACACATCAGTGTCACAGTGTTCAGCTTCATGGCGACCATAAGTTACCTCTGTAAGGCAAGTGGACACATGGACACACCAGGGCTATATGACCTAGAAGAATGTTTGACCAATCTGCAGCCCTCAAGCCTGGTTTAAATGGATTTTTTTTGGTCAAACATTCTTTTAAGTGGTATGACACTGGTCTGTGCATTGTTATACAGAGGTAACTAGTGGTTGCTGTGATGCTTAACTCTGTGGCACTGATGTGCTAAATGTGATAATGGTTACTTATTGTGGACAGTGTTTGATGGAGCTTCCTGATTAAAACAAGTTTGGAAGCAGGCATGGCATCCACTTCCGAAATGGCTTGCCTCCAGAAACTCTATGAACATGGAGAAACAACCAAAGATATACAAGTGTTCAGGTCTTTCGTTCATAGGGTCACTATGAGTTGTCTATGACTCGATGGCATTTAACAATAATGACTTCTATACCAACATGATTGTAAGAAAATGTTTCCTTTCTTCTAGTGACTTAGAGGGTAGAGAGTTATACTGCCAACCCACAGGCAAGTTGTGTGAATCCATCAGCTGCTTCAAGGGACAGAGATGGACAATCTCCTCTTATGCAGTTTATAATCTCTGAAAACCTGATGAAGAGTTAGCTGTGGGTCAGTTCTGAACCCATGTCAATGACTGAACTGGGGTCTCTGGTGGGATAATCTATAGGAAGTTGCGCAGCCAAACTAAATGCCATACTTCTCTAGTGGTTTGAATCCACCATAGCTCTGAGGGAGCAAGATGGGCAATCTTATTTCATGTGATTTACAGCCTTGGGAAACAACTAAGGGTCAGCTTTGAGTTGGCTCCAATTTATCGGGAATAAGTTTGAGTGAGACTAAAGAGAACCATGAGCCCATGTGTTTAACCATATATTATCCTGATTGTATAGTTTGAAATGATCCATATAAAATAATTCGGTTTTGGTTCTTTGCCCCCACCCACCCCCAGATAACTAGAGTTTCTCTCAGAAGATACAGATAAAGATGAATCAATGACCTGTGTCACAAAATGGTACATTTGGTAACACTTAACTGATGTACTTTGGGCATGTTTTTAGGAAGGGCCAGTCCTTGGAAAGGGACATCATGGTTGGAAAGATGAAAGATTAGCAAAAGAGAGAAAAATTCTCAATGAAATGTATCGACATAGTGGCTACAGCAATAGGCGCAAGAGCGTCAGAGATGATGAGGATCGTGCAGGATAGGACAGGGTTCAGATTGTTGTTTTTACGGTGGCTATGAGTCATACTCAACTCTGTGGCACCTAACAACACTTGATGTACAGGAAAAGGAAATATCTTTCTTTGCACTGTTTTAATAAAAGAGATTGAATGTTAGTACAATGTCAGTCTACTTGCTTTTCTGACACTCTTAGTATAGCTGAGCCTGAAGCAGTAGGAGCAGAAATACCACAATAAAAAGACTATCCTTTGCATTAAAGGAAAATATCCAGAATACCAGGCTGTTCCTTGGAGTCAAAGATTCTGAAGCTTCATCTGACATAATTTGGATATGTTGCAAGGAGGGACTCATCCTTGGAGAAGGACGTCATGCTTTGGAGGGTGGAGGGACAGCGCAGGAGAGGAAGACCCTCTATGAGGTGGATTGATTTAGTCATTGGGGTAATTGTGGTGGATGTGTCAGAGACAGTGAGATTGGCATAGGATAGAGCAGGGTTTAGGGCTGTTGTACATAGGGTTGCTATGAGTTGCAGACAACTAGATGGAACATAACAACAACAACAACAGGAACAACAAAGAGAACAGTACATAGGTTGTTTTGAAAATTTCTCTAAATTGTAAAGTTTCTGTTTTTATGCAACTATATAACTCGACTCGATGGCACTTAACAACAATAATATCAACATAGAGAGAGATCAGCTGGCCCAGTGGACACAAAGTGCTGCTACCAAGCTAAAGGTGGGCGACTTTTAATCCGCGGCCCTGCAGTCTTCAATATGGGTTGCACCTCACTAGCAAAAAAAACCCAAAAATTTTAACATCTTAACAGTTATATAGGGAGTTGAAATGGAATAATGCTAAGAAACCTCACTGCAATCCCGAAGACACTCAGTTTGAATCTACCAGTTGCTCCATGGAAGAAAGATGGGCAATCTCTTCCATGCAATTAACTCTCTCTGAAAACCCACTGGAGAGTCAACTAGGGTCAATTCCCACTCGATGGTACACTATATCATGTTGTTGTTGTTGATTGCCATCAAGTCAAGCATGAATCATAGCAACTGTAAGAACAAAATATCTAATTTTTTCCATAACTGTCATCATTTTGCCAAGTTCATAGAGTTTCCAGAGGCATATGATTTAGGAAGTGGATGCCACTCCTGCTTCAAAACCTGTTTTACAACTGGGAGCTCCACCAAACATTGTCCACATTAGGAGGCCATTCTGGTATTTGATACTGCAGTGGCACAAGCTTAAGCATCGCAGCAAACCCAGGTTATGTCATACTTCACATTGACAGAGTGATATACAAAGTGGAAGAGTGTTCCTCCAGATATAACAGCACTAGTTTCACTTAGCAATGGTTAAAGGCATCAAGTTGAATATGACTGAGAGTAAGTTTTGCACGGAAGACCTAAACTCTGTTCTATAACTACCTTCATTTCTGTACTTTTAAAGAGTTTTGAGAGTTTGTAGAGTTTCCAGAGGCATCTAGTTTTAGGAAGTGGATGCAACTCCTGCTTCCCAGCATCATTCAATCTGGAAGCTCATACAAACACTGGACATAATGGGTAACCATTAAGGTATTTGACAAGACTATGGAATAGTATGCAGCATCACAACAACACAACAAGTTGTTCAGTTCAACAAATAGACAAGATTTTTGTGTCATTCAAAGGATCCGAGCTGCTGTACGTAGGGTTGCTATACATCACAGGCGACTCAGTGGCACATAAAAACAACAACATGCTGTATTGAAAGACTATTCTTGGAAATGGGAATGAATATGGATCTTTTCCAATCAATATCCATTAATAGTTGAGGAAATTAAGGTAGAAGTAGATGAACACATATATAAAGAGTGAAGTTAAAATATAAACACAGGCACTGAGGTGTATTTTGTCTATGTCCTAATCACCATGCTCATCACACACTTAAATGATCTTTTTCAGAGTCTGTTCTGTAATCACCACTAGACTGTAAATGTGTAGGTCTAGGAACTGTGTTTTCTTCATTGCTGTATTATCCTGACCTACCATAAAGCCTAGCATATAAGAAATGCTCAGTAAATAGTTGTTGAGTCAAATGGAATCAATGCTACCTTATTATTGGAGACAGTACTTCATTCCTCTTCTTTGCTTAGAGCTCAGTGGGTATTTAGTGCAAATGGAATTTATAGTCCTTTTAGAATGTGTGTAGTAGAAAAAAACCTCAGCAACAAACGCTTACAAGTTCTTTGTGAAACATAATCCATTTGGCTGAGATTTGCCTACCTGTATTCAAAAGAGATTTATGCTTCTGTTTATCTCTTTGGCTGCCTAAGACTGATGTTACAACAACAGCTTTAAACTAATCATCTTTGGCAACTGAGCCCTCATGGGGTCACTATGAGTTGTGCTTGTCTCAAAGGCAATCAATAACAAA
>NW_006399771.1:18589129-18591754 GCF_000299155.1 Elephantulus edwardii | reverse complement strand
ATTTGCTGCAGAAGGTCAAGGACTGAAGTCTTCAGTATGGATTGAAACTCAACATCAAGGAAACACAGACTCTCACCACTGGGCCATTTGGCAGGCAGCACCATGATGGATGAGGAAGAGATTGAGATTGTTAACAATTTCAATTTACTTAATTCCACAATTAACACTTTTGACACTAACAGTCAGGAAATCAAAAGACAAGTTGCATTAGGAAAACCTGCTGTTAGGGATCTCTCCAGTATGCTAAAGAGCAGAGATGTCAGTCTAAAGACTAAGGTGCATCTTATCTATGGCATGGTCTTCACAATTACTTACTACACAATTACTTACTAGAAAATGTCTAAGGATGACAAAAGAAAAATTAATGTCTTTGACTTGTGGTGCTAGAGAAGAGTATTGAAATATCATTGCCTCTTAAAAGAACAAACAGTTCTGTCCTGGAAAATGTGAAAACAAGTTGCTCCTGGGAGGCAAAGATTTTGAAGGTCTGTCTAACATGCTTAAAGGACAGTCCAGTCCTTGGAGAAGGATATCATACTTGGAAAGATGGAAAGACAGCACAGGAGAGGAACTCCCAGGATTAGATGGATTTACACAGTAACTGTGGTATTGGGGGTAGGTTGGTGGAGACAGTGAGATGGGCTCAGGATAGGGCAGGGTTGAGAACTCTTGTACATAAGATTGCTATGAATCACAGTCAATTAGATGGCACCTAACAATGATAACAAACATCAATTTGCATGGGAGAGATTGCCCATCCTTCTCTCCTAGAGCGACAGACAGACTGGAATGTCTTGCTTTTGGGATTGCATTATAACTTCTTGCCATTAGGCCACCAGAGCTCCATGTATTAATGTTAGTACATATAATTACTAATGATCTTATTTCATGGAAACAGAACTTGTACATTCTTGCAAAAAAAGCAGAAGAAAGGTTTCTTAGCTTTGGGTTTTTTTCTTCTTTCCTTAACTGCAGAACATGACATGCAGATGAGAAAATAATCCAGTTTTATTTTTCTCTTAAAGAAAGCAGAAATTTAGACATACAAGAGACCCATTTAAAGACTTTGGGTCAAGTCAAGGCTCTAATCTAGACAACAATTTATTGCAGTCAGCGTGTTGCACTCGGACGTGAGTTTGGTTGTAGTCCCATAGCATCAGTGCAGTCACGACGTATCTACATACCAAAATGTTTAGCAAAGTCACTTGTTTCTCTTTTTGTTTCTTGCATGTGGGAATGATCAACTGAGCTGAAAAAGAAAGATTTTCATAACTAAATTGCATTTGACTTTGTTAACTTTAATTTTTGAACTAGAGATTATATTTAATTAAAAAAGAGAGACTTTTGGAACATTTGTTCTGTGTGAATAACAATAAAACCCTCAACTGCAATTTTGTCAGTAACGAAAGGGAGTATCATAAACCACAACACAGCTGTTTTCTTTTCTGTGTTCTTCTATTTGGGTAGTGTGGCATGTACCTCAAGATAAATACTGACATGGTCCTATTATTTAACATTAATGAAAGCATCCATAGTATTTTTAAAGGAGCATGAAAAGTTGAGGCCTGACCTTTTCTTGATTGTTACAATTTCCTGTGACTTACGCAACTGAGGCTTTCATTTCTGTCCTGACTAAAGTGTCTGAACAATTACCTAGTTGTTTTTCCTCACTTCTGTTACTACGATGCAGCTATTACACCTCATTGGCAAACTGACTTTCAAAAAGTCCTGAGGGAATCACATGAGGCACTGTATTTTCCTTGCAGAGAAAGCTTGGGGAGAAACTAGGGTTGATCATGTCTGGCAAGAAGTTGGGTAATGCAGTACAAAAATGTAGATGGATGCCTTAGTTAGGATGTAGGTCCAGCTTTGCAATAAGGGCCAATTCAATGACGTCTTCAACAACATAGAAATTCACTTTTCTTCCAAGTCATGGTGCAAAATGAAGGGATGATTCAACGGTTGCACTATAGCCAGAACCTCAATCATCTGCATTGTGCTGTACCATTCTCAACTGTGGCTTTCATTTCATGGTCTAAAATGACTACTTCTTCCACCACCACTTCTGCCTGATAGTCAGAAGAAAGGGAAGTCGAGAGAAGGCTTCTTTCCTTTAATCATGTAGAAGTTCCACTCATCATTTCTACTCAATCCCATAGGCCACAACATAACCCACAAACCAACCTAGGAACAAGGATGCTTGGGGAGGTAGTATTTCATTAAGTGACAATATGCTTAGCTAAAATAAGAAATTATGTAACTGAAGGAAAAGAGAAAGAATGGACATTGGGGAATAATAGTTGTTAAAATTTGAAGTAGAGAAATAATGTGGTATGTTGTTGCTGCTGTTGTTATGTGCTGTCGAGTCTCTTGCGACTCATAGTGACCCTGTGTACAAGAGCCCTAAACTCTGCTCTGTCCTGTACCAATCACAATGCCTCTAACACTCCCATCCTGATTACCCCAGTCACTGAATCAATCCACCTCGTAGAGGGCCTTCTCCTCCTGCACTGTCTCTCCACCCTACCAAGCATGATGTCCCTCTCCAAGGACTGGTCTCTCTTTGCAACATGTCCAAAGTATGTTAGACGGAGCCTCAGAATCTTTACCTCCAAGGAGCCTCCC
>NW_006399771.1:18586800-18588464 GCF_000299155.1 Elephantulus edwardii | reverse complement strand
TGCAGTGTTTCCTTGCTCTGTTCTGGCAACTGCCTCTTGGTCCAAGTATAGTTTTCTCATTAGCATGATCAAGTGTTCTGGGATCATGCCTGAATGTGGTATAGGGCTAAGTAATAGACTTTGTGGCTTGGTCCATAAGGAGTTGTACTGCTAACCCAAAGGTCAGTCACTCCAAAGGAGAGACATGTATAATCTCCTCTTGTATAATTTATAGCCTTAGAGGCCCAATGGACGGTCAGCTATGAGTTGATACTGATTAAAAAGTAATGAGTTTTTGAGGTTTTTGGGAGTAAGTGGACAATTGTCCTTTACTGTTGGCAAATTTAAGTATGTACACCACAACAAGAAAAAGGGGAAATAAATATACACTTACTTCACTGGTAAATATACTTTCTTCCTATCTAGAGAGTACTGTTATTTTCTACTCATTAGCACCTTAGCCATTATTTAATTTAAGCTAGCCTACAGGCATATATCAGTATTATAAAGTTAATTTTAAATCCTGTAAAAACCGAGATTGATAATTAAGTCAATTTAATGTTCACTTGGCATTTACCCAGATTTATGAAGCTTGGTGAAGTACATAGTCTGTATTACTTTATGCAGTAGGCAGAAGTGAAAAGTACAGAGAAAAATGTCTCAAACATATAATAGTCCTCCATGGCTATCATTAAGTGAATGGCTTGTTTTTTTTCTCTCAGAAGTAAGTAAGATAGATGCAAATAAAAGCCACAATGAGATACCATCTCACCCCAGTAGCAGTGGCAAGTTTAACAGGACAGAAAGTAAAATATATTGGAGAGAATGAGGCAAGATAGGAACTCTTATATACTATTGGTAGGATTGTAAAATGGTAACAAACACTCTGGAAGGCAGTTTGGCTTTTTCTCAGAAAACTGAACACAGAAATTCCGTATAACCCAGATATTCTACTGCTTGGAATATACCCAGACAGAATGGAAACTAAGGCACAAACAGAGACTTGTACACCAAAGTTCATAGCAGTGTTATTTAACATTGCACGAATATGGAAACAGCCCAGATGTCCAACCACAATTGAAGGGATTGAGAAAAGATGGTACATTCATACAATGGAGTTCTATGCAGCATGCGGGAGCAATGATTTTGTAAATTACTAACTAATTTGGGAGGAACAAGAAAACATTATGCTGAGTGAACTACCACAGTCCCATAAGGACAAATACTGTATAAAAATCATTATTGTAGAATCAGTATGAGGATCCAAGGGAGAGGATGATGGAAGCAGAGGGGTGAGCATGGGAGGGGAGGGGGAGTTAATCATAGGTCACATAATTTGATGGGTGGTGGTAGGTGAAGGAAATAGGAAAGATCTGGTGTGAAAAACAATGTATTCGAACTTTGTAAACAAGCTGGTACCTTTTTGTTGTTATATGCCATCAAGTTGTCTACAACCCACAGTGATCCTATGTACAGCAGCTCTGAACCCTGCCCTATCTTGAGCCAGTCTCATTAAGTCTGACACGCTAATCCCTATTGGCCCAATTACTGTATCAATCCATCTCATCTGAAGTTGTCTTCTTCTGCACTGTTCCCCCACCCTTTCCAACTATGATGTCCTTCTCCAAGGACCAGTCCCTTCTGGCCATGTGCCCAAATTATGTGAGATAGAGCTTCAAAATACT
>NW_006399771.1:18585525-18586120 GCF_000299155.1 Elephantulus edwardii | reverse complement strand
CATAGGTTGTTGATGATCTTCCTCCAATCTTGATGCCACATTCCTTCTCATACAGCCCTGCTTCCCAGTATGGAATGAAATGAAAAAAGAAGTCACTTTTCTTTAACAGCATTGATGATATATTTAAATATGTTTAAAAACTTGACTGTTTCTAAGAACCACTCTAAACTTTCTCCTTTAAAAAGACATCTTAAACATTATTAAGAAGAGTGACACAAACAGCCTTAAATATCTGTGTAGCTTGCCAAAAATACAGGTTGGATAAGTGTTCAGCACCTGGGTAACTCGTTGAGACCATATGGACTGTCAAAAGTTCAGTGTTCTAGAAGAGAAAACTCCCTGCAGTGACAAGACTTGAAAAATAATTTTAAAAAATCATTGTAAACAATGGCACTTGGGGATAACTGTTATCTATCAAAAAGCTGCAGGTTCTACTGTTAACATAGAAATTATAAACCAAATTATGAGCCTCGTAGTTGTGGATCAAGCCACCAGACAAAGAGAACTAAAAAGAGGTTTTTAGCTAATTGAGACCAACATCCTTTTACTGGATCTTAATTCTTTTGTTATCTTAGATTTATCAACTTACTTCATT
>NW_006399771.1:18582582-18584705 GCF_000299155.1 Elephantulus edwardii | reverse complement strand
CAACAACAACAACAACTAGATAGTGGTATAAATTTTAAAGAATTTTTTAAAACAGCATTACTATAAAAAATTAATGCAAACTATGAATGCCCTAGAATGCTTAAGACAAATGGCAATTTTAAATTCTAATTTTTGTATTGTTGTTTCAATAATCATCTTTAGCCATTTCTATGGGTATTAACTTTTCATAGTTATAATTTGAACATTAGTAATATATATTTGGATTAATTTATAGAAAACAACCATGATAGCATTCAATCAAACAAAGATACGTTGCACTGGAACATCTACTATCAAGGACCTCTTTAAGGTGCTACAGAGCAAGAATGTCAGCTTAAAATTCTTAAAGCATGATGCAAGTATGGTCTTTCCGACGGCTTTGCATTCGTCTGAAAGTTAGACAATGAATAAAGAAAACAAAAGAAGTCTCAATGCCTTTGAATTGTGGAATTTGAGGAAAGTATTAAATATATCCTGGACTTCCCAAAGAAAAAGTCTGTGTTGGAGGAAGGGCAGCGAGAATGATCCTTTACAGGCAGGCATGGTGAAGCTGCATCTCAAATATTTTAGGCATATTGTGAAGAGAGGCCTTTCTTTGGGAAAAGACATCATGCTGGGAAAAGTGTCAGGTCCACAAAAGAACGGAAGACCTTCAATGAGATGGATTTTCACAGTGACTACCACAATGATCTTGGAGCATGACAAAGATGGTTGGGGTGGTACAGCAGATTCAAGGTTCAGATCTGTTATTCATGGGGTCACTATGGGCTGTAGTTGGCTGGATAATACCTGACAGGAACACAAAGGACAACGATGAAAGAGAGTGACTCTCAAATAACATTTCTCTTTCTATATTAAAAAGAAATTCATTCTAATTTTGGAAAAATCTGTAAAGTACAATAAAAATAAAGGTAAAATGTGTTGTTAACAACATAATATGTAAAACATATACAATAATGTAAGGTAGCTACATAACTATAATTTATTTCAGTCTATTTTCAAATCTGCATAATGATGTTGTTGTTAGATACTATCTATCTAGTTGATTCTGGCATATAGTGACAGAATTCATTGAACAGGATGGAACCCTGCCAGTTCTGACACCATCTTCATAGTCTCTGCTATTCATGTTGATATTGTTGTTGTTTGTTGTTATGTGCCGTCGACTTGCCTGCAACTCATACAGCAGTCCTAAACCCTGCTCTATTACTTGCCAGTCTTATTGTCTCCAACATGCCTATTCCCATTACCCCAATGATGGAATCAATCCATCTCATCAAGGGTCTTTCTTTCCTGTGTTGTCCCTCTACCCTCCCAAGAATGACATCTCTCTCCAAGGACTGATCCCATCTTGTGACACGTCCAAATTATGTCAGACAGAGCTTCAGAATCCTTGCCTCCAAGGAGCAACCTGGCTTCACCCTCTCCAGGGCAAACTTGTTTGTTCTCCTAGCCATCCATGGTATATTCAATACTCTTCTCCAGCACTGAAGTGTAAAGGCATAAATTATCCTTCTATCATCTCTAGTCATTGTCCAGCTCTCTGATGCATAGCAAGTAATTGCGAAGACCATGGCCTGTAACAGGTGCATCTTAGTCTCCAGATGGACATCATTGCTCCTCAGTAACTTTGAGCGGTCTTTGACAGCTGACTTTCCCAATGCAATTCGTCTTTTAATTTTCTGGCTGCTGGTACCAAGAGTGTTGATTGTACATCCAAGCAAACTGCAGCTGTTCACAATCTCAATCTCTTCATCATCCATCTTGATGCTGCCAATTGGCCCAGTGGTGAGAATCTTTGTTTTCTTGATGTTGAGCTTCAATCCATCTACAACAAACACTTTAGGTCCTCTTCAGTTTCAGCAAGGCAGGGTTGAATCATCTGCATAATGCAGATTGTTAATGAGTCTACCTCTAATCCTGATGCCACACTTCCCATAGAGCCCAGCCTCCAGGATGATCTGTTTTTCATATAGATTGAAAAGATATGGAGATAGAACACATCCTTGATGCACACCCTTCCCAATTTTTAACCATGCAGTGTTTCCTTGCTCTGTTCTGATGACTGCCTCCTGGTCCAAGCATAAATTTTGCATAAGCACAATCCAGTGTTCTGGGATTCC
>NW_006399771.1:18566150-18581311 GCF_000299155.1 Elephantulus edwardii | reverse complement strand
TAGTCAATGAAATACAATAGACATTCCTCTGGTACTCCCTGCTTTCAGCCAATATCCATCTAACATTAGCTATAATATCCCAAGTGCCACGGTCTCTTCTAAAACCAACCTGCACTTCTGGCAATTCTCTGTTGATGTGCTGTTCCAGAATCCAAGATATCATTTCAATATTTTTACTGCCTTCAAAGAGTAAACAGAAGAAAAGCGCTGAGAAATTGATAAAATGGAAAAAAAAAAGAATTACAAATTATAGGATAGAAAGAGAGGGCATATCTAATTAGTTAAAGAGGGTTTAAAAATGTTTGGTGAATTGTTTCTGTTTCTTTGTTTCTATTAACAGTGAGGGGAAATTTGGAAATGGATATTGACACTGGCTATATGACATGATGGACATAATTAATGTCATTGAATTATAGATGCAAAATATTGAAATGGCAAATGACTTGTGTATTGATTACAAATTCGTTGTGGCTATGTAAACAATAACAATTACATATAATATGGCCTAGTGTGCTATCACATGGAAGCAAAAGCCTGCTGAAGATTATCCAGAAAAGATTGGAACTGCACATTGACAGAGAACTACCAGAAATACAAGCTGGGCTTAGAAGAGGTCATGGCACTAGAGACATTATTGCCAATATCAGATGGATCTCAGCAGAAAGCAAAGAGTACCAGAGAAATATCTATCTGTGTTTCACTGACTATGCAAAGGCATTTGATTGTGTGGATCACAACAAATTATGGTGAACCCTGAGGAGAAAGACAATCCTAGAACACTTGACTGTTTATGTAAAACCTATACTCAGACCAGGAAGCAGTCCTCAGAACAGAGCAGGCAAACATTGCATGGTTCAAAATCAGGAAGAGAATGCATTAAGGATGTGTCCTCTCTCCACACCTTTTCAATCTATATGCAGAACGGATCATATGGGAGGCTGGGATTTATGAAGAAGAGTGTCGCATCAGGACTGGAGGAAAACTCATCAATAACTATGTTATGCAGATGACACAGCTTTACTTGCTGAAATTGAGGAGGACCTGAAGTGCTTTCTGCAGAAGTCAAAGATTGTAGTCTTCTATGTGGATGAACATTCAATATCAAGAAGAAAAAGATTCTCACCTCTGAGCCAATTGGCAGCACCATCATGAATGGAGAAGAGATTGAAGTTGTTAACATTTATGGCTTGCTCAGCACCACAATCAAGATCTTGGCATCAGCAGTCAGAAAATAAAAAGATTACTTGCATTGGGAAAATCTGCTATAGGGGACCTTTCCAGAATACTGAGAAGCAACATTGTCAGTCTAGAGACTAAGATGTGTCTGATCCAGGCCACGATCTTCCTAATTACTTGCTATGCGTCAGAGAGCTGGACAATGCCTAAGGATGACAGAAGAAGAATCAATGCCTTCAAATTGTGGTGCTGGATAAGAGTCTTGAACATATAATGGACTGCCAAGAAAAAAATAGGTCTGTCTTGGAGAGGGTGAAATCAAGTTTTTCCTCGGAGGCTAGGATTTTAAAGCTTTTGTTATGAGACCCTCGTCTGAGATGATATTGCCAAATTTGCTTTCCCAGTCAGTAGTTTTTCTTTTGACTCTGTTGGGAAAAGTTTTTGATGCACACAGGGATTTAATCTTTAAAAGGTCCTATTCATCAATTTTATCTTTTCCTGATTGTGGTGTATTTCTGGCTGTATTTGACAGCCTCTTTACACTAGAAGCTAAGCCTTCTGAGCTTATGGTCTTTATGGTTTTTGGTTTTATTCCCAAGTCTCTTATCCACCTTTGGTTGATTTTTTTTTTTTTTTGGTATGGTGAAAGGTGTGGATCTTGCTGCAGCTTCCTGCACAGAGCAGTCCAGTTTTTTCAGCCATTTGCTGAAGAGATTGTAATTTCCCCTTTTGTTCCCTTGTTAAATGTCAGTTGACCATAGATATATGGATTCATTTCTGGATTCTCAATTCTTTCCATTTGTTTATGTGCCTGTCATTGGACCAGTACCAAGCTGTTTTGGTTATTACAGCTGAGTAGTAGGTTTTGAGATCAGGGAGTCCTATGCCTCCCACTTTATTCTTGTTTTTCAGAATTGCTTTGCTTACATGGGTTCTCTTTCCTCTCCAAATATGACAATTGCCTTTTCTATCTCTTTGAAAAATGAATTTGGTATCTGTATTGGGATTGAATTAAACATAACGATTGTTTCTGGTAGGATTACAATTTTCACTGTATTGAGTCTTCCATGAAAAGTGAACATTTTTCTATTTATTTAGGACTTTTATTTTTTTCTCACAGAAATGTTTTGTAGTTTTATTTATAAAGGTCTTTTGTGTCTCTAGTTAGATTTATTTCTAAGTATCTCAATTTGTTGTTGGCTATTGTAAATGATGTTGCTTTATTATTTTCTTTCTTTGTTACCATAAAGGAATCCCACTGACTTTTGTATATCCATCTTGTTCTATCCATCTCCTATTCTATTAAACTGGTCTATTAGATTTAACAGTTTGTTGTTGTTGTTGTTGTTGTTGTTGTT
Organism: Elephantulus edwardii; assembly: GCF_000299155.1. Classification (NCBI taxonomy): domain Eukaryota; kingdom Metazoa; phylum Chordata; class Mammalia; order Macroscelidea; family Macroscelididae; genus Elephantulus; species Elephantulus edwardii. The sequence continues at coordinate 18,578,777 of NW_006399771.1, read as the reverse complement.
GAGTCTTTGGGGTTTTCTGTGTACACTATCATATCATCTGCATATAGTGACAGTTTAACCATGTCTTTGCTGATCTGGATGCCTCATATTTCCTTTTCTTACCATATTGTCCTATAAAGTACTTCCAATAAAATATTGAACAAGAGTGGTGACGGTAGGCGTTCTTGTCTGTTCCCTGTTTGCAAGGAGAATGTTTTTAGTCTTTCTCTATTTAGAATAATATTGGATCTTGGTTTTGAGTATATACTTTTTACAATGTTAAAGAAATTTCCTTCTATTCCTATTTTGCTGAGTGTTTTAAACAGGAAGGTGTGTTGGATTTTGCCAAAGGCCTTTTCTGCATTAGTTGCTAGGATCATATGGTCCTTGTTATTTGTTTTGTTAATGTGCTGAATTACATTGATTACTTTTCTTATGTTGAACCAACTTTGCATAAGTGTTATGAATCTCACTTGATTATGATGATTCGTTGTATATGCTGTTGGATTCTGACCTTATGTTGTTGTTATTGTTATGTGCTGTTGAGTTGCCTGTCACTCATAGCACCCTATGCACAGTAACTCTGAATCCTGTCCTATCCCAAGCCAATATCACTGTCTCCAAAACACCTACCCTCCTTACTCCAGTCACTGTGTCAATCCATCTATCCAGGGTCTTTCTTTCCTGTGTTGTACCCCTACTTTCCCAAGCATGATGTCCTTCTCCAAGGAAAGGTCCCTCCTGGCAACATGCCCAAAGTATGTGAGGCAGGGATTCAAAATTCTTGCCTCCAGAGAGCAAGCTGGTTTCATCCTCTCCAGGACAGACCTCGTGGTTCTCTTGGCAGTGTGTGGTATGTTCAGTACTCTTCTCCAGCACCACAACTATATGGCATTGACTCTCCTGTCATCTTTTTTTGTTATCCAGATCTCAAATGCATAGCAACTAATAGAAAAGACCATGACCTGGACTAGGCAGTCCTTAATCTCAAAACTGACATCTTCAAACTTCAGCACTATGGAGAAGTCCCTGACAACAGACTTACCTAGTGCAATTTGTCATTTGATTTCCTAGCTGCTAGGTCTAAGAGTGTTGATCGTGGACCCAAGCAAGTGGAAATTGTTAACAATTACAATCTTTTCTCCATCTGTCATGGTACTGCCAATTGGCCCAGTGATGAGAACCTTTTTTCCCCCTTGATATTGAGATTTAATTGATATTGAACACTGTAGTCCTTGACATTCAGCAGTTTTATACTGTGGATGTTGTTGGTGTGGACAGTTCCCCTTGGTGGAGTTAGTTGAGGTCTGACTTAGCAGTCTCCATGCCATCCTAGCCCCTTTTACAGAGAGGAAAGGGGAAATTATTTGGGTCTGTAATTGAGTAACTATATAATCTGTTTATAATTAAACACTATGAGTGCTGCACATTATCTTATAGCTGTTTGTGAATGGTCCCTAAAGAGTTGATAAGTCAAAACTGCAATCATAAGAGATCAAATGCAGAGCATCCTTTATCAAGCTTAATACTGAAGAAAGAAAATGAGTCTACAGTAGAGAGCTAAGATGGACTACGTAATATCCAGTGGGTATTAGCTACATTGAACAAAATAATTTGCCAGACACTGGGGGAGATATTTTCAACAATAATTCTATGTTATTTTTGTTATGTACCAATAGTTAGAACCAACTCATAGCTGAACCTCCAGTGGGTTTTCAGAGGCAATTAATAACATGAGAGGAGATTACTAATTTTGTTTCTTTCACAGAGCTGCTGTTGGATTCAAAACAGTGCAGCTCCTTATCAATAAGTCATCAGAGCTCCTTAATAATGTCATAAGGAATTTAAAACCAACATATTGATAGTTGACATTTATAATGTACCAGACAGTATTCTAAGATCTCTACATGAATGAATGCATTTAACATTAAGTGCATATGTATTAGGGAGCTCTGGTAGCCTAACGGTGAGGCGTTACACTACCACCCCAAAGGCAGGTCATTGAAATTCACCAGCTGTTCTGTGAGGGAAATATGGGCATTCTCCTTCTATGATATTTACAGTCTCTAAAAACCCAGTGTAGGTTCACTGATAAGGTGGTTCAAACGTTATGGGAGGCAAAACCCAAAAAAACCCAGGAATAATACATATTTTATTAGATGAGGCAACTGAAGATATTATATTACTCAGTCCTGAAAGCAATTGAACCAAGATTCAAACTTAGACGGAAGCTTCCAGGAAACTATATTAGTTGCCACTACACATTTTGCAGACATACATGATCTCCCATTATGAAGAAATAGGTTCCTTCTCATATTGTGTGAACCACTAGGATTTTGAATATGTCAGAATGATACTGAAAACTCTATGGAGACACTATATTTCTTGGTTTTATATCATGCAGAGATGAGCATATTTATAATATAATTGTAGTTTCTAAGTAATTTTCTACAAATACATTAGTTCTCAAATCTGATGTCAACCTTCTGTTCTTTTTTTATTTTTAAAAACTTCCTCTCCCTCACTTGATAATACTCTGAGCAATTATGTCTTTACAGGGGATTATTGGCAATAGTGACAGACAAATAAATAATATATTCATTTTAGGGAAATAAAAACTTGGACTAAACCCTAAAACCACATGATGTTTTTAGACTTCTGGTGATAATAACTTTTAGTTTCACTATTGCTAAGAAATTATTTATAAAGGATATTCTTCAACTATGGTTTACAAGCTGCTCTAATGAGAAACTACTTGCACACATTATTTGGACAATGTGCACATCCACTCCCTTCTTCAGGTCAAAATGATCAAACATAAAAGAACAGTGACTATTTGTCAGTGTAAATTTGTTGAGTAGAGACAAACAGGTGAAAGATTATTCATTTCCATGACCCTTGACCTCTTCTGTCTCTTGGGAACATAAATGTTGGTGCAGAGAGTTTGAGACCAAGGGCATTTGAAATAGTGCTAAGATTACGGGGGTGGGGGAGGGGAGCGCACTATCTTTTTTCTGCCTGTGTGCTTTAGTGTGATGCCCCGGAGTATCAATACACCCAGAGTAATGTATTATTTTGTGAGAACTGTAGAAAGAGTTATCAAGATCAGTGGCAGATGATTAAAAAAAAATAAAAATCAAAGAATGGTCTTTCCAACAGAGATGACAGTATTGAAAATAGCTGTGTAGTTTTATCCAAATTGAGAATTTTCATGATACAAAGTTTTGAAAAGAATAATGTCTTACTATAGATTCTTTAAGAGAGCTCTGAAGGGAGCTCTGGTGGCCTAGTGGCAAGACGCTGCACTGCAATCCCAGAGGTACGTGATTCAAATCCACCAGATGCTCTGCTGGAGAAGGAGGGGTCTGGAGAGGGAGGGGTCAATCTCCTCTTGTACCAGTCAGATCTGATTTAACGGTACACGTAAAAGTAATACAATACTTTTTTTTTTAAATGAGAGCTCTGGTGGCCTAGAGGCAAGAAGTTGCTCTGTAAACCCATGGAGGAAAGATTGGCAATCTTCTCCTGTGCAATTTACAGTCTCTGAAAACCCACTGGAGAGTCAGCTATGAGCAGGTTCTGACTTAATGGCATATAACAACAGTAAAAACAATTTTAGGAAGCAGCAAATATCACTGTGCTACAGAAAATTTAATGTTAGCCATAATTTGTTATACTTTCACACAGTCAAATGCCTTTGCATAGTCAATAAAACACAATTAGACATTCTTCTGTATTCTTTGCTTTCACCTAAGATCCATCTGACATCGGCAATTATATCCCTGGTGCCACGACATCTTCTAAAGCCAGCTTGAACTTGTGGTAGTCACCTATCAAGGGACTGCTCTAGCCAATTATGAATTATCTTCAACAGTATATTGCTTACATGAGATATTCTTGAGATTGTTTGAAAATTTTCTTATTCTTTTGGATCTCTTTTCTTAGGAATGGGGACAAATTTATATCTCTTCCCGTTAGTTGGCCAGGTAGCTGTCTTACAAATTTTCTGGCATAAACTGGTAAGCACATCCAGAGCTGCATCTGTTAGTAAAAATGTGTCCATTTATATTCCATTGATTCCTGGGGCCTTATTTTTCGCTAAGGCTTTTCAGTGCAGTTTGAACTTCATCTTCTGGTATCATTGGCTTTAGTTCATATTGTACTAGTATGAAATCTCCATATAGACCAAGAAGCTATTGTTCAAACTGAGTACGAGAACATTGCAAGGACTATATGGTTTAAAATCAGGAAGAGTGTGTGTCAGAGTTATATATATTCTCTCCATACCTACTCAATCTGTATGTTGTTGTTGTGGTTGTTGTTATGTGCTACTCATCGCGATTACCCCAGTCACTGAATCAATCCATCTCATAGAGGGTCTTCCTCTCCTGAGCTGTCCCTCCACCCTCCCAAGCATGATATCCCTCTTCAAGGACCTGTCCCTCCTTGCAACATGCCCAAAGTATGTCAGAAGAAGCCCCAGAATCCTTGCCCCCAAGGAGTAGCTTGCTTTAACCCTCTCCAGGATGAATCTGTTTGTTTTCTTGGCAGCCCATGGTACATTCAATACTCTTCTCCAGCACCACAGCTCAAAGGCATCAATTCTCCTTCTGTCCTCTCTAGTCATTGTCCAAGTCTCCGATGCATAACAAGTGATTGCAAAGACCGTGGCCTGTATCAGGCGCACCTTAGTCTCCAGAGAGACACCGTTGCTCTTGAACACTTTAGAGAGGTCCCTAACAGCAGACTTTCCCATCGTGATACACTTTTTGATTTCCTGACTGCTGGTGCCAAGAGTGTTGACTGTGGAGCCAAGCAAACTGTAGCTGTGAACAACCTCAATCTCTTTGCCATCCACCCTGATGCTACCAATTGGTCCAGTGGTGAGAATCTTTGTCTTCTTGACATTGAGCCTCAGTCCATACTGAAGCCTGATGTCCTTGACCCTCTGCAGCAAGTGCATGAGGTCCTCCTCAGTTTTGGCAAGCAGGGTTGTGCCATCTGCATAACGCAGATTGTTAATAGATCTTCCACCAATCCTGATGCCACACTTCTCCTCATAGAGCCCAGCCTCTCGGATAATCTGCTCTGCTGCACACAGGTTGAAAAGGTACAGAGATAGGACACAGCCCTGGTGTACACCCTTCCCAATTTTGAACCATGCAGTGTTACCCTGTTCTGTTCTGACGACTGCCTCTTGGTCCAATTATAGGTTTCGCATTAGCAAGATTAAATGTTCTGGGATTCCCATTCTTTTCAGAGTCAGCCACAGTTTGTTATGATCCACACAGTCAAATGCCTTTGCATAGTCAATGAAACACAGATAGACATTCTTCTGATATGCCCTGCTTTCAACTAAGATCCTTCTAACATCAGCTACAATATCCCTAGTACCACAACCCCTTCTAAACCCAGCCTGGATATGTCTCCTGATTTACTAACTGCTGGTAACAAAGTTGTTGAATGTTGATCCAAGGAAGATGAAATCATTGACAGCTTCACTCTTTTCTCCAGGTATCATTATCTTGGTCTATCACTGTTGGACCTATGGTAAGGACCTTGTTTCCTTCATGTTGAGATGTAATTCATATTGAAGGCAGTCACTCTTGATCTTCTACAGCAAACATTTCACCTGCTCCTCATTTTCAGCAAGCAAAGTTGTGTCATCTGTATAATGCGGGCTATAGATGAGTCCCTTGATCCTGATGCCACACTCTTTGTCACAGAGTCCAGCTTCTCAAATAATTTGCTTAGTATACAGATTAGGTCTGGCCTTGGTACTTAATGATCCATGAAAAGTTCTCTCTCAAAGCTGCCAAAGCAATTCTGGCACATAGTTGACTCTCCACTGGGTTCTCAAAGTTCTATATTAGAAAGGAAACTTCCCATCTTTCTCCCAAGGAGCAGTTTGTAGATGTCTGAGCTCTGTGGTGAGAAGATAGCAGACAATAAGTTTTTAAATATGTTTGTATAATAGTTCTCTTATGCTTTTTTCCCATGTCATGAGAAAAGCAGATCTCAGTAAACAGAGTAAGCAACCAGAAAGACCACAAATACTGTGAAGCAGAGTGACTATGCTAACCGAAATAAATTGCAAACTTGTAAGAAATTAACGTTTTACTATTGTATTACATTAAATATGCTTCTGAGATGTTGATGTGTCTTAAGTACCTATCATTGAATCTAAATAGAGAAGTATTTCTCAGGATTATGGATGTGAATTTCAGCAAATAGTCTTAGTTGGAGTAAAATGCAAGATAAACCCACAAATTTTTGAAAAATCATATAGATTAAATATCCTGACCTAAAGGGGACAGGGAGTAAATAAGATTTAAGACAACCAAAGAAAAAGACCTGTTACTATTCTGCAGTTAGGGAGCAGAAAAAGAATATAACTCAGAAATCTAGAATATTCTCCATTGACCAGAAGTAGCTGAGGAAAATAATATCAGATAAAAGATCTTTGTTGTTATTATTGTGTTGCATCAAGTTGGAATCAACCTATAGCTGGCCCTCCAGCAGGTTTTCAGAGGCAATAATCCCAAGGGAGATTTCCCATCCTTCGGCTTCAGAGCAATTGGTGGATTCGAACCACATGGCTTCAGGATTGCAGCACAGATTCTTACCACGAGACCACCAAAGTTCCCTCCCAGATCACCTGAATGTGTTAATGTGAAACCTTTACTTGGACCAGAAACAGAACAGAGGAAGGAAAAAAATGCATGGTTCAAAATCGGGAAAAGAGTAAATCAAGGATTCGTCCTGACTGCATAACTCTTCAAACTATATGTGCAAAATATCATTCAGGGGCATCAGAATTGGAGGAAGACTCATCGAAAACCTGCATTAAGCAGGTGACACAACTTGCTTGATGAAACTGAGGAGGATCTGAAGCACTTGCTGCAGAGGGTCAAGGACTGTAGTCTTCAATATGGATCGAAGCTCAACATCAATGAGTGAATGGAAATAAAAATTTCCTGTAAACTTTTGTTAAAATACCAATAAAAATATTTTTTTAAACAACAACAACAACAAACTTCTCACCATTGGGCCAATTGGTAGCACCATGATAGATGTAGAAGAGATATAGATTATTAACAATTTCAGATTGATTGTTTTCACAATCTATAACAGCAGCCAGGAAATCCAAAGACAAATTTTAGCTGTCAGGGACCTCTCTAAAGTAGTGAATAATGATGCCAGTCTAGAGACTAATGTGTGCCTGATCCAGACCATAGTCTTTACAATTGCGTGTTATGCATCAGAGAGCTGGACATTGACTAAGGATGATAGAATAAGAATCGATGTCTTTGAGTTGTGGTGCTGGAAAAGAGTTTTGAATGTACCATGGACTACTAAGAGAACAAACAGGTTTATTCTGGAGAGGGTAAAACCAGGCTGCTCCTTGGAGGTAAGAATTTTAAAGCTCTATATGGCATACTTTGCACATGAGGGACTGGTCCTTGGAGAAGGACATCATGCTTGGAAGGGTGGAGGGACAGCACAGGAGAGGAAGACCCTGGATGAGATGGATGGACATAGCAACTGGCATAATGAAGATAGGTGTATCAGAAGCAATGAGATTGGCTCAGGGTAGAGCAGGGTTCAGAGGCATTGTATTTGGGTCACTATGAGTTGGAGTAGCTCCACCTATAGAGTGCTGAATCAGTGAAATAGACATAATTTTTTCAGTGAGTTCAATTTATACCTTATCAAAAGAATATATTGTTTGTCAAATCCAGGTGGGGAAGTATTCTGAAGCAGCCTGATTCTATAGAGGTTTGATTTCTGGTTCTGGTAAGACTTAGGAGAAATATTTACTAGCCATTGGTATGAGTTGATTGTATTCAGCCTCCTAATTAAAAAGGCATTTGGTCACCAGTTTGGGGCCCAGAATCCAATTGGGGAGCATTCTGAGCAGCAATATTTACTAGCCATTGGGTGAGAGTTGATTGTATTTCGCCTCCTACTTATGGTCTGTCCATTTGCTGTATATAAATACCTTGTAGTTTCTTTGGTGCTAAACCCTCTGACACGATGTGTCAAATGTGATCATGGATATCCATGGTGGACAGAGTTTGGTGGAACTCCCTAATTAAAACAAGCTTGGAAGCAGGAGTAGCATCCGCTCCAAAATAGCTTGCCTCTGGACACTTATAAACTTGGAGAAACAATGAAAGTTATACAAGTGTTCCTGTCTTTTGTTCAGAGGGTCGCTATGAGTCATCTATGATGACACTTATCAACAACAACAACAACAACAGAAAAAATGGCAACACTTACAGTGGGCTTTTAGAACAGCTATAGACCAAACTATTGCTATATGTCTCCCTTTAGTCCTCTTTTTAAATGAGAATATTTATTGTGCTTATCCTGTTCTAAGAAGTCCTTGTTGTCAGTGGATGAGGCTTTTGGGGGACATGAAATGAGGATCAGTGCATTTTACCTAAGAAAAATATAGTGACACTAGTGAAAGCCAGTACTTTACAAGACTACTTTGGTTTTCTGGACCCTGTACATTTTCTACCTTACAGTTTTCTGCAGTGAGTAGGGTAGAGTTTTATCATTTTTGTATGATTTATTTTACTGGAAAATGTTTGAGTTTGCCATCTTTGATAGGTTTCTTCTTTATGTGGTGCCTTAGGCTGGGTTATCTAGAGAAGTAAAACCCTCCAGTGGGTTTTCAGAAGCAGTTAAATGGACAGGGAAAGGTAGGGTGTTCTTTAGATGCAAGGATGGAGAAACGTCATCTCACATATTTTGGGGATGCTGTCAGAAGGGGCCAGTCCTTGGAAAAAGACATCAAGCTTGGAAAGAGAGGGGCAGGGAAAGGGAGGGTGGAGGGACAGTGCAGGAGAGGAAGACCCTCGGTGAGATGGATGGATTCAGTCACTGGGTTAATGGGGATGGGCGTGTCTGAGACAATAAGATTGACAAGGGATAGAGCAGGGTTTAGGGCTGTTGTACATAGGGTCACTATGAGGTGACTCGACGGCATATAACAACAACAACAACCAAAAACACCTTTGTGTTAGTATAATTCCTTACTACTAGGCACCAAAGCTTCTGTTAGAATGCCTTCTAACAAACAAACAAATAATTCTTTTAAACCACTGGAGGCATTTAGTTGTTGTTATGTGCCATCCAGTCAAGTATGACTCATGGTGACCTTATGGAAAACAGATCTGAATCTTATTCTACCATTCATCATCTCCATTATCTCTGACACACTTGAGCCTGTTGGTGCAGCTACTACAGCATCTCACTGAGGGTGTTACTCTCCATCTCATTGAAAGAATTACTCTCCTATACAGACTTTCCATTTTTCCAAGAATGATCTCTCCTTCCAAGGAAAAGCCACTCTTAACAACATGTGAGATGAAACTTTGCCATGCTTGCTTCTAAGGAGAATTCTGGCTGCACTTCTCCAATACCTATCTGTTTATTCTTTCAGCAGTCTATAGAATATTCAGTACTCTTTTCCAACACTACAACACAAAGGCATACGTTCTCCTATCATCCTCACACATTTTCCAGCTGTCGGATGCATAGCAGGTGATTGAAAAGACGAAGACTTGAATCAGGTGTACCTTAGACTTTAAAGGGAATCATAGCTTTTTAGTATTTTGTAGAGTTCTCTGACAGCAGACTTTCTTAAAGCTATGTATCTCCTGACTGCTAGTACCAAGGATGATGACTGTGGATCCAAAAAAGATTGAATAGTTGATAATTTCAATTTTTTTCCATGTGTCATGATGATGAATATTAAGCCACTGAATGAGAATTTTTGTTTTTTGATATTGAGATGTAATCCATACTGAAGGCTGTAGTTGATGATTTTATGTACCAAGTGCTTTAAGTCCTCATCACTTTTCATTAACAAGTTGTGTCTAACTTACATTGTTGATGAGTCTTCCTCTAATCCTGATGACATGTTCTTCAACATAAAGCCCAGCTTCTTGAATGATTCACTCAACATACATATTGAATAGGTATGAAGAAAGGTTACAGCCCTGTTACACACTTTTCATTTTAAACCATATTGTGTTCCCTTGCTCTGTTCAGACAATTGCTTCTTGATATAGGTATAGATTATTTATAAGGATAATTAGATGTTGCCCATCAAGAAACAAATGGATAGAGAAAGTGTGATATATTCACACAATGGAACACTATGCTGCATTGAAAACCAAGGAACTCATGAATTATTATACAAAATTGGTGACCGTGGAAGATGTTATGCTGAGTGAAATATCTCAGTAACAAAAGGAAAAATACTGCATAGTGCCACTATTGTAAAGTGGTACTGACATTAGGGTTGGGGGGAAACTAAGAAAAGAGGTGATAAATAATGTATACTGCATTGAAACAGATGAGAGAGAGAGAACTGTTTAGGAGGAATATATGAGTAGGTAGTATTGTCATGGCAACAGTCTAGAAGGAAAACTGCATAGTAGAGTGGATTGGGGGAATTGTACAACAATGAAAAATGTTTTTCTTGCTTTTCAAAGAGAAAAGCGTACTGGGGGGAGGGGCAGGCAGGAAGAAAAGTGTGCAATAAAGAATAAATGGAAATCCGAAGTCTCTGTAAACTGATTAAAATTAATTAAAAAGAGAGAATAAATAGGTGTTCTGAAATTTCCATTCTTCTCAATATTAGCCATAGTTTATATGAAACGCTGAGATACTTCTTTCCCATTAACCCACTACTGCGTGAAGGCCCCGGTGGGGAGGAGCCAACTGGTAGGGTCTTTCCACCCCCATATACATGCCCCCACCAAAAGGCCTCCGAAGAGAGGAGTCAGCCTCGGGTAAGGCGAGAGAGGGCTGTCCTGTGCCATGATATATTGTATGCATAGTTGTTTCTATATTTTGATTTTTATAATTTGATTATATGCTGCTAGAGGAGCATCATCTGTCAATCCACTGAACTAGGTGGAGGAATTGTTTGTGTGTTGACATTTTAAAACTCAGGGGCCTCTGCACTTGTTTGCTTAGTGTTTGCTCTTATCAGCACAGCACTTAGGTGTCTGTTCCTGTATTGAGGTATCTTGTGGATGGTTGAGATGCTGGAAGCTATGCCACCAACATAACAAATACCAAGAGCATGGCTGTTCTTAGGTTCTGTGGAGTCAAGAACACCTCATGGAGACCTTGTGAATGACAAACAGACTTGAACCCTGTTCTAGCCTGTGTCATCCTCATCATCTCTGACACACCGGAGCCCATTGCTACAGTCACTGTCAACTCATTTAGCTGAGAATTTTCTGTTGCTGACACTCCTCATAATGCCCTTTATCAAGGAATAACCTCTTCTAGCAACATGCCCTAAGACATATGAGAGATGAAGTTTCACCATCTTTGCCTCCAAGAGCACTCCAGCTGCACCCTTCCTAAGACGTATCTATTTGTTCTTTGGCAGGCCACGGAATATTCACATTTCCAAGGGTAGTCTTCTCTAGCACCACAGCTCAAAGGCATCATTTCTTCTTCTGTTATCTTTTTTCATTGTCCAGTTCTCTCTCAGATGCATATCAAGTGATTGAAAAGGCTATGACCTGGATTAGGTGCAATTTGTCTTCAAATTGACATCATTACTCTCCAGTATTTTGGAAAGGTACTTGATAGCAGGCTGCTGGCTCATGAATTTGTAGGAGCTGGGAAATCTAAAATTTAGCTTAGGAAGCTTAGGAAGTTGACTGAAGATTCTTCAGAAATTTGAGGTCAGACCACAAAACAAATGTAGGATCAAGAGAGTAAGCATTAGCATAATAACCATGTATATTGGACCCAGGCCACATGCTCAGAGAAATACCTCTTTCAACTGATTGAACTGCTCACATTAGATCATAAAATAGATGATCATGATGCACCTTGTAAAGGATTACAATGAAATGTGCAAGGAGATGGAGTAGGAAAATCAAAAGGGCCGAACTTGCTCAGCATTTCCTAAGCTCAAGGAATGAAGAACAAATTCAAACCTCGAGTTCCTATAATCAAGGATGCTTTCGGCAGAATATTAAATGATCCAGGAAGTATTAAAAGAAGATGGAAAGAATATACTTAGTCACTCTTTCGAAAGGAATTGGCAGACACAGAAGAATTTCATGAAACAATATATAAGCAAGACCCTATGGTGATGAAAGAAGTTCAGACTAATTTGAAGGAAATAGAAAAAAAAATAAGGCCCCAGAATAGATGGTATACCAATTGACATATTTCAACTAACAGATGCTGCCGTGGATGTGCTCACCAAGTTGTGCCAAGGAATCTGGAGAATAACCACTTGGCCAACTGACTGGACTGGAAAAGATCTATATTTGTTCCCATCCCAAAGAAAGGTGACCCAACAGAGTGTGGAAACTATAGAACAATCTCATTGATTTCACATGCAAGCAAGATTCTACTGAAGATTACCCAAAAACGACTGGAACAGCACATCAGCAGAGAACTGCTGGAAGTCCAGGCTGAGTTTAGAAGGAGTTGTGGTACTGGGGATATTGTAGCTGATGTTAGATGGATCTTAGCTGAAAGCAGGGAATTCCAGAAGAATGTCTATCTGTGTTTCATTGATTATGCAAAGGCATTTGACTGTGTGGATCATAACAAACTGTGGCTGACTCTGAGAAGAATGGGAATCCCAGAACA
>NW_006399771.1:18554590-18557842 GCF_000299155.1 Elephantulus edwardii | reverse complement strand
TGGTTGTTGGTGCATATATCTGGATGATAGTAGTGTTCACTGGACTTCCTTGTAAGTGTATGGATATAATCCTATCACTCACAATGTTGTACTTTAAGATGGACCTAGAAATTTCTTTTTTGACTATGAAAGCAACTCCATTTTTCCTCACCTTTTCATCTCCAGAATATTATATCATATGATCATCTGGCTCGAAATGTCCCATGCCAGTCCATCTCATCTCTCCAATGCCTAGTATGTCACTATTTATCCGTTCCATTTCTTTAACAATTTCTAATTTTCCTACATTCATGGTTCTCACATTACGTGTTCCAATTACTAGTGTCTACTTACAACTGTTCCTCTTCCTTTGTATTTCCATGCTTGACAGTTCTATCTATGTTGAGGAGGAACAATCAGGAAGGAGACAGAGGGAAGTGGCTAAGACCAGGCACCACAGAGGACCTCCACAACAGCTTCTGACACACCTCCAGGTAACAAGCCCCAAGGTGGAGCCTAAACCGGTTGGACCCTCGGGCCAAGAAGAAAAACACAGTCTATACAGGAGTCCTACAGGACACATCACCTTCCCTTTGGAGACAGTACAAATAAACTTAAGAGACACTGGACACAGGGAAAAAAAAATCTCTCTGACAAGCTGTCAAGTCATGGGTCAGATAATGGGACATTAATTCTGAAGGCATTTGGTAGAAGTGAAGTGGTATCCTGCTGGAGGGTGAAGCTGGGAACTAAGTGGGTCAAGGCACTGTGATAAGGGCAGGGACTACACTGTAACTAATGGTCAACTCCACAATGAGGGATTTATCTTTCACTACTCCACAAATTGCTGTCTGTCAGATACTCCTCTAAGTCTAAACATTCAGATTAAGACAGACTAGGAAGAAGGATTGGCCATCCACTTCTGAAATGGCAGGCCTCTGAAAACCCTATGTAGTCTAGGATACAATGTCAAATATAACTAATAAAAAAGTGATCTGTTTTTATTGGTATGTTTCTTGTGATTCACAGGATGATGTATGCACGAAACGAGGATGGCATCTGGCTAATTGCACTGGGATTTGGGGTAAAATGGAAATCGGTTTGAATTTCTGCTCTATTAGCTACTAGCAAGTTCCCCAATGAGTAACTAACTTTTCTGAGTGGTGACCTGGTAGGTAAGGGGCTGTGCTGACAACCTACAGCAGGTGGGCCCAATCCAGCTGCTGTTCTGCGAGGGAGAAAGACGGGCAATCTCCTCCCACACAATGTCTCTAAGAACCCACTGGAGAGTCATGTATGCATCAGTGTTGACTCCAAGGAACATAACACAACAAATGGGAAAAATATGGATGAAATAAGTTGCTGTTTCTGAAGTGTTCAGTACAATGTTTAATCACCATCATAATAAATTCCAACTAGTATTACTGCTAGTGCTACTATTACTATTACATTATTTTTATGAAACATGTGCTTAACTTCTCTCTAGACAGCCTAGCATATTTACCATCCAGAAAATAAAGTGAAAAATACTAATAATAGTATGCATAAAATTTCTACATTTGTAGAAATTGGAAGCCGTTGACATAATTAGCTGTTGTTGTTGTTGTTGATTGCTGTCAAGCACAACTCATAGTGATCCTGTGAACAAAAGGCCTGAAGACTTTCTATAACTATCGTCTCTTATCAAAGTTCATCGTTTTCAGAGGCATGTTGTTTAGGAAGTGGATGCCGCTTCTGCTTCCATATTCTTTCTATGAAAGTTAAAGCCAAATAATTACTATATAGTTTACTCAGTGTCATAAAATTTGGTGCATCTTGACCTTCAATAAACTGTTCTAGTTCAAGCTGGTCTTTGAGTGTTCTAGCAATCAATATCCATTCTGAACCTGAACATTGGTTTAAAAAAAATCTATACTGTATTTTTTGTGTGTGTGTGTGTAATAAAATACATTAGGGTAAAAGATTACAGACAGTAAGCATGTAAGACATGACTCAGTGGCTGGACAGCAGATTAAAAGAAATATAATCACAGATATAACCCAGGGACTGTTAAAAAAAAAGGCAGATATGACTGGGAGGAAATGCAACCAGGGTGCTTCCTAGAGATAGGGATGATGAAATTTCATCTCACATATTTTAGGTAGTTGTCAGAAGGGGCCGGGCCTTGGGAAAAGGTGTTAGGCTTGGGAAGGCAGGGAGTCAGAGAACGTGGGGAAGACACTAGAACAAAGTGAACTGATGCAGTAACTGTAATAATGAGTTCAGATATGCCAGAGAGTGTGAGAATGGTGCAGGATAGAGCAAGTTTTCCATCTCTAGCTCACAGGGTCACAGTCAATTCCATGACACACAACAACAACCACCACAGACGATTAAAAACAATATAAAAGAAAACAAAATCCTAATTCGTTCATATTACACACTTGCCTTTTGCTAAGATTTCTTTAAATGTCCATGGAGGAGAAGGGTAAAAGGCACATGTGATATTCCATAAAGAAGCAGTCATCACTCCCTCTAGGATGGGCCAGCCTCATCCTACTGCTCCTTTTTGTCTTTGAATCTAGCTAGCCTCATTACATTAGTAGCTCAAAACCTTCCAATGCCCGTTAAAAATAGTTGGTAAGAGAATGGAATACAGTGTTTCCCTCCGCCCTCCTACTCCCTTTCTTGACTGTAATGTAATGACACTCCTCAGAAACAGTCCACGGAAATCAGGATTTTCTCACCAGCTTGCGTGGGAAGCGCAGACTATTGTGTGGAAGTGTTGCTGCCTCCTGCCTAATAGGAAGTAGTTTTCTGGAAAAGTTAGTGGAACAAACACCTTCCATTGTTGAAAGTCTAAGGAAACATCTATTTCTATTTGTAAACCAACCTGAGCGCTATTAATATTTTTAACCCTTTTCTTTCCTGTGTCTCCAAGTTTATTGAAGGCTCTTCCTCTCATACATTCAGAACTTATTCTGTTTCTGGGATGACTGTGAGAATTTAGTAAAACAATAAACTCATGTGTTTTTCTTTCAAGGGACCTGTAGCTCTTCACGATCCCCTCTTCCATTACTAGTTGCTCTGTAGTAGCAAGAATAATGAAAACCAAGGGAAATACTCTAAAAGAGTACAAGGTGAAAATTTCCCGATTCTTACACTATTCAATGCATGTTTCTACTCAAACCAGGGGCTGGACTCTGCTAAGAACTAACATTTTAGACTCATTTCTTTCTTTTCTTTTCTTTTTTACTCATTTCTTTTTTTATTATTAAATTTTATTATTTTTAA
>NW_006399771.1:18550171-18554490 GCF_000299155.1 Elephantulus edwardii | reverse complement strand
TATTGAGAGTACCATGGACTGCTAGGAAAACAAACAGATTCATCCTGGAAAGGGTTAAACTGGGTGGCTCCTCGGAGGCACGGATTCTGAGGCTCCATCTAACATACTTTGGACATGTTGTAAGGAGAGCCTGGTCCTTGGAGAAGGACATCACGCTTGGGAGGGTGGAGGAACAGCGCAGGAGGGGAAGGCCCTCTGTGAGGTGGATTGATCCAGTGACTGGGGTAATCGGGATGGATGTGTCAGAGTCAGTGTGATTGGCACAGGACAGAGCAGGGTTTAGGGCTGTTGTACATAGGGTCACTATGAGTCACAAGCCATTCGACGGCACATAACAACAACAGCAACATTATATATCTGCCAAATCCCTGATAACCATAACCTTAGTTAACGCATTCGCTATCAGCTAAATGTTTCAGCATTTGCAGGTTTTGTTGTTGTTATGTGCCATTGAGTCACCTGTAACTTATAGCAACCCTGTGTAAACAGCCCTTAACCCTGTTCAATCCTGTGCCAATCTTACTGTCTCAGACACACCTACCCACCTTAACATAATCACTGAATCAATCCATCTCATCGAGGGTCTTCCTCCACCCTCCGAAGCATGACATCCCTCTCCAAGGACTGGTCCCTCCTTGCAACATGTCCAAAGTATGTCAGATGAAGCTTCAGAATACTTGCCTCCAAGAAGCAGCCTGGTCTCACCATTTCTAGGACAAACCTGTTTGTTTTCTTAGCAGTCCATGGTATATTCAATACTCTTCTCCAGCACCACAGCTCAAAGGCATCAATTCTTCTATCATCCCCAGTCATTATCCAACTTTCTGACACATAGCAAGTAATCACTGTTGTTGTTATTGTTAGGTGCTGTCAAGTTTAGCACAACTCAAAGACACCCTATGAACAAAAGATCTGAACCTTATTCTGTCCTGTTCTATCATCACACTTCCAGACACACAAAAGCCTACTGCAGCAGTCACCAGGTCAAACCACCTGGTTGAGGTTCTTTCTCCCCCTCACTTACCCTCCAGCCTTCTTAACATCATGTCCTTCTCCAAGGAATAGCACCTCCTAGCAACATGTCCAAAATAATGTGAGATAATGCTTCATCATTCTTGCCTCCAAAAAAGCACTCCGGCTGCACCCTCTCCAAGACATATCTGTTAATTCTCTTGGCTGTCCACAGGATGTTCATTGTTCTTCAACACTTAAAGGCATCAATTCTTTTTCTGTCATCCTTATGCATTGTCCAGCTCTTGAATGCATAGCTAGTAATCAGAAAGACTGTGGCCTAAATCAGACGCAACTTAGTCCTCAAACTGACATCACTACTCCTCAATAATTTGGAAAGGTACCTAATTGCAGATTTCCCCAGTGCAGTACATCTCCTTATTTCCTGACTGCTTGTATCAAGGGTGTTAATCGTGATTCTAAGCAAGATGAAGCTGTTGACAGTTTCAATCTCCTCCCCATCCATCATGACACTGCCTATTGATCCAGTGTAAGAATCTATGTTTTCTTGATATTGAGACACAATCCAGACCGAAGGCTTCAGATTGTACTGTATTTATAAACAATAAACAGGATTGTAATAAATTATAGTTTTAAAATATGCATTTTCTTGTCTCATTCCCATCCTCACATAAAAGAAGTGTATTTTCTGTACTCTAAAATGGACTTAACCACATGAGTTGGCTATTGTTATATGAGTTGTCATGTTACATGCAAATAGCTCCTGCATTTTTGGAGTAACCCGTAGTGAATTGGGTGCCACTAATCAAAAGGCTGTGCATCTCTGGTGGTTTAAAATCCATCATACACCCTGGAAGATAAAAACAGGCAGTCTCCTATCATTTGATTTACAGCGTGAAACCTTGGTGGAAAGTCACTCTGAGTTGCCACCAACTGAATGGCAGGGAATTTCCATTGTCTTGGGAAGAACAAGTCCTAGATTGAGCCCTGGTCTCGGGAGGAGGATGAGAGATATGTGAAAAAGAACCACTTGGCAGTCGAAACAAAGTCTTCATATAATATCCACAGGATTGTGAATAAGAAATGTTTGTTTAAGTTTTTCATGTTAGTGTGAGGTTGTTCTTTGGGGCATTCACTCGGTTCTCCTTCATTCCTTTTATCAAACTATTTAAATAGATTATCAATCTATTAATTTATTAAATTGACTATTTAAATAGTCAAACTGTTTAAATCAACAACCTTAACTTTAGCTCAACACCTGCTATCTACCTCCCCTTATATTTTTCATCATAGTGTTACTCAGTTTCTAATATACCATACAATCTTCCCGTTTATTGGGCTTATAGGCTATCTTCCCCAGCTAAAATATAAATTTCATTATGCTAGATACTTACATTTATTTTATTTATTGCAATAATTCCAACAGTTAGAATCTTGTCTATTGTATAGTAGATATTTAATGTTTAGAACAAAAAATGAATTGTCAGTATGTACATAGAAAAACCTATCTAAAGGAAGTACATTAAACAGTAATAATATTTATCATCAGGTTCTATGAAAATGGGTGATTTCTAAAGTTTTCTTTATATTTCTGGTTTTCTTCTAAGTTATCTGTATTAAATATATGTAATTTATTTTATAAAAAAACACAATTTATAGAATTGTACTTAGATATAGAAATTTCCAATGTTTCTGTTTATTTGATTATTGCTGAGATTGTCCTTTTCACTAGCAATCTTACTTTTTGTCCTGGTACATACAGTGGCATAAGGAATCTGTGGGCAGAGGAAGGTTCAAAACAGAAGGCAAGTGGGCCAAGGAGAGAAAGTTGAGAGGCTATGAGAGTAGAAAATTGAGAATGAATAAGGGAAACAAATTCTAGAAATAATTTTCATAAACGTTTCTATACAGATATGGGCTTCTTCACTTTTTTTATCCTCTACTTTTTTGCATGAATATGTTACCAATAATTTTTTAAAAAATTTATTTATTAATTTTAATGAAAGTTGACAGAGACTTAGGATTTCCAGTCATTCATAGTTGCCCTTTCCTCCCTGCCCACCTCCTCCCCCGACAAATCACTCTTCTCAGTAATTCTTATTTCTTATCCCATCTATTCCTGGGGCCTCACTTTTTTTAAGAGTCTTCGGCACAGCTTGAACTTTTTCCTTTGTTACCATTGGCTTTTGCTCATGTAATGCATCCTGAAATTTTTCATTACAATCACTTCTTTTTTGGTACAGTGACTCTGTGTATTCCTTCCATATTCTTTTAATGCTTTTTTAATCAATCAAGGTTTTGCCCACGGCATCTTCAAGTATTGTACCTTGAAGCTTAAATTTCTTTTTCAATTCTTTCAGCTTGAGAAATGCTGATCGAGTTCTTCTCTTTTATTCTCCCCTAAGCCACCAGAGCTCCCTGACAAAATAGTAGGCAGTGATATTACAAGAATGGAAGTATAATGATAATTATTCTTACTCATTTTAAGTGTTGTCCAATCTATTTCTACTCATACCAACTTCATGTGACATATAGATCTGCCCCATAGGGTGTTCCTGCTTTGTCATCATTACAGGAGTAAATCACCAAGTCTTGTTTCTGTGTTAACTTTTTGAATTGGTAAACTTTTGTTAGCATTCAAGGGCTTAATCATTGTACTACCAACCCAAAACAAACTCACTATCAAGTCAGTTCTAACTTACAGCACCTGAAGCTTCTTAGGAAAAAGTAGAACTGTCCTATATAAGGTTTCCAAGGCAATAAATGTTTGCAGAAGCAGACTTGTCACATCCTTCTACACAGCAACTAATGGGTTTGAACCATCACTTTTCAGTTAGCAGTTGAGTTCTTAATCAAGGACCACCAGGTCTCTTTAACTTTAAATGATAGTAGAAGTAGTATATGGTTGATAGATCATTAAGCTATCCATACTGTAATTACTGTAGAGTTATGTGTTCAACTGAAAGATGGTTTCAGTCCTGAGATAACCATGCAAACAGCTATTAGATAATTATTGTTGTTGTTGATTGCTTTTGAGTCAAACATGACTCATAGTGACCCTATGAACAAAAGGCCTGAAGCCTCTCTACAACTATTAACATTTCTCAAAGTTCATAGAGTTTCCAGAGGCATGTTATTTAGGAAGTAGATGCCACTCCTGATTCAATACAAGATTATTTTTCACTTGTTTACCATTCATTTTTCCCCCATACTCATTGTGATTGGAAGACAGACGAAGTTGAAAAGTAGTCTAGGATGTTGTTGTTATGTGCCGTCAAGTCATTTGCGACTCATAGCGACCCTATGTACAACAGCCCTAAACCCTGCTCTATCCTGTGCCAATCACA
>NW_006399771.1:18509262-18543226 GCF_000299155.1 Elephantulus edwardii | reverse complement strand
CAAATTGTAGGCTCTTGTGTCCAGGAGAAAATGAATATACTTACCAGTAATGTTAATGTTCAGCCACAGCTCTTCTGGGAGGATCTAAATCGTTGAAGCATCCTCCTTTGTTTCCAGCTGGGAGCTGGGGCCTGTCAGTCCTGTCAGCCACGAGGACCTGATGTAGGCCACCCTTGGCCAAGTGTCCTTCAGATCCATACTTAAAGAAATAGACTCATTTCTTAAAGTGACCATAAGAGGCTTAAACCTTTCCCACCATAACAAAACTGAAAACAATTTAATCTTACAAAATAATATTGAAGCAAACTAGACCATGTAGGCAAATGAGGAAAAGTTTGCTGCTGTCAAATCAATTATAACTCATTAAGTTGCACTCCATGTGTTAAAGAGTGGAACTGCTTCATGAATTTTTTTTGTTTGTTTATAGTTGTTTGTTTTTAGTGAGATTTTAGGGGGCTCTAATCCTTGCATGGACAGATAGCCAGGGATTTCTTCCATTACGTCATTGGATGGGTTCAAATCTGCCAGCTTTTAAGTTAGTATTGTTGTTGTTACCAGCAGTCAGGAGATCAGGAATCATATTACACCAGGAAAGTGTGTTGTCAAGGAGCTCTCCAAATCACTGAAGAGCAATGATATCAGTTTGAGGACTAAGGTGCACCTAATTCAGGTTATAGTCATTTAATCACTTGCTATGCATTTCAGAACTGGACAATGAATGAGGATGGCAAAAGAAAAATTTATTCGAGTTGTGGTGCTGGAGAAGATCACTGACTATTCCATGGAGTGCCACAAGAACAAGCAGATGTGTCTTAGGGAAAGTGCATCCAGAGTGCTTTTTGGAGGCAAAAATAACAAAGCTTTGTCTCACCTACTTTGGGCATGTTCTTAGGAGAGGCTCTTCCTTGGAGGGACATCATGCGTGGAAAAGTGGTCTGTGAGAGAGAGGAAGACCCATAACCGTGTGGATTGACACTGTGACTGCTGCAGTAAGCTTGGGTATGTCTGAAATATTGAGAATGGTACAAGATGGGACAGAGTTCACATCTGTTGTTCATAGGGTCACTATGAATTGTATTCGATTCGACAGCACCTAACAACAACAACAACATTGTTGTGTCAGAACCAACTCTTGATCCTACAGCACACTTTCAAATGCTATAAATCACAGGAGAAGAAATTGTCCATCTTTCTCCCAGAGAGTAGTTTGTGCACTTAACCTACTACTCTTTGGGTTAGCAGTGAATTCCTAGCCCACCAGGCCATCAAAGCTCTTTTCCTCCCTGCCCCCACAAATTAATTTCAATGAAGATTTACAGAGATTTTTTATTTCCATTCATTCATTGTTGCACTTTTCTCCCCGCCCACCCTACCCCCACCCCAGTTCACTTTTCTTTTTGAAAAGTAAAAGAAAAATTCCTTCGTCGGTATACAATCTCCCCACATCCCCCACCCCCACCCCGAGTATACACCACTCTGCAACCTTCATTCCGGGCTCTTAAGATAATCATAATGCCTTATAATATATTGCTTTTAAACTGTTCTCTCCCTCCTCCGTTTCAATGCAGTATACATAATTCATCCAGTTTTTCTCATTCTTAACCCAGCCCTGATGTCAGTCCCATTCTACAGTAGTGGCGCTATGCAGTGTTTGTACTTTTGTGACTGAGATATCTCACTCAGCATAATGTTCTCGAGGCTTACCCATTTTGAAGAATATTTCATGAGTTTCTTGTTTTTCAATGCAGCGTAGTATTCCATTGTGTGAATATACCACAGCTTCTCTATCCATTCATTTGTTGATGGTCACTTAGATTGTTTCCAACTACTTACTATTGTGAACAAAGGCCGCGATAAACATGAGTGTCCATATATCTCCTTATATGGCTGTTATGGTCTCATCAAAGCTCCTTTTAAGATAGTAGTCAAGTGTAAATGCTTTGTGCCGCTCAGGGACCCTTCAAAAGCGCAATTTAAACCCTGTATAACTGTTATGAAACTTTAAAAATGTGAAAAAAATGTGTGGCATATAACAAACACAGAACCGTTCAACTACTGAATCATTGCAGCTAGAAGGCATTTAGGGAAGAAGCTTCTGTGAGAAAGCACAAGAAAAAATAATTTTTGGTTAAATCTAAGGTGTATTTCAATAATGCTATTGACTGGATTAGAAAAGAGTTAACTGTCATAGAAAAGATTCAGACAAAGGATACTGTGACACAGAAGTATTGTAGAAGATATTTCTATTACATGTAGATAATCTTTGTTGTATCTGTGTGCTTAGAATTCTACAAGCATATAAGTAATTTACAGGGTTCAAAAGAACGAATATTTCAGAAGTTCTTAATTTTGCTTCCTGCCTTCCCTTCCCCACAACTCCATCTCCATGTCTGTGCTGAAGACAGTGGTTTTAATTAGTCCTGAGATAGAATCCTAGCTTTCCAGCATCATTTATTGTATATGTGGCCTCAGATATCTATGATGCTATTATGTGAAACCACAATCTCTTTCCCAATGTCTTGAAAGCAGCAGAGTATCATATTACTAGTGGAAATTGATTGCTGTCATTTGGGAAAAGAGAAGTCTTACCGCAGTCTTACCTTCAAAAACAGTGCATCTATAGAACTCTCTATAGAGCTACATTTTATGTTTCTCACTGAGCATTTCCATTACATTGTTGTTGTTGTTATTATGTGCCGTCGAGTCGCTTGTGACTCATAGCGACCCTATGTACAACAGCCCTAAACTCCACTCTGTCCTGTGCCAATCGCACCGTCTCTGACACTCCCATCCCAATTATCCCAGTCACTGAATCAATCCACCTCATAGAGGGCCTTCCTCTCCTGCGCTGTCCCTCCACCCTCCCAAGCATGATGTCCCTCTCCAAGGACCGGTCTCTCCTCACAACATGTCCAAAGTATGTTAGACGGAGCCTCAGAATCCTTGCCTCCAAGGAGCCACCTGGTTTAACCCTTTCCAGGACAAATCTGTTTGTTTTCCTAGTGGTCCATGGTATTCTGAAAACCCTATGTTTCCATTACATACTACTGAAAATTTATATGAAAAAATATTCTTTTGTAATTAAAAACTTTATCACCTTTATTTGCTTATAGATGATGTATTTTCTGGCAAAAAAAGAAAAGGAATTAGATTCAATATCCACATTTGCTCTTCAGATAGATTCTTCACAACAAAGTCTCTGTAGAGTTTGGAATCTCTTACCATGATGTTTTCTTTTAGTCCAAAATTTGAGATAAAAAGTCTTCATTCAAACCATGAACAAATTTTCGTTAAGGGAAAAATGGGTAAGAATTTTAATACAAGATAATCTTACCCATAATCTGCTCTTATGACATGGACTACAAGGACATTAACATTAAAATATAATTAAGAGAATGAAAAGAGTGCATTTATGGAGTGTGTGTGTGTGAGAGAGAGAGAGAGAGAAAGAGAGAGAGAGAGAGAGAGGTTGAGAGGGACATTAAATGAATACAGTTTTTTTACTGTACAATTGCTATGCATAGGGTGTGTCTAGGGATAATTAATGATACATCTTCCTTATGAAAATAAACAAAGCCATATAAAGCATTGACTCTCTCCTCAGAGGTTAAGAATTTATTTGGGGAGATGAGAACTAAAACTTACATGAGCGAAGAATGCATAAAAAAGAGAAGCCATAGAGTATTAAGTATTGAGTAACTGGATTAAACAAGAAGAGCACTAAGATCATTATTTTGGAGTGAGGAGGTCATCCAAAAAAATCCTGGTATTAGAAATATAGAGTTAAGGATTACCTGGACAGTAAGAGAAATTTTGGATATGAGAAGATGATAGAGGTTTATAGAAGATATTATAGCTACATTGTTGGGAAAGAGAATAGACATTTCAAACAAAGGAGAGAAGGACAGAAGAGGAAAGAGTCCCAGGTATGGATGGATCTCAAATTGTTCCTTTAGCTGCAGTTGAGGGTCAGCCATGAAGCGGGCAAGAAGAGAAGTCAGTATCAAAAGTAATACACTAAAAAAAAAAAGTAATACACTGAGGGTTCTTTGTTTATATATAATCTTGTACACTACAGATTTCCAATGTGCAAACTCTTTTCTTCAAATACTAGGCTATGTAGAAGCAACCAGTATCTCAGATAAAGATAAATCTGCTATAGGGAATTCAGGATGGGTACCAGAGTCTTTCTCAACATATCCTACAATGCTGCAATCTTGAAGGCAGGTGGTTCAAGGACACTAGCTGGTCTGCAGGAGAAGAATGGGTAATTTCTTCCCTCTGAAAACCTGCAGGAGGGTCAGCTAAGGGTAGGTTCCAACTCTGTAGTACACAACAACAACAACAAAAGCATACCCTTACTGCTACTGCTGAATCAGATTAACATTTCCTGTCATCTGCATTACACCAAATCTTGTGTCTTCTACTTTTAGTCTTGTATCTTCTCCCACCTACCTTTGACACTACTCTGGAAAATGTTTTAAATGCAGGTTTTATCCTGCTCTTGTTCTGTTTCATCTGTTCAGTGACTCCCCATATTTTACTGGAACAAACCTAAATGCCTTCCTTCATCATTCATTTCCTCATTCCCTTCCTCTCTCACTCATTCTTGTCTAGTCTGTTTCAAATCATACTGACTCTTCACTGGGTTGCCAAGATAGTAAACTGAAGTGGTAGGAAATTGCCCACCTTTGTTCTGTGGAGCTAGTGGGGGTTTCAAAATGCTGGAGACCTTTGGGTTAGCAGTACAACTTGCTACAGACTTCCAACTGGAGCTCCTTAGACCCTTGCAGAATTTCTAAACCTCTTTTCACCCCAAAGTATGTCTGGCCCTCTGTTCTTTGTATCTAATTCTATCCATACACAAGATTCTAATATTGTAGCTCTACATGGAGACAGATATGCAAGGCGTTAAGGAAGTTGAATTGAAAGGATTAGTTCAGGAACTGAATGTGGATGAGGCAAGAATTTGGAAGAGTCAAGGATCATTCCAAATCCCTGATACCATGGAGGTAGCAGTATAACTTGATAAATAAAGTTGTTAAAGATTTCATTATACCTTGATCCAAAATCAGCACATATGGTAGCATCAGTTGAAAAAAAAAATATGTTATACAACATTGGGAAATTGGTGATCAAGGATCTTTTTAAAGTGTTAAAGAGCAGTTTAAAAACTAAGTTGTGGCTGAATAAAGCTATGGTGTTTTCAAATGCTTCCAGTCCATCATAAAGGGGGACAATGAATAAGAAATAAAAAAAAAAGAATTGGTATCTTTGAATTGTGGTGTTGTTGGAAAGTAATGAATATTTCAAGGACTGCTAAGAGAAGAAACAACTCTGGTTTAGAGGAAAGAATGATGAAAGTTCATCAAACATATATGTTGTCAGGAGAGACCAGTCCTTGGAAAAAGACCTCATGGTGGGAGAGGTGGAGGATCAGTGAGAAAGGTGAGTGAGATAGATTGACACAACGACTGCAACAATGGCTAAAACGTGTGGAATATCAAGAAGATGACACGTATAGGGCCAGGTTCAGATCTGTTGCTCACAGAACAAAACCTAACAGCAATAACAACAGCATGATGCCTAGGTTTCTACCTGGACCAATAGGTTGCACTGTTTTTGAGATAAATAATATAAAGATAATATTATAAAAATGAAAGTAGTAGAGCTTGGAGGGGTACAGATAATTAGTTCCCTTTTAGTGAAGTTGAGTTTGTGTTGCCTGATCCAAGTTGAAGTAAACAGTAGATTGTTAGAAATATGAGGCTTGAAAACAGGATAAAGGTCTGGGTTGTAAACATACATTTGACAGTCAAACAGGTAACAGATAAGTCCTTAAGAGTGAATGAGATTATTCACTGTGACACTATACAGTGAGAGAGCAACAGCTGTGGATGAGAGTGATAATTAACCACCCCAGTTCCATTTTCTACATCTTTTTGGTCCCTGAGACCACAGAGGGAAAAGCTTAACTTGATAAATTCTCTATAAACATAGAGTTGTGCATGCCACCAGAGCCTTAAGCTACTTGCCAAGTCTAATAAGATAGTGACTCTTAGGAACTCAGGATAACTCTATCTTGACTTCTACAAGACATAAGTCTCTCAATTCAATACATGTATCATTACATTCAGTAAGTCACGCTTCAGCAGTCAGCAAAAGAAAAAAACAACCCAATAATGATAAAGTTTGGATTTGGGGGTGTTTTCTAGTTTTTAATAGTTGGTTCTTTGAATAATTTAGAAACTGTTGATGCTTAAATCTCTCTTAATGGTGTCCTTTAATATAATAACATATTTCTACCTCCAATGACACTTTTTTCCCAAATAAATGTATTTTATAATAAGACACACATATGTGTGAACATATTATCCAAAATAATTTCTATTTCTTTACCAAGAAATGAAAAGGATCTTAGTCATAAGAAGAAGGGGGAAAATAAATGTAGGATCATAATGTATAGTGGCTTCATCTTGTGATAAATGAAGGTCAATAGAGAATTCCCTTGAAGTCAGGAATGTGGTTAAATCACAGACCGGCTGGGCTGGCTCATCGGGGACTCGGTGTGAGCATTCCTTGAAACTAATATTTTTCATGCTTTCTTAGATTTACTCATTTAGTGCCCTGACACTGATAGAAGAACTTTTCTTACCAGCATATGGTGAGTTTTTTGTTTTCATGACTACTTTATTTCACTTTTCTAGCAAAGGTCAGTGAAGAGTCGGGAGAACAGGAGAGGCCAGATGCTTCTCAGTCAGAGCAGTGAAGGCAATCTTGGTGAATTGGGTAATGTGCTTTGACCAGGTCACTCTTATCTCACTATGTGGTCAATTAGAGTAAGATCTCTTGAGGAAAAGAAAGGGGGGAGAAGGAATGATGTAATATCTCTCATAACTTCCTTGGCATGATTCATGTGAATACTTATTATTACACATGGGATGCATATAATTTATCAGATCTAGACTTAAAGGCAGAAGTATCTTAGTGAAGAAAAAGCAATTCAACACAGACTGTGTATTTGTTTTAGAGAGGCATGAAATTTTCGGAGCTTAAGTATACTTGAGATGTAAGCACATGCCAAATTGTTTTAAAAGGTATTTTTTTCCTTGTATTTCAATTATATACACCTAAGCATCTACTTTTGGCATTAATATTTTTCATATTCTTAAAGTTAAAAGTATGCTTTCAATTAAAAGCATTTTTTAAAGAATACAAACATTAGGCTAAATGATTTATATCTTTGACTAGAACATTATAAATATAAGAGATTTGTGCTCTCATCTTTATAACTGTTTGTTATTGCTGATTTATTTTTATTTAAAAGATACCTAAGGTTTTCTCATGTCATATACAAATATCAAGGAGGAAGGGATTCTAAAATATATTTTAATGCATTGATGTTTCTTTTTAATTCAACAAAATTTATTTTAAATATTTTAAAACTATCAATTTTACAGATGAATAAATAGGAGAAATTTCTTTCAATAAAACTTCAATGTAAAACAAAAACTACGAACATAGTTGAGAAATACTTTTAGATTCCCTTTAGCCCAACCAGTTCTCCTATCCTGCACCAATAAACAAGCTCCATTTGCATGCCTAATATCATGATCTTCATATTTTTATTATTTTTTTAATCTTCATATGTTTTAGGGAGAATTCATCATATGTTTTTCCCTATGCCTAGTTCTTCATCTGTGTGATAGCCACTCATCCAATTGCTTAGCTTCAATACTTGGATTTTTCTTTAATTCTTTTCATTTCTTCATTTCTTTTTTCATCAGCAAGCCCTATCAGTTCTATTCATATATATATGTGACAGGATAATATCCATATACATACAAGGAAGATCTATTAATACCATTATCATTCATAAATTTATGCACCAACAACCTTAGCCAAAGACAAGGAAATCGATGA
The DNA here is from genome assembly GCF_000299155.1 of Elephantulus edwardii. Taxonomy (NCBI): domain Eukaryota; kingdom Metazoa; phylum Chordata; class Mammalia; order Macroscelidea; family Macroscelididae; genus Elephantulus; species Elephantulus edwardii. Next base: position 18,535,303 of record NW_006399771.1, on the reverse strand, counting down.
TCTCCCAATTGTTACAATTGGAAATCCATCAAACATGAAATGAAGATATATTAGTAATAATGGGTGACTGAGATGGAAAAGTTGGAAGAGGGAAGAAGGGTTGATAGTCAGAAAACATGGACTTAGTGACAGAAATGAGACTTAAGGCAGAATGATAGAATTTTGTACCATCAACAATATATTCGTTATAAATACTCTTTTTTGGTGTTAATAACAATTTTAATTATTTAACATTATTCTGCTGTGTATTTAATTTTCTCTATTCTGATCTCTACAAATAGGAAATGTATTTGACAGTCATATTTTCATCCAAAAGAAATACTGGCTGCAGCACAAAGTTATATGTATATCTATGTTTCCTGTAGTATTATTTACAATAGCAGAGAGAAGGTAAACCACCCAAGAGTACAGCAATGGATGAGAGAATAAACTATGGTCATATACACAACAGATACTATGCACCTTTAAAGACTAATAAAGAATTAGAGAAGCAGCACATACTTGCATGAATCTTGGAGGATATTGTGCTGCATGAAATAAATCAGTTACAAAAGAACAGTGTATGAGTCCACAGTTATAAAAGCTTCCGTGGTTGCCTTCCTCAGCCGTAATGGCAGCTGCCTCTGTCACCTGCTAAGTCCAATATCCTCTTTGAGATTTCATGGGGGCTGTTTGGAATGGATCTCTTCCACCCACATGTTATGATGATGTTATCACAATGGACAATGCCATCCAAATATATATATATTTTTAGTTGTGATTAGGCTGAAAGTTTACAGAACAAATTCCTTAGCCTTTTATAACTGTGGACTCATACACAAATACCTTTTATAAGAAACACAAATAGCGACTTCACACATGGACCTCACCTGATGGCCTACACAGGAATCAGATTTATTGCATCTGTGGGGGGGGGGAATCACTGGAGAAACTCAATATCAGCTGTGAAAACTAGGTCAGGTGTTGTTTATGGAACAGATCATCAACTACTCATGTGCAAGTCCAAACTGAAGTTAAAGAAAATAAAATCAAATGTACAGGAACCAAAGCTTGGCCTTGGGTCTATCCCTCATGAGTTTAAAGATTGTCTGAGGAATAAGTTTGAGGCCTTGAATCCTAATGAGTGAAGATGAGATGAGTTGTGGGAGGATATCAAGAACATCATCTATGAAGAATGCAAAAGGTCACTACAAAGACAGAGGAAGAAGAAAAGACCAAGATAGATGTCCAAAGAGACTCTGAATATTGCACTAAAGCTCTGAGAAGGCAAAGCAAAAGGAAGAAATCAAGAGTTTAAGGAGCTGGACAGGCGATTTCTTTTAAAAAAGATTAATTGTGATTTTAATGAACATTTACAAGAAGTTAGATTTTCATTCATTCATTGTTGCACATTTTACCCTGTCACCCTTCCTTCCCCTTCCCCAGTTCCCATTTTTAAATTTTTAAAATTATTTTTATTGTTGCATGAGAAGACAAAGTAAAATATTATGATGAAATGTATAAAGAGCTGGAGTTGGAAAATCAAAAGGGACAGATTCAGCATTTCTTAAGCTGAAGGATCTGAAGAATAAAGCCTCAAGTTGCAATACTTAAGGATGCTGTGGGCAGAAAGTTGAATGACCTGGAAAGTAGCAAAAGAAGATGTAACAAGACACAGAGTCTTTACACCAAAAATTATTGACTGACACAGAATTTCTTGAAATAACATATAATCAAAAGCCAATGGTGATAAAGGAAGAAGTTAAGATGCTATGAAGGAATTGGCAAAAACAAGACCTCAGGAATTAAGAAAAAAAAAAGACTCCAGGAATTGATGGAATACCAACAGACATATTTCAACAAATGCAGCCCTGTGAGTGCTCACCAGGCTGTACCAAGAAATCTGGAGGACAGTTACCTGGCCAACTGATTGGAAGAGATCCATATTTATTCCCATTCCAAAATGAGGTGATCCAACAGAATGTGGAAATAATAAAACAGTATCACTAATATCACATTCAAGCAAAATCTTGCTGTAGATTTTAAAAAAAAATTACTGGGACAGTAAATCAACAGAGGACTGGGCTTAGAGGAGGCAGTGGCACAAGGGATATCATTGCCAATCACAGATGGACCCTGACTGAAAACAGAGAATATTGGAGGAATGTCTACTTGTGTTTCATTGACTGTGCAAAGGCATTTTACTGTGTGGATCACAACAAATTGTTGCTAGCCTTGAGAAGAATGGGAATCCCAGAACACTTGATTGTGCTTATGCAAAATTTATACTTGAACTAGGAGGCAGTCATCAGAATAGAGCTAGAAAATACTGCATGGTACAAAATCAGAAAGGTATATGCCAGGGATGCATCCAATCTCCAAACCTTTTAAAACTATTTGGACAACAGATCATCCAAGAAGCTGGGCTTTATGAAGAGGAATGTGGCACCAGGATTGGAGGAAGTTTCATCCACAACCTGTGTTATGCCGATGACACAACCTTGCTTGCCAAAACTGAGGAGCACCTGAGACATTTGCTGCAGAAGGTCAAGGACTGCAGCCTTCAATATGGATTGAAGCTCGACATCAAGAAAACAAAGATTCTCACTACAGGGCCAATTGGCAGCATCTTGGTAGATGGAACTTGCCTGGCTCCACAATCACCACTCTTGGAGCCAGCAGCCAGAAAATCAAAAGATTAATTGTGTTAGGAAAATCTGCTGTCAGAGACCATTCCAGAGTACTGAAGAGGAACAATGTCATTCCATAGAGACTAAGGTATGCCTGATCAAGGCCACGGTCTTTGCAATTACTTGCTATACATCAGCAAGCTGGACAATGACTAAGGCTGATAGAAGAAGGATTGATTCTTTTGAGTTGTGGTGCTGGTAAAGAGTGTTTAACGTATTGTGGACTGCTAAGAGAACAAACAAGTCTATCCTGGAGAGGGTGAAACCAGGCTGTTCCTTGGAGGCAAGGATTTTGAAACTCCACCTGACATACTTTGGGAATGTTGCAAGCAGGGACTGGTCCTTGAAAAAGGACATCATGCTTCAGGGGTAGGGCAACAGTACAAGGCAGGAAGACCCTGGATGATATGGATTGGCTCAGTGACTGGGATAATGGGGGTTGGTGTATCAGAGAGAACAAAATTGGTTCAAGATAGCACAGGGTTCAGAGCTGTTGTACATAAGTTTGCTATGGATTGCAAACGACTGGATTGCACATAACAACAACAACATTTGCACTTATGTATATGCATGTATTTGTGTGTGAGATATACCCATAGTAATTCTTTACCATTTCATTGTAAACACTCTAGAATGAAGTATCAGTGTTTCTTTCTTGCATCATTACAACAATTTCACAGGAAATTCAGTGTTCATTTTACCCAGCCCCAATCTATTTTTCATTCAATGATCAAAGTGATATTTATTAAAAACAAAAACAAAACCACTCAGAACAAATCATTGGTCATTTCAGCAACCTCTATTTGTGTGCTTAGAAGAAAATTCAAGCTCTTTAGCATGGGTTGTTCAATATTGCTTCTCTTCTCCTGTGTAAGGATTTCTTAACTGGTTCATAACATCTTCTTAGCACAATGATGGTAACAAGAGCAGAAAGTTAGTATGTACTTGTTAAATGTCTGAAATGAGCATTTTTATGTCTTCATGAGACTAGTAACCAGTTCTCTTTTGGCTTTATAATCAATGAATGAAAACATTTAGAGAGCTTGCTTTTCAACTTGACCTTTAGCCTTTTTCACCCTCTACTGTAGCCTAAGCAACATCTTGTCTCTGAGGTCCACACTGTGTTAAGACAGGATCGACTCAAGTGCTCACATTTTGCCTGTAGGTAATTTAACTTGATTTTTCCTAAAAATTCTTTCATTTGAATTTTTTATTTTATCTTTAAGCCTAAATTAATATCTTGATTCTTGTTCTGATAACCAATTTTTTTTTTTACCTGTTTCCTTTTGCTAAAGTAACTGCTCAGTAACCTCAGTCTTCCTGGTCCAGGATAAATACACATATATACACTTTTATGCCTACTTCAGCTCATCTTACGTGTTCAACATTTTACTATGTGACACATTATCATATATCTTTTCTGAAACTGATTTAAAGGCCTGGTTGCGACCTGTTAGAACTAGAGTGATTCATGACAGGATGAATACATAACCATAATGTTGGAACTAAGACTTTAGGAAATAACCAGAGATATTTGTGCTAAACTTTGTTTTGGTAGGCCATTTTATTTGCTGGCCAAGAGGACATGCTAGCAGTAATGCCCTTGGAAGGCATTCTAGTAATAAGAAGAGTCTTTGGCACATAACAGGTTATCCAATGGACAGTTGAAGATCTACCTAAGTTAACAAGGATAAAGACAAAGTATTGTTTGTTGAGTAACTGGGCCCTGATTTGTTTTGGAGCATGATAGTGAAAATGCCAAAAGAACACACAAGTATGTCTTAGAGGAAATGAAACCAGGAGTTCCTTAGAGGCAAGGGTGGTGAAACATCATCTCACATATTTCGGCCATGCTGTCAGAAGAGGCCAGTCCTTGGAAAAAAGACATTATGTTTGGAAAGAGAGGGGCAGGGAAAGGGAAGGAGACCCTCAAGGACTGACAGTGACTAAAACAATGGGCCTCAGCATCACAGGGGTCATGATGATTGTGCTGGGAGGACTAGAGTTTGATCTGTTGTTCAGAGAGTTTCTATGAGAAGGGGGGGGCAATAAAGAGACTGAGATTGATATTGAGATTGAGACTGATTTATCTCAAGAAAATGGCTTGCATGGGGGGAAAGAGAGATAATGATTTAGCTCAAGGAAATGATACTTACACTTGCAGAGGATGACAAGTCTCAAGCTCAAGGGTTAGACATCAGGCCAAAGGCTTCTCCTGCTCATGTAACTACAGGGGCTGATGAGTCCAAGATTGGCAGCCACTAGCTCATGTCCAAAGAACCACAGGTTAGTAGGTGACAAGACAAATGCAGGATCCTGCTCCAGTAAAAAAACAAGAATCCCGGCAGACATGCATATATCTGATGTATGCTACACCTTCAACTGATTGACTACTCAGAGTAGATATCATCATGGAGTTGATTACTTTATATCATGGAGACAACTACATTATTATTTCACCAAATTAGCACACAACCTTAACCATTACACAAGGTCATGCAATAAAATATCTTAAAATATTGTGTCCAATTCAAGTAACTGTGATATTTCAAGTAAGGCTGTCATGACCTCAAACTGAGTAGAAGGAAATTTTCCAGCATTCTGTTCAAGCGAGGCCTTGCTCGATTGCTCCCATGACCTGTGAGGACACATTGGAAAGGCATTTTCTGATGAAGTTAGGGTTCTGGCAATGCCACTTCAGAAGGAAACTGTGCTTGGTGAAACCACCTGTGGTACATGTGCCTGGTAATTTAATGATCTCTTTTGAAAATCCACTTTCTTATAAGATTTTTAAAAAATGACTATGGCATTATAAGAATGAGCTTATTTAGAGACTTCCTGGATTTACAGTGTTTGATTTTCAGTATTGCAGTTGGAGCCAGGGGAGCTGAGTGGTATCTCTTGCAGTGATTTATAACCTTTCAAATGTTAGAGCTCATCAATGACCTTATCAGAGGATCTAGGACTCACTGTGAAAGATGAGAAATCCTACTTCTCTAAAAGGATATTTATGTTCAGATATATTCAACTATTGAAGAAATAATTAACATTGTTTTAAGGAAATAAACACTGAAATCCTAGTAAACTTGATTATGAAACTTCAGGGAACCAACAACAAAAAAAAACTCCCAATAATTATGTTACTGTTTTAAAATTGAAAAACTACATTGACACTGAGATAAATGTTATGGTGGCTTGGAAAACACTCAGACTAGATTACAATACTGTTTTGGAGGATATATTTGTGTTGCTAAGGTGGAAATACCAATGAAATGAAATGGAATGAAAAATTAAAGAATATTCCTCCAAGAAGAATGAAACTCCAGCTTCATAGCAGATGGTCAGAAATAGATTTCTATTTAATATATTTATTCTACATATAATTTACACTGTTATACTACTACCCATTTGATCAAATTGCTCCTGAATAAAAATCTTCATGACACTCAGTTTAAGGAGATTAAAGAGAAACTGGTTCTAATGAAGATGTATTATTTATAGCACATGGATGTAGGAAGTAAATAAGGCTATCATCTTCAGAGATAATCCCTTTAAGTGTGAAGGAAAATCCACCTTAAATTTCTTACTCAGCACCTTCTCTGGGGAGACTTCTTTGACAGAGAGAGGGACTTAGGAAGGCACAGGTGAAGCGTCTTTTTCTGAGTCTACATCTAAGATTTTCATCTTGCTGGGTCTGCAAAGCACTTTCAAACTCAGCAGGAAAATATTGAAGTTAAGTTTTCCCATCTTTTCTGAGCCTTATCAGATTTTCATGTTGCACAGAACAGTGAACATCTTGGAGAGACAGGGATAAATGAAAAGTCCCCTTTGGTGAAGGGAATCAACATCATTCTAGCTTTCCCCCTGGCTAATTGTAAAGGAAATAACTTAGTAACTTGTGTTGTTGTTATCTGTCATCAAGTCCACTGTAACTCATAGTGACTCTATGAACAGTAGCTCTGAACCCTGCTCTATCCTGAGCCAATCTTACAGTCTCTTACACACTTGGCACCATAACTCTCGTCACTGTGTCAATCCATCTCATCCAGGATCTTCTTCTCTCACCTTTACCCTTCCAACTATGATGTCCTTCTCCAAAGACTGATTCCTCCTGGTCACATGCCCCAAATATGTGTGATGGATCTTCAAAACCCTTCCCTCCAAGGAGCAACCTGGTTTTACCCTTTCCAGGACAGACCTGGACCTGGACTGTCTTTGACAGCAGAGTTTCCCATTGTAACTTGGCTTTTCATTTCCTGACTGCTGGTTCCAAGAGTGCTGCTTTTGGATCTGAGCAAGAGAATCTTACTCTCTTCTCCATAATGCTGTTAATTGTCCTGGTGGTGAGAATCTTTGTTTTCTTGATGTTGAGATGTAATCCATATTGAACACCATAGTCCTTGACCTTCTGCAACAAACACTTTAGGTCCACCTCAGTTTCAGCAAGCAAGGTTGTATCATCTGCTTAATGCAGGTTGTTGATGAGTCTTCCTCCATTCCTGATGCTGCATTCCTCCTCATAAAGTCCACCCTCCCAAATGATCTCTTCCCATATAGATTGCAAAGGTATGGAGAAAAGACACATCTCTAACACACTCTTTTCTTGATTTTGAATCATGCAGTGTTTCCTTGTTCTGTTCTGATAACTGCTTACTCCTCTAAGTGAGGTACTTAAAAAAATGAGTTTTCCATTATGCTAATGAAATATTTGTGTCACTAAAGGACAAATACTGCCTAGCACCACTGTTAGAAAACAAAACCAACATGGGGCTTTGTGGGGAACTAGGAAAAGAGAGGGTAGATAATGAATACTACATTGAAACAGATGAAGGAAAGAATTGTTTAAAGAGAATATATGATTAGACATTATTTGTATGACAACAGTCCAGATAAAAGAGGTGAATTTCAAAGTGGACTGGGGAAAGGGGGGGGGAGGGAAGAAATGGTGCAACAGTGATTGAATATCTAAAAAAAATGGACTTGGGGGATAAGAAGGAGAATGTACAATAATGAATGAATGAAAATCTAACTTGTCTATAAACTTTTATTAAAAACGCAATAAAAAAGAAAAAATTCTTTTTCATTTAATAATTAATATGCATTTTGTTGCATAACATGAAACACAATTGGTAAATGCTACTTATTACAGCCCATCAAATCCCCACTATCCCTTGTCTTTCTCTTCATTTTGCCCATTCATCCACTAATCTCTGCTCCCTTCTCCATCCCTTCACAATTTTCTACAATTAATTTTATCTGTAGAAATATATGTAAACTTTTCCTTGCCACTATTTAATGGAAAATATATTTATTTTGTATTTACTATAAGTGAATCATTTTATCACTTATTGGCTTCATTACTTACTAATTTTTAAACTCATGCTTGAAGTTATAACTCCTTCCCCCCTTAAAAGGAAAAAAAATATGAACAGGAAGAGATAAAGTTTTAATATTTTTTCAAAAGTAATAATTATATGAGATAATTTGATAAAAATACCTAACTGTAAAGTATACATTACATTAATTTTAGAAAGCTCTCTTTTTATATATATATTCTAGAACAAAAAAATATTTAATCCAAACTTGAAACGATGCACTGTGAACAGAGCAGGGGAGTACTGCATGGTCTGGAATTGAAAAGGGGATGCATCAGGGTTGTATTCTTTCTCCATATCTCTTCAGTCTGTATGCTGAGCAAATTACCCAAGAAGCTAGACTCCTCTATGAGGAGGAGGTGTGGTATCAGGATTGAAGGGAGACTCATCAATAACCTGCATTATGGAGATAACACAATCTTGCTTGCTGAAGGAGGTCTTGAAGCACTTGTTGCAGAAGTTCAAGGAACGCATCCTTCAGTACAGAGTGCATCTCAATGTCAGGAAAACAAAGATTCTTACCATGGGACATGTGGTCAGCATCATGATAGAGAGGAGATTGAAACTGCTTCATCTTGCTCGGATCCACAATTAACACCCTTGGACCAACAGTCAGGAAATAAGGAGACACATTGCACTAAGAAAATATGCACTTAGGGACCTTTCTAAATTATTGAGGAGTAGTGATGTCAGTTTGAAGACTAAGGTGTGTCTGATTCAGGCCATGGTCTTTCCAATTACTAGCTATGCATCTCAAGAGCTGGACAATGCATAAGGATGATAGAAAAAGAATTGACACCTTTGAGCTGTGGTCTTGGAAAGAGTACTGAACATTCCATAAATGGCCAGAGAACGAACAAATATGTCTTGAAGAGGGTGCAGTCAGAGGTGCTCTTCAGAGGCAAGAATGAGCAGGCTTCACCTCATATATTTTGGGCATGTTGCTAGGAGGTGCTATTCCTAGAAAGGACATGAAGCTAGAAAGGGTGGAGGGTCAGTGAAGGAGAAGACCCTTAACCAGGTGGGACTGATACGGTGACTACTGCAATGGGTTCTTGTGTGTGTCAGGCAATATGACGATGGCACAAGATAGAACAGGGTTCAGATCTTTTTTAATAGGGTCGCTATGAGTCGTGCTCAACTCGATGGTACCTAACAACAAACTTGAAAAAAAAAATTATAGAGTTAATAAGTTTTTCTTTCCCAATGATAAGATCTCTTGCCTATAGAATTATATTAAATTGAGTCACAAGTTATTTTTCATTTCCTTATTATATTTAAAAATAAAATTTATCTGTGCACATCATTAAAATCTCCAATAAATAAGATTTATCAAGACAAAGCAGAAAGCCCAATTCTTTTTCCTCAATTTGTGTGAAGTTGTTTATATTAATAGTTAAAAAGAGATGAGAAAGAAATCAGAATTAGTGATCTCCTGTTAGATTATTCTGTAGTATAAACATTGGTCTTTAAAAAACACTTAGTGAAGGGGAGCTCTGGTGGCCTAGTGGCAAGGAGCTGCAACTACAATCCCAGAGGAGCACGGTTCGAATCCACCAGATGCTCTGCCGGGAAAGGAGGGACCATCTCCTCCTGTACCAGTCAGATCTGATTTGACGGTACACTCACACAAAAATAATTGAAAAAAAAAACCAAAACACTTAGTAAGCAGTACAAAGAAGACATGATAGTATACTGCAGGTTGAGAAGTGAAAAGGAAAAGAAATCAGATAAATAAAAATACTCTTTCATAACTTAACAATTTAAATGCAAGGATCTGATGAATTTTTTGAGAGTTATATTGGAACATTCTGAAACATTAAGCAATCACCAAGAACTTGAAGGATGAGAGGGTCTAAAACAGGTATATGGATTTTTTGGTAAGAGGATCATTTTAAAATATTTTTAAATTTTCTGTAGATAATTTTCCCACAAACTATTTATGAGCATTTAACAACAATGATGTGGTCACTAAAAGCCAATCCATTTTTTTCTCTCTGTGGATTCCCTGGATATCCCGTCTATTAGGGAGTCCAGTTGGGACAACTGAGTATGAGAGTCAGTTTGGGATGACCAGCATATGAGGGGCTGAGATAACAGTGTGTCTGAGTGTCCAGGTAGACGCCATTGGTGCATGCTGGAGTGCAGCTGGCAGAAGCAGTGTAAACTGGACTCCAGTTGGGATACCTGTTGTATATGAGATCAGGTTGGTGACATTGCTTCTTCTCATTCTGCTCAGAACATTAGCTTCCAACATCCCTTTTGATACATCCAAGGACTTTTGCTTTAAGTATCAGAATGTTATGAATAAACTAGAGAAAGGCAGACTTCATGCTAGCACAGTGTGATGATTTTGTCATGGTTGTTTGATCAGTTGTATCTCCTCACTGCCTTCTACATTTAATGCATGTACTGTAGCGAAGATGTCAACTATTATAACTTCTGAGTGTATTACAGTTGTAAAACTTTCAGACATCAGGGATGAGGGAAGTTTTGGTTTTGGATTCTCCCTCCCCACCCCACCCCACAATGGTCTTTTCGGCAATCCCTCGAATAACATCTAGTTGGCAGCTCCTTAGTTTTACTTCCTGAGGATAGTATTCCTTGAGCAAATGTTTTTAAAGCCACAAAATGAGCTTTGCAAAGGAGAGAAGCAAAACAAAGGACTGTTTCATATTTAAGATTTAAATCTCTTTTCTTGGACCTGTGCCTCATTCTATCAAAACAGTGATATCAATTCAGTAAATCCTATACAAACTCTCTGATAGTGAAGATCTACAGAAATGCTGATTTTCTACTTGGATTATTAATATGCAATTGTAAAGCACTTTCCTCTTAAGTTTTTAAAAGCTCATTTAAATGTGAAATATGTTTGCCATCACAAGAAAACTCTATTTTTTAACCAAGCATAAATAGCATTCTTTTATTGTAATATTTTTACAAATGGCAAATAAATTCCTTTAAGATACAAGGGTTTGCAAGGATGATTGAATAAAAAAGAAGTGGTAAATCAAAACTGCTCATCTACTCTTCTTATATATCTTTCATTAACTTTTTACAAACTGCATTTTTAAAGTTTTTTAAAAAAAGTGTTTGTGGGACATTAACTCTGCTATCTATCAATAATTTTTGGCACAATAACTGTATTTTCCATCCATCTTCTTTTGATGATTCCTGCATCATTCAAAATTTTGTCCACAGACTTCTTCAGGATTACAATGTGAGGCTTGGATTTGTTCTTTCCCATTTTTTCTTGAAGTTTGAGAAATACTGAGGGTGTTCTTCCCTTTCGATTTTCCAACTATTTGTACATTTTGATATACTACTTTATGTTACGCGTTATGGATCTGAAATTTGGACAATGAATATAGATGACAGAAGAATAACCAATGTCTTTGAATTGTGGTGTTGAAAAGTTCTAAATATCCTATGGATATTGAAACCAAAAGTTTAAACAACTATGTCTTGGAAAAAGTGCAACCAGAGTGGTCCTTAGAGGCAAGGATAGTGAAGCTGTCCTGTGAAGTTTATCGGGCAAGGTCCATGTATGTTGTTGTTGTTATGTGCTGTCAAGTCACCTGTTACTTGTAGCAACCTTATGCACAATAGCTCTGAATCCTGCCCTATCCTGAGCCAGTCTCACTGTCTCCACCTCACTTAATCTCATTACCCCAGTTACAGTGCCAATCAATCTCCTCCAGAGTCTTCCTCTCTTGAACTGTCCCTCTACCCTTCCAAGCATGTCCGTAGCCAAACAGTGGTCCTTCCTGGCAATATTCCCAAAGTATGTGAGACAGAGCTCCATAATCATTGCCTCTAAAAAGCAGCCTGATTTCACTCTCTCCAGGACAAAGCTACTCATGGAATGTTCAATACTCTTCTCTACATCACAACTCAAAAGCATTGATTTTTCTTCTGCCATTCTTAGTAATTGTCCAGCTCTCTGATGCATAGCAAGTGCTTGTGAAGATAATGGTCCGGATCAGATGCACTTTAGTAGTCTGGACTGACATTGCTACTCTTTAGCACTCTGGAGAGGTCCTTGACAGCAGATTTTTCCCAATACAATTAATTCTTTTAATTTCCTGACTGCCAGTACCAAGAGTGTTGGTTGTGGAATGGAGCAAGCTGAACATTTCTAACAATCTCAATCTCCTCTCCATCTATCATGGTGCTTCCAATTGGCTCACTGGTGAGAATCCGTGTCTTCTTGATGTTGAGCTTCAATCCATATTGAAGAATGTAGTCACTGACCTTCTGTAGCAAACACTTCAGGCTGAAACTTCTCTGTTTCAGCAGACAAGTTTGTGACACCTACATAATGCATGGTGTTAATGAATCTTCCTCAATTCTGATGCCATGTTGCTTCTTACGAAGTCCAGCCTCCCAAGTGGCCTGTTATGCATATAGATTGATACGGTATGGAGATAGGCTATATCCCTGACACACTCCTTTCCTTGCTCTGTTGTGATGATTGCTTCCTGGATTGTTTATTTTTTTAAAAGGTATTTGCAATGATTAATCACTGATTATATATAATTTATATATACACTAAGCTATTGTATGAACAGAACAAGAGAGTACTGTGTGGTTTTTGCAATCAGGAAAGATGTATATAGGTGTTATATCCTTTCTCCATAATTATCCCATTTGTGTGCTGAATAAATCATTTGAGAACCTGGACGATGTCAAGAAGACTTTGGCATCACAGTCAAAGGAAGATACTCAACAACCCTCATTAGACAGATGACAAAACATTGCTTTCCATTAAGTAAAGGGAACTGGAAATGCTGCAGAAGAACAAAGATTACAACCTTCAACATGGATTACATCTCAACATCAATATAACAAAAATTATCACTACTGGGACAATAGGCAACATCATGACACATGGAGAAAAGATGACAGTTGTTAATCATTTCATGTTACTTGGATTCTCAATCAGTAACCATGCTGGCAAAAGTCAAAGTATTGGAAAAAACTGTAGTCAAGGACCTCTCCAAAGTGCTAGAGAACAAGGATGTCAGTTTAAAGACTAATGTGCTCTTGATTCATGACCTGATCTTTTCTATTGCTTTTTTTTGCATCTCAAAGTTAGACAATGAAAAAGAATAACAGAAGAATCAATGACTTTGAATTGTGGTGTTGGAGAAGAATACTAAATATCCCATGAACTACCAAGGAATGGAGAAGTCTGTCTGGGGCAGTACAAATAAGAACTTCCTTAGAAGGTAAGGATGGTAAAATTTCATCTCACAGACTTCCGATATGTTGTCAGGAGTGATTAGTTTTTGGAAAAAGACATCATGTTGGGAAAAGTGAAGGGTCAATGAAAGAAAGGAATATTTACAACACGGTGGATTGACTCAAGTTAGAAATTGTGAGGACTGTGCAGGACAGGACAAGGCTCAGATCCGTTGTTTATAAGGTCACTATCAGCAGTAGTCAACTCAATGGCACCTAAAACCAGCAAGCTCTGGTGGCCTACGACATAGGGAATTGGGTTGCTAACCCAAAACAAGTGACCCTCTGATGGTTCAAACCCAGCAGTGGCAGGAGGGAGAAAGATGCACAGTCTCCTCCTTTGCGATTTACAATTTCTCAAAACCCACTGAAGGTTCAGCTATGAGTGGGGTCCCACACCGTGGCAACGGGTTTTGAGTTTGAACATATAAAATGAAACAAAGACCAAGCATCTCTAGCAGTTTGAACAAACTATTAGCTCCTCAGGAAAACGATGCAATTTACAGTCTCTAAAACCTATGTGGAGAGTTACTATGAGTTGGGACCAGTTTAAGGGTAGTGGGTTGTGTTAGCATACAAAATATATTTTTAACTGTGATATTTTATTTTATTTACAGAAATCTTGTATCTCTGCTCCTGTGATATCAAAGGAAGGACAAAAGATTCATTCTTTAGGGGATTAACTTTGTTCTATTGTATGCTCTGATATATCGTACTGTACCGGGGTTCTGGTTTATGCTCACCCAACCTTCTGAGAATTAACCAGATCACATGCTCTTTCTGGGACTGAGTTAGCTCTGTGCTGTGAGTAGAAATTAAATGCAAATGCTCTCACTCCACTATTCCCCTGTTAATTTATCACATGTTTAAACACAGCAACATATTGGAAAGCCTTGTTATTTCATAATCTTCAGATTCTTTGCACAATGATATTAAGAACAGAATCATGAGTAAAGAAGCCAATGGGAAGCACATGTCTGCAGGACAACTGGCAGCAGGCCCACAGCCATTAGTCTGCAGTATCTGGTGAAATCGCTGGAGTCAGCTTGCACTCCAACTGCATGACCGAGCAAAAAAGAAGGAAGGAGGGGGGAACCACTTCTCAATTAAAAGTGCTTTTTTGAACAAAGCACTGCTCTTAAGCCTTAATTATGCTCTAAGTAGTTTATTCTCTCCTTAAAAATGTACATTCCTAGAAAATTCATGCTGTGCTGCAGATTTTCAGTTAAAAGGCAATAACAAGTAATAGTGAAAGACAACAGTTAACAGTTTCTGGGAATAGATTATATTAGTAAAGCGTTTTGCAGGTCATAACACAAAGCCTTACACCACAGGGTATCTAACAGTTATTTGTGTACGTGATTGATGGTGCCTTAAGAGCTGTTCTGTCATTGTCTTGATATTACTGAGAGAAGAAATGCTAGCTGTAGTCAGATGTTGATGATCATCTTTGAAGCTGAATGCATAAGAAAGAATACTCACCCAGTGACAATTACACATACAAACACACAGAGAAAAGGTATTTGAGGTTCTTCCTAGTCTCTTTTCTTTCCCCTATTCAAATGCCACCAAGTCAACTCTCACAGTTGGGCTTATAATGCTGCGACAATGGGAGGAGACTGCTTATCTTTCTTCCATGGAGTGGCTGGCTGGTGGACTTGAACTGCTGACCATTTGTTTAGCCTGATGCTTTATACACTACATCACAAGTGCTCCTTCTCTCTTTTGCTTTGCTTATCTTTTTACCTAAATTTGGAATTTTGGCTCATTAAATTTGATGCTATAACTTCTTAGAGCATACATAAATACCAAACAATGTATATCAGATACATTTTCTCAAACTATAATTAAAATAGGGAGCACTGGTGGCTTAGTGGCAAGCAGCTGCACTGCAATCCCAATGTCCTTCAGCTGCTCCATGGGAAAAGAATGGACAGTCTCCTCCCGTGAGACTAAAATATACATTTAACTATTCTGGATTTTACTCAAGTTGTTGCATTGTCAAAAGCGATTTTTAAAAAATAGCTGGTGTTGTTTACTTTGAGCTCAATAAACTATTGACTACTTTTAAGCTATAGAGACATTTAAAATAGTATCGGCTGACTCTATCCTCCATTTTTTAAAAATTATTGACTCTTTGTGATGTCTCTTGTTCTCAAAAATTAATTTCACATCTGAATCAAGAAGTAAAACATAAACTTCTGAATGAAGTTTTAAAGCATTTATTCTGCCAAAATTTGTTTTTAAACATCCTCTTAGATGCTTCATAGTATCTGTTGTTAGGTATTGGTGAGCCAGCTACGGCTTCTAGCAAGCTCTATGAACAACAAATTAAAACTTGGCCATATCCTGCATCCTCCTCACAATCCCAGTTGCACGCACTGTGCCAGTTCCCCTAAGTGAGAGTCTTCTCTTTTGCTGACCTTCCACTTTTCTAAGAATGATGTCTTTCTATAAGGACTAGTCTCTTCTGACTACATGCTCAAAGTATGTGGGATAAAGTTTCACCATCCTTGCCTCCAAGGAGCACTTCCTCCAACATGTTTACTTGGGGTTTTTTTTGGTGGGTTTTTTTGTTTTGTTTTGGTTTTTTTGGTTGCTTGTTTGTTTTTGTTTTTACTTTTTTACAGTACTCAATATAGTCATTACTCTTTACCATTATCACAATTCAAAGCATAGATTCTTCTCTGGTCTTCCTTATTCACTGTTAAATCTTTCCATGCATAGGAAACAATTGAAAATACCATGCTTTCAATCAGCGGCACCTTAGTCTTTAAACTGACCTTCCACATGCACTTTAAAGAGGTCTTTGGTAGCAGATTTTCCTGACACATCGCCTGCTGCTGCCAAAGCTGTTGATTGTGGATCCAAGTAAAATGAAGTAAAAATAAAATGTCAAAAAGACTGACAATTTCAGACTTTTCTCCATTAATTTTTTTTTAAACTTCAGAATAAAAAGGGAAGAACTTGCCCAGCATTTCTCAAGCTGAAAGAAGTGGAAAACAAATTTAAGCCTTGAGTTGCAAAACTCAGAAATGCTTTGGGCAAAATCTTGAATGATCTAGGAAGCATCAAAAGAAGATGGAGGGATTATACAGAGCCATTGTACCAAAAAGAATTGGCCAATACTGAAACTGAATTATTTCAGGAAATAACGTGTGATTAGGACCTAGTGTTGATGAAGAAAGAAGTTCAAGTTCCGCTGAAGGCATTGGCAAAAAATAAGGCACCAGAAATTATCGGGATACCAATAGATGCATTTCAATTAAGGTATATAGCCCTGGATGTGTTTGCCAGGCCATGCCAGGAAATTTGGAGGACAACTGCCTGGCCAACTGACTGGAAAAGATCTATATTTGTTTCCAACCCAAGAGATTGTGGAAATTATCAAACAATATTATATGCAAGCAAAATAGTGCTGAAGGTCTGTAAAAAAACAGCTAGAAAATATATTGACAGAGAACTGCCAGAAATTCAAGCTGAGTTTAAAAGAGAGTGTGGGATGAGAGATATCATTGCTGATGTCAGATAGCTCCTGACTGAAAGCAGAGAATACCAGAAGAATTTCTATTTGTGCTTTATTGAATATACAACAGAATTTGATTGTATGGATCTTAACAAATTAAGACTAACAGTAAGAAAAAGGAAAATCTCAGAACATTTAATTGTGATCATGAGAAATCTACACCTGGACCAAGAGGCCATTGTAAGAACAGAACAAGGGAACACTACATGGATTAAAATTAAGAAAGGCATGCATCAGAGTTGTATCTCTCTCAATAACTATTCAATCTGTATAATAAGAAAATCATTTGAAAAGATAGACTACAAAGAAGAATGTGGTATTAGGATCATAGAAACATCAACATCCTGGATTATGCAGATGATACAACCTTGTGGAAAGTGAGAAGGATGTGAAGGTGCTTGCTGCAAAGAATCATGGAATACAGCCTTCAATATGGATTATACCTTAAGATAAAGAGGGGAGGAAAGTCTCACTATTGGACTAATAGGCAACATCATGATAGATGTAGAAAAGATTGAAATTAACAATTTCATATTACTTGTATCCACAACCAACATCCTTGGTACCAGCAGTCACAATCTCAGGAGTCATTTTGCACTGGAGAAGTCTACATTCAGAGATCTCTCCAAATTACTGAGGAATAATGATATCAGTTTGAAAAGTAAGGTGTTGCTATGCATCTGAAGACTGAACAGCAAATAACTATGACAGAAGAAGAATTGATGCTTTCACAAAAGGAGAAATATTGTATAGGGCCAGTGTTGTAAAACGAGACAGACATCGGGGTTGAGGGAAGACAGAGAAAGAGGGCTGGAATGATGTATACTGCACTGAAACAGATGAGGGAGAACTGTTTAGAAGGGACATATGATAGGGTATTATTGTCATTACAGGAGTCCAAATCGAAGGCTACAGAGTGGAGTGGACTCGTTGGGGGGGGGAAATATTTCATAACAAGAAAAGAGTTTTCAAGGAGAAGAGTGAATTAAGGAGGAGGTTGGGCAGGGAGAAAATTATAACAATGAATGACTGGAAACCCTAAGTCTCTGTAAATGTTCATTGAAATTAGTAAAAACAAAACACAACTCTAATATTGGAGAATAATAGCATATATCCCATGGATTTTCAAAAGAGCAAACATATACACCTTGGAGAAAGTATAGCCAGATTACTCCTTTGAGGAAGAGAAGACAAGTTTTGTCTCACATACCTTCTGTAAGTTGCTAGGAGAGGCTACTCATTAGCGAAGGACATCATACTTGGAAAGATGGATGGCCAAGAAAAGAAAACCCTAAACCAGATAGATTGACCCTGTGACTGCAGTAAGGGAATCAAGTGGCCAGAGATGGTATAGACGGCACAGGATAGGCAAGATCTATTGTTTATAAGATCACTTTGAGTCATAGTCAACTCAAGGGAGCCTAACAACAACTAAGGTTATTGATTGTGGACTCAAGTTAAATGAAGTCATTGACAACTTCTATCTTTTCTCCATCTATCATGATGTTGCCTCTTGGTCCAGTGGTGAGGAATTTTGTTTTCATGATATTAATTAAGGTGCAACCCATACTGACTGCTGTATTCTTTGATCATTATCAGTCAGTGTTTGGAGTTCTCTTCACTTTCAGCAAGCAAAGTGTGTCATTTGTATAATGTTGGCTGTTGATAAGTCTTCCTTCAATCTTGATGCCACATTCTTAAAAGAGCCCAGCTTCTTGAATTATTTGCTTAGCTTGCAAATGGAATAAATATATAGAATACAACCTTGAGACACATTGTATCTACTCATTTGCCAATTGTCTTTTCTCTAGAAGACACATTCTGTGTTCCAAAAGGTGCATTTCTTCCTAATATTTCTTCACTTGTGGCTTTAATAGTTAGCATCATGTCCACAGTACAGTTCTATTTTTTGTTTCCTCTAAGAGTAAGACTTAGATTGAGGTTTCATTTAGAAGACTTCAACTATCTACCAGATGTAGGAATGGTGACTTACATATATGTTAGTTCTTTGGGAAGTTAACTTCTCATATGAGACAAGGCATAAGTTCTGATAAATAGCTTACATTTCCACAGTTTAAAAGTCATATGCAATTTTCTAAATTATCTTGTATGTAGTGTTTGCTTAATAGTTAATCTCAACATGAATTTTTGAAAACTTAGCTCAGTGTGATTTAGATATGGTTTCATGAGAAGCCATTAATGCTTATTTCTTCTTCCCTGAGAGAGGACATATCTGCCACAATACAGTGATTCATGCTGTCAAGTTAAGAATAAATAGTAAACTTATAGACAAAAAACAAACCAAATCATAAAACAAAAGCACTTAAGAAATGCAGTTCCGACTCAACAGCGCACACAGCAAAGATGCTTCTAATGTGTGTCATCACAAAACCACTGTCTTAGTCCTAATCCTAAATTTGAGTTAGCATTACCAAATGTAACATTATCCCTGATAACTATTTTCTTAATTTGCATTGATTTCTTAAAGTTATTAAGAACAGCTATGGGTAACAAAGAGTAAAATATGTACAGGTGAGTTTAACCAAAACGTTTGTTTTTGCTCAAACTCTGTGTTCTTTTTTTTTTTAATTTTTTTTTCTATATTTTATTAATTTTCATAAACATTTACAGAGATTTTGGGTTTCCATTCATTCATTGTTGCACTATTCTCTCTACCCTCCTCCCAGTTTGTTCTTGTCCAAATGCCACAGTGCTTGTCAAAGCCAGTTCTGATTAATCTTCTTTGTCAGTGTGTCCTTTGCCATTCCCTATCACTCCTCCCTGAGAGAGACTTCACCCTGAGTCATAAGGAAAAGGGGATGGCGTATTCTCTTAGCTACTTCCTGCTGAAAAGGGACGCTGTGGGTTTCAGGGTGAAGATCTTCTCTCACTACTCTAAAGGGCCCTTTTGGCTGTAGGAAACACATAGACTATTATGGAGATTGATTTTGTAATTTAGATGCACTCTTATTGATTGTGCTTGGCTGTACATGTTCATATCCTTGAAGATGTATCATGGGGGTGTTGCAACCTAGAAGACACAAATTTGACTAACAAGTTATAAGTACATGAGTCCAGAAATTATGGAAAAGTAAAAGAAAAGATTCTTTCATTGTTTTACAAACCCTCCCCCAGGTCCCCTCCACCATGTAGCCCTCGCTCTAGTCTCCTGTGATGACAGAAATACCTAGTTATATCTCTCTTTTAGACGGTTTTCTCCCTCCTCTGTTTCAGTGCAGTATACATTATTGAACCCATCTTACTCAGTTTCTCCCCAACCCCAAGGACAGTCCCATTCTACAACAGTGGCATCATGTAATATTTGTCCTTTTGTGACTGGGATATTTCACTCAGCATAACTCTGTGTTCTTGACAGTTCTTCATCTGGAGAAGTTAAAAGTATTCAAGCCATACCACATTTCCTCCAGTTTATTCTTCTTGTATTGTTTTTCTCTCTCCAAATGGCCTGATTTATTGAAACTCTGACTGATTTACACATTTATTAAGAATTTACCATTAAAGTCTTTGATGCCAAACTTCATTACATTCAAACTTTTTCTAAATCTGTATTTCCTTTATAAAATGCCATGGCTATTTTCTTTAGGAATAAAATAGAACTTTATTATGAATAGGGTGTTTCCACTGAATCTGTACTGCTTAAAATGCTGGGAGCTATTTCTGTCTCTTAAATACTTTATTTCCTCTTCAATCAATATTGTCTCCCAAAAGGAGACTGGAAGTAGAATCTTGCAAAATAAGGCCTGGTGAGGTAAAAGAAAAGAAAGTTCATTGGTAAAAGTCTGGTGGTTTAGGAACAAAACCCAACCCCCAAAATTTGGTTAACGACTGAGATTGTTGTGTTTGTGTGTAGTGGTGAGGATTGAAGGTAACTTGTGCTGTTTTCAGTAGGAGAGTTGCTTCCTAGCCTGAAATTTTTACTCAGACTTATATGCATGGATGTATTGTCTAATAAACAAGGTAAGCATTGACTTTAGTGATTTAAAATGGAAGTAAAATATTATTAACTTCACAAGACCTTCAACTTAACTTAGAGCCTCAAGTATTATTAAGACATAAGCCATTTATGCCAAATTTCTTTTTGAAATATTGAAGTTAACTTTTCCCTAGATAGGCAAATTTCTTGGTCATATGATGACTCCCTACCTATAGTTCATTTAGAGAGACAGGTAGACATAGGATTGGAAGTAGAGCCAAGATTGGTAGTCAATCAAAATAAGGAGGGGCAGCTGCAAATGTCTTTTAATGATTGGAACAGGGTATGTTCATAGTATGAATGTAGGAAAGCTAGAAGTCATTAAAATTTTAAATAGAATGCATGAACGTTGAGATTCTAGGCATTAGTGACATAGGAAGGACTGGCATTAGACACTTTGAATCAGGCAAGCACGTGATACACTGTACCAGGAATGAAAAACAAGGAAATAATTGTGTGGTATTCATATTTAAAAAGACAATTTCAAATTTTATCCTGAAACAATGTTGTGAGTAATAGGATCCTATCTATACACACACATAACAAAGACCTGTTAACACAACTATTATCCAAATATAAGTAACAACTAAAGTAAAAAAGGAGAAAATGGAAGTTTTTTTGCCAAATTTTACATTCTGAAATTGATCATACATGCTGTCAAAATCTTTACATATGGTAATTGATGTTGTTAGGTGCCATCGAGTTGAGTATGACCCATAGGGACCCTATAAACGACAGATCTGAACCCGTTCTATCCTGTGTTGTTCTCACACTTCCTGACACAGTAGAACCCATTGCAGCAGTTACTGTGTCAATCCACCTGGTTGAGGGTCTTCCTCTCCCTCACCAACCCTCCCCCTTTCCCAACATCATGCCCCTCTTCAATAAATAGCCCCTCCTAGAAACATGCTTAAAGTATATAAGGCAAAGAGTTAGCGACTTTGCCTCTAAAGAGCACTCTGGCTGTACTTTGTTCTTTTGGCAAACTATGATAATTAGTGAGTGGAATGCAAAAGCTGGAAACAATGAAAAAGGAACGGCAGTATAAAGTATGGATGTGTGTCAGAAATGAAGCAGGAAATAAAATGTATACTCAATTATTTTTTTCATTATAGATAACTTTTTTAAAGACCAAACAGCAAATTTACATATGGACCACACACAATGGACTGCATAGGAATCAATTGACAACACCTGTGGGAGGAATTGTTGGAGATGCTCAATGTCAACATTCAAAACTAGGCCAGGTGCTAATTGTGGGGTATACCAAAAGTTACTAGTGTGCAAGTTCAAATTGAGGATGAATAAAATGAAAACGAGTCAACAAGAACCAAAATGTGACCTTGAGACTATCCCACCTGAATTTAAAAATCATCTCAAGAATAAGTTTGAAGCATTGAAGGCAAATAACCAAAAGACTTGTGAGATGACATCAAGGATATCATTCATGAAGAGAGAAAAGGGTCATTGCAGAGACCGAGGAAGGGAGCTCTCTGGTGGCCTAATAGCAAGAAGGTATGCTGCAATCCTGAAGGTGTGTGGTTCAAATCCACCAGATGTTCTGCTGGAGAAGGATGGGCAATCTTCTCCTGTGCTGGTCAGATCTGATCAACACAACAAGGTGGGGGGTAAGGCGGGGAAGAGTGCTTTTCATTTACATCATGTTTCACACAATCATTCATACAAAGACGGGAGAAAGGAAAAGTAAGCATGTATTTCAGAAAAGACTCTAAAAATTTCACTAGAGAGTCAAGAATCCAAAACAAAGGGAAAAGTTGCTGAAGTGAAAGAGTTGAAGAGAAGACTTCAAAGGGTGACTTGAGAAGACAAAGCATTTTAATGGAGTACGCAGAGTTGGAGGCAAAGAATACAAAGATAAGAACTCAGCAGTTTTCAAGCTGAAAAAACGGAAAAAACACATTCATGCTTTGAGTGGCAGTAATGACAGATGCAGATGGGCAAAATCTTGAATGGTTTAAAAACCATCAGAAGAAGGTAGAGGAAATACACAGACTCACTGTTAAAATACCACAATTGGCCAATACTGAAATATTTCAGGAAGTACCATATGATCAAGAGTCAATGGTGATGAAGGAAGAAGTTCAAATTCCACTGAAAGCACTGGCAAAAAATAAAGTTCCAAGAATGATGGGATACCAATTGACACGTTTCAACTCACATACATATAGCCCTCGACATGCTCACCAATCTGTGCCAGGAAGTTTTGAAGACAGCTGTGTGGCCAACTGACTGGGGGAGATCCATATACGTCTCCATTCTCAAGAAAGATGATCCAAAGAATGTGTAAATTATTTAAAACAATTAATATTGTATGCAAGCAAACTGATGCTGAAGATAATTTTTTAAATGGCTGGAATAGTAAATGGACAGAGAACTTTCAGAAGTTCAAATTAAGTTTAGCAGAGGCTATGGCACCAGGGATATTTTTGCAATTATCAAATAGATGTTGAAAGCAGAGAATACCAGAAGAATATCTATTAGTGTTTTATTGGCTATGGAAGGACATTTGACTGTGTTGGTCATAACAAATTATGGCTAACATTGAGAAAAATGGAAATCCCAGAACACTTAACTGTGTTCATATGGAATCTATACCTGGACCAAGAAGAGCTGTTGTACAAGCAGAGCAAAGGAACAATGCATGGTTTAAAATCAGAAATGTTGTGTGTCAGGGTTGTATCCTTTTTCCATAACTATTCAATCTGTATGCTGAGCAAATATTTCAAGAATCTAAGTTCTATAAAGAAGAATGTGGCATCAGGATCAGAGTATGACTCATCAACAGTTTGTGTTAAGCAGATGACATAACCTTGCTTGTTTAAAGTGAGAAATACTTGGAACACTTGCTGTAGAAGATAAAGTCTTCAATATGGATTACATCTCAATATCAAGAAAACAAAAAAATCCTCAGAAGTGGATCAATAAGCATCATGATAGGTGGAGAAAAGAATGAACCTGTCAATGTTATTATCTTACTTGGATCCACAATCAAAACCATTGGTACCAAAAGGCAGGAGACATTTTGCATTGGTAAAGTATACAGTAGGGGACCTCTCCAAATTACTGAGGAGCAAGGATATCCATTTTGGGATTAAGATGTGCCTTATTAGGCCACAGGTTTTTCAATCACTTGCTATGTATCTGTGAAATATTCTGTTGTATATATATTTAGAGGCGCAGACTATACCAAATGGGGAAGTTTTAAAGAAAGTGTATGTTCCCTCTTGAAGATTTCCTTAATTAATCTGTAAAGATAAACTGGACTTAAACAGAGATAGTAAAAGAAGAGTATTCTTCATGCAGAAGTAATAACATATTCAAAAGTATAAAAAGGGAGAGAATATAGATGTAGATGTTGTTGTTGTTGTTGATCGCCTTCAAGTCGAGCATGACTCATAGCGACCCTATGAACAAAAGGCCCGAAGCCCCTCTACAGCTATGGACATTTATCAAAGTTCCTACAGTTGCGGGAGGCATGTTGTTTAGGATGTGGATGCCATTCCTGCTAGCGTTGTTAACTTGTTTCTAACTCATAGTGAGTGCCATTGAGTTGGTACTAACTCATAGTGACTCTAAAACAGAACGGAGCATTACTCAAACCCGTCCCATCCTCACGATTGTGCTTGAGCCCATTGTTGCAACCACCCTATAAACCCATGTTGTCGAAGGCCTTCTTCTTTACTTCCTTCTTACTTTACTAAGCATGATGTCTTTCTCTGGGGCTTGGCCCCACCCAATAACATATCTGAATTATGTGAGATGAAGTCTTGGCATTCTCAGCTCCAAGAAGCATTTTGGCTCCATTTTTTCCAAGACAGATGTACTTCTTCTTATGGTAGTTCATGGTATGTTTGACATTCTTCTCCAACACTGTAATTCCAAAGGCATCAATTCTTTTTCAGTTTTTCTTACTCATAGTACAATTTTCTCATGTATATGAGACAATAGAAAATAACATCACTTGTGTCGTTACACTTTCATTATCATAGTTATATCATTTCTCTTTAGCACTTTAAAGAGGTCTTGGCAGTAGATATAGGCAACATGTACAACATTTGATTTCTTGACTGCAACTTCCATGGATATTGATGTAAATCCAAGTAAAATGAAATTCTTAGCATCTTCAGTCTTTTCTCTGTTTAACCTTATCCTGTTTGTTAGCCCAAATGTGAGGATTTTTGTTTGCTTTATTTTGCTGTATAATCTATACTGAGGAATAGTCTTTGATCTCCTTCTGTATGTATTTAAAGTTATCTTTATTTCTTTTTTTTATTTCTTAAACTGAAAGTACGGAAAAAGTAATTCAACTCTCAACTTGTGATAGTGAAAGATTATATGAGCAAAATTTGAATGACACAGAAACATCAAAAGAAAATGGAAGGAACATTCAGTCCAAAAAAATTGGTCAACTCTGAGCCATTTTAAGAGGCTATATTTGTATATATATATTATGAAGAATAATTGATAATTAAGGAAAAAGTCCAAATTGAACTAAAGACATTGACAAAAGCCTCCAGGAATGAATAGGATACTAATTTGAGATGGTTCGACAAACTGATAAAATTTTGCCTGTGCTTACTTGTCCACCTCAAGGAGTTTGGAAGACAGCTACCTGGCCAAAAGTTTGTTTCCATATTGAAAAAATTTAGCCAATAGAATGAGGAAATATGGACATATCATTCATCCCAACAGCAAGTAAATTATTGATGAGGATAATAAAAAATGGCTGGGGCAATATTGCAACAAAGAACTGCCAGAAATTTTAGAAAGTTTCAAAAAAGGTCATGGAATGAGGAATATCGTTGTTGATGGTTAAAAGATGTTGCCTGAAAACAGAGCATACCAGAAAGATATATAACATGTATTTTAGTGACAATACAGAAGTATGTGATTGTGTGGATCAGAACAACTTATGGATACCATTGAGAAGAATGACAATGATAAAACACTTAATTGTACTCAAGCAGCATATATACGTATACCAAAAGCTGTAATTTAAACAGGAATTTGAGAATGAGGGAATACTGTATGGTTTAAAATCAGGAAAGGTGTGTCAGAATTGCATCCTTTCATCATTCTTATTTAATATGTATGCTGATAAAATAATCTAAGAAAATGGAGGGCATTAAGAAGAATTCAGCACCAAGATTTGAAGAAGATTCATCAATAGCCTGTGAAACACTATGAAATGATGTTATCTAGGGAGAATGAG
>NW_006399771.1:18500506-18509027 GCF_000299155.1 Elephantulus edwardii | reverse complement strand
CTATGCTCCTCCTCTCCCCTCCCCTTCTCTCCTCTATGCCCCTCCTCTCCCTTCCCCTCCCCTTCTCCCCTTTACCATGCTAAAGGATCAGCTATCACTGGTCCTGACTTGATTGTAAAAGGAGTAAATGCAGTGTGGGGAAGGCCAAGTGTGACTTCCACTATCTCCACAAAAGAGAATTGTCTCCATCAAAATCATCCAGTATATTAAACTGTTCCTTTGGTAAGGCATAGACTCCCATGCTGCATCATCTACTTCCACTAATCATCTGGTGCAGTATTTGTTGCAAAAGTTGTTGTGTTTATTAGGGAAACAGGTTGTGGAGGCAAGAGAAAACAAAGGATATCAATAGCGAAAGCTCTCAGGTTTAGTTCAGCACACAAATGCATGAAATCATGTTTTTTTTTCAGTTATCCAGTAAGCCCTATTTCATAGCAATCCCAAATCAGCCCTTCCTTCAATCCTGCAAAAATAGAAATCTTTAACTCTGGTTCCATCTCCAGGGTTCTGTCAGCCTACAGTTTCTCTTCAGTCTCTTTTGGTCTCTCGCATATTTTGGCCTCACAGCTGTTGTTGATCTTGAAGACACTGATAAATTATTAATTACATGTCTACAATTGAGGGAGCTGAAGACCATTCTCCCAGAAAGGGACTAAGGCAATTGATAGAAAAACCATTTTTCAAGGTTCTAATACCACACTGATGGTTGTTGTTATGTGCCGTTGAGTCGTTTGCGACTCATAGGGACCCCATGTACAACAGCCCTAAACCCTGCTCTATCCTGTGCCAATTGCACCGCCTCTGACACACCCATCCCGATTACCCCAGTCACTGAATCAATCCACCTCATAGAGGGTCTTCCCCTCCTGCGCTTTCCCTCTATCCTACCAAGCATGATGTCCCTCTCCAAGGACCTGTCTCTCCTTACAACATGTCCAAAGTATGTCAGACAAAGCCCCAGAATCCTTGCCTCCAAGGAGTAGCCTGGTTTAACCCTCTCTAGGATGGATCTGTTTGTTTTCTTGGCAGTCCAGGGAACATTCAATACTCTTCTCCAGCACCACAACTCAAAGGCGTCAGTTCTCCTTCTATCCTCCGGTACACAACAATAACAAGGAGATAGAGAGTCTATACCTGTAAAAATTTATAGTTTCAGAAACCTGATGGAGGTTTGTTTAAAAGTTATTCAGTAATTTTGCACTGTCCATTGTGAGGCAGGTGTGGTGAGAGATGAAGTTGGAGAGTTGGAACACTTACGGATGTAATAAGGATCTTGGGATTTGCTCTACAAATGTTGTATATTCATTGCATTATTTTATTGACCCCTCTATCATTTAAGAGCACTGAGCTCTCCTTCTTTCTTGAAAATGTCTGGCTTTAAAGCTTGTTTGTTTTCTTCCTGCTGGTCAGGGCTTTTAAAAATGGAAACTAAGCATAAGTATGCATACATCTGTTTGGGTGATGGCTCTGGTTTTTGTTTTTTTCTTTTCTTTTTTTTTAGGGCATATACCCCGTAGTAAAATTGCTGGGTCAAATGGTATTTCTATTTCCAACTTTTTGAGAAACCACCAGTCTGCCTTCCATAGTGGTTGCACCATTTTACACTTCCTTAGGCAATGAATAAGTGTTCCGACATCTCCACAACCTTGCCAGCATTTGTTGTTTGTTTCTCTGTTGAACTTTGCTATTGTTGCTGGGATGAGATGATATCGCATAGTTGTTTTGATTTGCATCTCTTTGATAGCTAGGAATTTTGAACATTTCTTCATGTATTTCTTTGCCATCTGAATATCTTCTTTAGTGCAGTGCCTCTTCCTATCCTGTGTTTACTTTGTAACTGGGTTGTTTACCTCTTTCTTGTTGAGGTGCTGGAGTATTCTATAAATGTTAGACCTAAGTCCCTTATCAGATATATCATTACCAAATATTTTTTTCCTGGTCTGTGGGATTCCTTTTTATCCTGTTGGAGAACTTTTTTGATGTGCATTGGGATTTGATTCTTGAAAGATTCCATTCATCTGTTTTATTCTTTCCTGGGTGTAGGGTGGTTCCCTCCCCCCCTCAATAGCAAAGGATGAAAGCAATCTTAGTGGCTCTCAACAAATGAATGGATTAAAAAACTATAATATATTCACAAATGGAATACTACTCAGCACTGAAAAAACAAGGAACTTGTAAAATATTACACAACATAGGTGACCCTAGAGGACATTATGCTGAGTGAAAAATCTCAGTAACAAAAGGACAAATACTGTATAATGCCACTCTTATAAACTAGGACCTACATGGGAGGTTGGGGAAACTAGGAAAAGAAGGGGTAGATTATGAACACTGTATTAGAACAGATGAAGGAAAGAACTGTTTAAAGAGAATGTATTATATTAGGCATTATTTATATGACGATAGTCATATAAGAAAATGGAAATTATTTTTCCTAGTGTTTAGTTAGTTTTTTTTTTCTCTCTTTGAACATCTTAACTATCTATGTTTCCCAGGTCTGAGTTAACTTTTCTATCCTTTCCCATTTTAACAATGATCATATAAGTTGAAAGCCCATGGTTTACACTACCATTAATAGACTGATGACTTCCAAATATTTTCTACAATGAAAATCCTTCTTAAGCTCTGAGTCTGACAAAGAAATTGTAAAAATTCCATTTTTTTTTTTTCACTTTTAGTCATTGAAACAAGACGAGGGTGTAGGAGGCTTACTCACACAGACACTTTTTTATCCCAGGCATGCTCCAGCCCCAGGTCCAGGGGGAGGCATAGTGTGGAAAGAGTTGAGATATTGGATTCAGAGAGCTAATAGAACACTTCCTACTAGTTGCCAGTTATATAACTTGGAGAAGGTTATTTAATCTCTGAGAGTCATCATTTCTTCATCATTAGAGTGGGAATGACGTATGTGTTTAAAATTCTCGACATCAACAGGTAATTCTAGAATGCACAAATCTCTTCTTGTTTTAAGTAATTGTGTCTTGGAGTATTTAGTTTTATGGAGGAAAGAGTTCCATATACAATTATGACCATTTTTATTGCTGTCTTTCCTTTCATTTCAAATCACCTCTTTCCTCTTGGTTTAACCTAGTTTGCTGGAGCATGCATTGTGTTGTGTTTCTTTATAACTCAGCCTTCTTATGACTGGTTAGGAAATCCCAAAATTTGCTGTTATCTTCTAACAATTTTTTGTCCTTAAAAAACCCAGTGTTGAAACAATTACAATTAGCCTGTACCCTTAGGAACCTGTTACCTACAGTTTAAAAATTGGTGCATTTTTCCTTTACTTGATTGTTTTATACCTTTTTTTAAAAAAATGAAAAATACATTTTCTTCCTCTCAGAGTTTTGCTTTAAAATACTAGTTTTTAAGACCAAGAAGTGCATTTTCTTTGACAGAAGAAATAGCCCATTGATGAGTCTTTCTTTCCAGCATTTGATTTAGTAGTTCATTGAAGGTGAAGAGATTGGCCCTCTGGAGTGCCCACTATGCTCAAACAATGGAATAGGTTTGAAAAGAGAGTTTTAACCTGCCATCTCTAATTGATGTCAGTCAGTGCTTTTGCTTTCCTCATGACTCTGTCTAAACGTATTGCCCTTAGTAACAAGATGATGGTGGGCTTTCAGACCTTCAATATTAGCCTTCCTGATGTTCATTTATTGCTAAATCTCTTTCCCTAGGCTCCAAGCTCTGAAAAGTTAGGGTAATCTAATTGTATACTATTTGGTCTCTACTTCAATACACTTGGAAAAAATAATACTTTTCACTCTTAACTCTTGATATATAATAAAATGGATACAAACAAAATAAAACATCAAATTAAAAAGTATTTTTCACTGAAATGTATCTTTGAGTTACATAAAAATGAACAAAATATTTATTCTATTTCAGAGAGGAATCTACTTATTTCTTTCATTTTAACAATCTTTTTCCAAATGAACATGTAGATCAATCAACATTATCTTTAAATATGCATGTGTGTGTATGTATATATACACACACACATATATAACATTGCTTTGCTTTAAAAATATATACACATGATGCATAAAAATGCTACTTTGGTAGACTAAATAAATGTTGGACATGTGATCAACAACATACTTTATGCAGATGATGATATAACTTTGTGGAAAGTGAAGAGGATCTGAAACGTTTGCTGCAGAAGATCAAGGATTACAGCCTTCCATACGAGTTACATGTCAACCTCAAGAAAACAAAGGTCCTCACTACAGGACCAACAGTTAACATTATGGTAGATGGAGAAAGGTTTGAAGCTGTCAACAATTTTATCTTACTTGGATCAACGATCAGCGCTCTTGGTACCAGCAGTCAGGAAATCAGGAGACATATTTCACTGGGCACATCCACTATTAGGGAGCTTTTCAGAATACTGAAAAGCAGTGATGTCCGTTTGAAGGCTAAGGTGGGCTTGATTCAGGCCTTGGTCTTCTTAATCACCTGCTACGCATCAGAATGCTGGGCAATGATGAAGAATGACAGAAGAAGAATGATGCCTTCAAATTGAGTTGCGCTGCTGGAGAAGACTACTGAATGAGTATGTCTTAGAAAAAGTGCAGCCAGAGTGCTCCTTGGAGGCAAAGACGGTGAATCTTTGTCTCTCATACTTTGGAATGTTGCTAGGTAAGGCTATTTTTTTGGAAAGGGACATCATGCAAAGGAGAGGAAGACCCCCAGCAAGATGGATTGGCACAATGACCTCAGTAATGGGCGTGTGTCAGAAATAATGATGACGGCACAGGATAAGGCAAGGTTCAGGGCAGCTGTTCATAGAGTTGAGTGAGTCATATTTGACTCGGCTACACCTAATAACAACAACAACAAATAAGATTCTCCTTATTTGAGGAAAAAAATGGTAATACATAAAGAAAATGTAACATACAGTACACACATAGCTTCATATGCAATTGCTTTAGAAATTCTTTCTCTTATCATATCCTGATGTCTAGAGCCATATCAGAACCAACCCTTAGCTGACCCTCCAGCAGATTTTATGAGACAGTAAATTCCACAGGAAGAGATTGACCATCCTTCTCCTGCAGAGTAGCTGGTGAATTTGAACTGCATGCCTTTGAGATTGCAGCCCAGCTTCTTACCAGTAGGTCAAGATTGGTGTTGCTGTGTACTGTGGAGATGGAATTGACCCATAGCCAACTCCCCAGAGGATTTTCACAGAGGGAGATATTCAAATGGCCAAAAGATATATGATGAAGTGCTCAAAATCACTGGCGATAAGATATACAAATCAAAACTTCAATGAGATACTATCTCACCTCAGTAGCAGTGGCAGCAAACACTAAATGTTGGAGAGGGTGTGGAGAGATTGAAATTCTCATGCACTGTTAGCAGGATTGTAAAATGCTACAACCATTCTGGAAGAAAATTCAACATTTCCTCAAAAAGCTGAACATAGAGATTGGAATTCTCATACACTGAGACACAAATGGAGATTTGTACATCAGTGCTCATAGTAGTGTTGGAATTCTCATACACTGTTGGTAAGATTGTAAAATGCTACAACCATTCTGGAAGACAATTTGGCATTTCCTCAAAAACCTGAAAATAGACATTGCATATGACCCTGCTATTCCACTAATAGAAATATTCACCAAGAAAAATAGAACTGAGACACAAATGGAGATTTGTACATCAGTGTTCATAGTAGTGTTAACCACTATAATAAGAAAATGGAACTAGCCCAAATGTCCGTTAACAAATGAATGTATTGAAAAATTGTGCTACATTCACATGTGGAATACTATGTAGCATTCAAGAGCAATGCTTTTTTTGAAAAAACACTATATAATCTAGGAGAAGCTGGAGAGCCTTATGCTGAGTGAACTCAATCTCCTAAGGATAAATACTGCATATGACCATTACTGTAAAAATATAAGGATAAATATTAAGATTTATACAAAAGATCAATGTGAAAGGGAAGGGAGGAGGGTGGGAAGAGAGGAAATCACAAGGTCATAGTTTGGTGAGAGGAGGGAGGTGGTGAAGGAACCAGGTAAAATACAGTGGGGACCTGAAATGATGGAGTACCAGTGGGTACAGATCAGTGGTGATTAATTTTATAAAACACAATGTGAATGAAAGAATGTGAAAAACACAATGTACATAAATTAAACACAATGTAAATTGATTCTGTATGCAAATTAATATGAAACAAAAATATTTTACATTTGTATACACCCTAAAAGGATGAGATTAATCTGATTTAATTTTCAAAGTGTGTTTTCTTAAAAGTTGAGGTTTAAAAAGATACAATCCATCCACAGGATGAGCATGTAAAGAGATTGCAAGAATCAAATGCTTTTATTTGATAGAGATCTGAAATCTGTCAGTGACCAAATTTCATCTGAGAACAATTATTTCCTAGGCAACTGATCAAGACATAGGATTACATACATGGTGGCAAACTGGCTAATTTTGAAAACATCTATTTTACATTTTTTCATTTAGTTGAACCTTTTATATCTGAATATAAACATTGTACTTCACTTTGACATTTTGTCTCCTTTGTTTGAATCATTATACTTGCCCTCAGACCATAATGCCTTGAGGGAAGGGAATTTATCTTACCTTTCTTTGTATGTCTTGTTCTGCATAATATAGCAAGCACTCTGCTCCAAGTTTTGCTCAATAAATCTTGCTGAAGGAAACAAGGATGGTGAAAGCTGAGTAAATAGGTGAATTTAGTTCTAATGGAGACAGAAGACAAAAGTAAAATTTTTGTAGGTTTACATTATATTATGTGGAGTTATAAAAATCTTTTAACAGGTGATAAATGTATAATCTTAACTTGATTGAGTGTTTTCAGTATGTGAGTTAATTTTATCATATTTAAGGTCAAAATAATTATTTTTCACCTTTATTTTCTTCACCTATCTTTAATAGCTACTATTGTTTATACTGTCACTCATTGGTGTTGAGTTGGAAAGACTCAGAGCTGTAAATAGTATGAGAGAAGATTACCCATCTTTCTTTCTCCCTAGGAGCCATGGTACATTGGAACCACCAGAGCGGCTTGGCATTTGTATTAGCCATGTAACTCCTTAAAGACTTCAATACCAGATTTTTTTTGCCTTTGGCAAATTTGCTATCAAAAACGTCTAAATGCCAAGCACATGGATGTTAATTTCAAGACTAAGGTGTGTCTGGTCCATATCATGGTGCTTTCAATTGCTTAATATGCATATGAAAGCTGGAAAATGAATAAGGAAATTGCAAAAGAATTGATAATCTGAATTTTGGTGTCAGCAAAGAACAAGGCAGCCAAAAAGCACACCTTCAAGGTAAGGTTGATGAAACTTCATCTCACATACTTTGGGAATGTTGCCAGGAGGGGCCAGTCCTTGGAAAAGCATATCAATCTTGAGAAATTAGCAGATCAGAGAAGGAAAAGAAGACCTTCAATGAGTGGAATTGACACAGTGACTGCAAGAATGAGATTACAGGATCAGGCAAAGATTTTATCTGCTGTATATAGTGTTGTTAGGTGGGTGCTGAACTCCTAAAAAGAATGACAACATAGCCTTGGTATTTAAAAAAAACCCCTCATATTCATGTGAAGTTGGACAATGAATAAGAAAGACTAAAGAAGGGCTAATCACTTTGAATAGTGGTGTTGCTGAAAAATTTGGAATACTCTAAAATGTCAAATTCATTGTGAAAGAAGTACAATAGGAATGTTTCTTGGTGGTGAGTCTGGAAAGACTTTGACTCATACTTTGGCCATGTTAACATGATGGATCTGTCACGAGAGACAAACATCATGCTTTTTAAAGTAGAGGGTCAATAAAAGAGTGAAAGACCCTGAATGAGTTATATTAACACAATGTTTGCACCAATAAGTTTATGCACAGTAGACATTATTGTGATAATCAGACCAGATAGTGTTTTGTTCTTTTGAACAGTGTTACTATAAATGGCAATTGAGTTGATGGCACATAGTAACAGCAACACAACCTTCCTTATAGATCCCCAGAGGCGCAATAGATTGACAATTGGACTAAATGAAAATCCAACAGCTACTGTTGGATTTGGGGTTCAAATCCAACAGCTGCTCTCTGGGGGAAAGACAAGGTAGTTTGCATCTGTAAAGGTTTATAGTCTTGGAAACCCCAGGGGCAGCTCTACTTTGCCCTCTAGAATCACTGAGTCAGAATCAGTTGGCAAAGGTTTTCAGCATCGTTTCCCAGGAATCAAAAATGTCTAAAGTTAATTATTACTGATAAAATTCCTTTCAAAACAAAACAAATTAGTTTCAATATGAGTGGGATCAGTCTGAGAGAAAACAAAATGAAAATTACTAATATTAATAATTTGTTTCCATGAGAAAACAGATTGTTGTTGTTGTTGTTGTTGTTATGTGCCGTCGAGTCGTTTGCGACTCATAGTGACCCTATGTACAATAGCCCTAAACTCTGATCTGTCCTGTGCCAATCTCACTGTCTCCGACACACCCATCCCTATTACCCCAGTCACTGAATCAATC
>NW_006399771.1:18484498-18499151 GCF_000299155.1 Elephantulus edwardii | reverse complement strand
TACTCCCTGGATTATTCAATATTCTGCCTAATGCATCCTTGATTATAGCAACTCAAGGTTTGAATTTCAGCTTAAGAAATGCTGAGCGAGTTTGGCCCTTTTGATTTTCTGACTCCAGCTCCTTGCACATTTCATTGTAATATTTTACTTTGTCATCCCATGCTGCCTTTTGAAATTTTCTGTTCAGAAACAGATACTGTTTTACTTTATTCTTTAAAGCTAATATGAGAAGGGAAAGGCTTACCTTGTTTTAAACTATTCTTCAAGCAAAATCTTATTCCAAAAAGCACTTCAGTGACTCTTTGGAACATAATAAGAGGATAAAAGAGAAGAAATGACCAGAAAAACATAATCCTTGATGAATGCTAGATTTACAAAGACTTTTCCTATTTTCACTTTTTTCCTGTGTTCTTCGTTAAAATGAAAAATAATTTTATATGTATTGAAAAATAATCAGTACTAGTAAAATGTAGTCTCAAAAATGGATGTTTTGAATGTAAATATTTTTTCAACTTTTCAGTCTTAATTATGCAATGATATTTTATATACATGTTGTTATTGTTGTTATTGTTTTTGTTATGGGCTAGTCACCCTGAGTACAGTCACCTGTTACTCATAGCAACTCTCTTTTACTCATAGCAACTCTATGAATAATAGCTCTGAACCTTGCCATATCCTGAGCCAGTGTCATTGACTCTGACACACCTTCATTAATCCAGTAACTGTGTCAAATCAGCTCATCTAGGATCTTCCTCTCCTATGCTGTCCCTCCACCTGTCCAAGCATGATGTCCCTCTCACTGGTCCCTCCACATTCTCAAACTATGCGGGATGGCACTTCAAAATCTTTGCATC
Source organism: Elephantulus edwardii (assembly GCF_000299155.1). Taxonomy (NCBI): domain Eukaryota; kingdom Metazoa; phylum Chordata; class Mammalia; order Macroscelidea; family Macroscelididae; genus Elephantulus; species Elephantulus edwardii. The sequence continues at coordinate 18,498,297 of NW_006399771.1, read as the reverse complement.
CAAGGAGAAATTTGGTTCCATTCTTTTCAATACATATCTGTTTGTTTTTTTTTATATACCTTACTGTTTCAATAAACCTACTGCTGCCAAGTTGGTTCTGACTCATAGTAACCCTTCACTGATTTCCCAAGGTTGTAAGTCACAATGGGAGGAGGCTGCATCATTGCAATAAACTCACTATTCTCAAATTGGTTCCTACTCAGAGTAACTATCTGTTTTCTAAGAGTGTAAATCACAATGGGAGAAGATTGTTAATATTTTGGATAATTAGACCTAGGTTCACCACTTTCCAGAACTCCTAAGGGGTGAGATATGTCATTCCTTCAACATTCAATGAATGTTAAAGTTTATCGTGGAGTAGAAACATGGAGCTTTGGTGTCTCAGTGATAAGGAATTGCACTGCCAACTCAAAGGCAGGCAGTTCAAATTCACCAGTTGTTCCGTGGGAGAAAGATGGACAGTTTTTCCCCATGTGATTTACAACCTCTGAAAACCCACTGGAGGGTCAGTTATGAGGCAGTTCTGCCTCAGTGGCACAAAAAAAACCCCAAAATAACCATGGATTAAAGCCCACTTTCCCCTGACTTTTAAAAGTTTTATGCTCATGGATTGACACTTCGGCCTCCAACAATGGAGTTCATCATAACAATAACAATGAAGATGATGCAAGATTGGGTAGGGTCTCGCTCTCTTGTGCATAAGGACACGGTGTGTAAGAGAAGACTTGGCAGCACCATTCCCAAGAAAGATGGTTCAAAAAAATGCAGAAATTATTAAAGAATAATATCACATACAAGTAAAATGTTGCTGAAGATTATTTAAAAAAACACACAACTTAAACAGTACAATCAACAGAAAACTCTGAGAAGTTCAAGCTGGATTTAGAAGAGGCGACAGTACCAAGGATAGCATTACTGATGTCAGATAGATCTGGGGTTAAATTAGAGAAGGATATATATTATTGACTATATAAGGTATTTGACTGTTTTGATCACAATCTTTTATGGTTAACATTGAGGAAAATGAGAATCCCTGAACCCTTAATTATGCTCATGCAAAACTGCAAGATTTAAGATCAAGAAAATTGTGTGTCAGTGTCGTATTCTTTCTCCATGCCTATTCACTCTGTATGTTGAGTAAATCATTTGAAAAGCTGAACTTTATGAAGAAAAAATGCCATCAGGATTTCAGGAAGACTGAAAATAACCTGCTTTATGCAGATGACACACCTTGCTTGCTGAAAATGGGGGCTTGATACAGAAGATCAAAAACTATAGCCTTCAATATGAATTATGGTTCACCATCTACAAGATAAAAATCCTCACCATGTCACAACAGGAATCATCATGATAAACAGAGAAAAGATTGAAGTTGTCAACTATTCCACCTTGTTTGATCCACAATCTGCACCTTTGGTACCAGCAGTCAAAAAATCAGAAGATGTGTATTATTTGAAAATCTGCTGTCTAGAAGCTCTGTAGGGTTTAAGGAGCAATGTTATCATTTTAAAGACTGAAATACACCTAGTTCAAGGGGCAGTCTTTTTAATTACTTGCTATGCATCTGAAAATTGGATGATAACTAAGGATGACAGAAGAAGAATCGATGTCTTTGAGTTATAGTGTTGGAGGAGAGTACTGAATATCCCATGAACTGCTAAAAGAAAAAAAGAAATATGTATGTCCTGGAGAAAGTCAGCCAGAGTGCTTCTTGGAGGTAAGGATAGTGAAGCTTTATCTCATACACTTGGGACATGGTGCGAGAAAAGGCCAGTCTTTGGAAAAGGACATATTGCTTGGGAAAGTGGGGGGTCAATGAAAGAAAGGAAGACCCTCAATGGGGTGGATTGACCCAATGACTGTCGCAATAGGCTCAGGTATACTAGAGATGGTAAGAATAGAGCAGTTTTAGATGTACTGTTCATAGGGTCCCTATGAGTTATAATTGACTTGAACTCACCTAACATTATCAACAATTATAATCTAGCATAAATCAGACAACTTTAGTTAACCTCACCTCTGTGTCATGTTCCTATATATACATATATTTTTGGGTGCTCAGCATTTCTTTGTATTTTTCTATAGCATCATTATTCTATGCAATAAGTTCGAGCACACGTGTGCATTTTTGCAAGGAAATCCAGGTATCAATTTCTTCCTATAGAGTAAACTCTTAGAGTAGAGGAAACTAGGAGAGGATCCATCTCTCCACCTTTTTTCACCAAGAAGCAGGCATGCAACCTCTTTTCAGCCAGTTCAGAGATCCTTTGAATCTAGAATAATTGAATAAAAAACAAAAGGCTCCTGGCATGAGGTCACTGACACAAGACCACTGGGAAAATTGCTGAATTTCCTCTCAGCCCTCCAAGCTATCTTTCTTCCCCAACACAAAGGCTTCTGCCAGATTTGTGAAGGCACACATCCTACCCTCCATGTTCTTCCATACATTTGCTGTTTCAGTTAGGCAAAGCCTGCTCCATTTAGGACCCTGCTGGTATACTCAGCCTAATGTTAGTGACTTTTGGCATCCCCCAGAGCTCCAAGGAATAAACATTGCTCTAGATTAGCACAAGCAATTGTCAGTCATTCTGGTTTGTATTTATATCTAAAGACACACCCACCTGAGTGGTGCAAGAACTGAGTTTCAGATCCCTTTTCATTGACAACATATGAGCCTGAACAAATGCAGGCAGAAAAATTGTTTCCAACGAAGGAGGTAAAGAGAGAAAGAAGGTTCTGTGTCTAAACAAAATACCAGCAGAGGGATTAAGGGAAATGTGAGGATCAACCTTACAGGCTGTGCAATGGGAAAGAGCTGGGAACAAAAACCCAACTTTCAGAGCCCCAGTATGAGAAAGACAATAGGAAGTGAAGGCAGACAACATCACAGTATTTTCCAGATGAGAAAACTACATTTCCCTCAGTCTTCAGAGGGCTGTGGGAGAATGGAAAAAAGATAAATGCCAGCAATCAAAGACGATGACATGCCCAAGTCCTTATCCTCTGAGATTTCACAAGCCTATCAGCAAATCATGCTTTTTTAAAAAAAAATTATTTTAATAATTTTAATGAACATTTACAGAGATTTTGGATTTCCATTCATTCATTGTTGCACTTTTCTCCTTGCCCAACCTTCCCCCCCTCCACCCCCCAGTTTGCTCCTCTGTTTGAAAAAGTAAAAGAAAAATTCTTTCTTTGGAATACAATCTCCTCCCCCTGCACCCCTCCCACCGCCCCAGGGAATTAAGGGTGCATAGTGAAATCATGCTTTCTTGAGACCATTCACTTGCCTAAGTCCCCTCTTCCATTACCTGCCCACACACAGACTCTCAAAAGTCTTCCTTATTGTGGGACCAGATGCTATAGTCAGAGTACAACAGGGTCTTTCGATGCCCTGGGGTGTGTGTGGGGTGTGTGTGTGTGTGTGTGTGTGTGTGTGTGTGTGTAAGATGTGGTGATGAATGAGGGGTGATGAACTTCTAAGAAATTCAGGTTCATCCTTCTGATAAAACCCACTAGCTCTTTCTCACTCAGTGCAATCACCCTTTCCCTTTGCCTCTTGTCTCTAAATCATTCCTCCGATATTTTCAGGGGATGGGACTTCATCGTTTCAATTCCTTCTCATTTATTCTAACACAAAACACTTTTCCTAATATTTCATTCAGTACAAAACCTATTATGGAAGTTTGTTTTGCCTCTCAAGAGTTGTGGCACCAATTTGGATGCTTTAAACACATGTAATACCAGGGAAATTGGTGTTATTTTTTATTTTTAACTCAGAGATATGTACGTTTCAAAACCATAAAGGAAGTTTCCAAACTTCATGCCTTCTCATTCTTGGTATTTTTATCTCTCCAGTATGGTGTCACAGCTATTTTATTATTCTTTTCAAAGTTCTTTGCAGAGACTGATTCTCAGGCTTGGTATCTTTTAAAAGATACATTTCTGGAGGTTGTTGATTTCCGACCGTTTCAACTGCATGAGTTATGCAAGTGTGAAAACGATTCTACTCTAAAAAAAAAGCTCCTGACAACTTTTTGTACTTATAATAGTTGCAAAAGATGAAGGCTGAAGTTGAGTATGGGTATTTGCAAGGAAAGGAAGAGCTAAGAAAACTTACATCTCAATTAATGTTGTTGTTGTTATGTGCCGTCAAGTCGTTTAGGAAGGGAGATATTATAAGAAAAATTCCATAAAATTATAAAACTTCAAGTTAGGCAGTGGCCTATGTTTTTAATGGCAGGAACTTTTTCTTTGCCTCTTTAACCATTTAGAGAAGCAAAAAGTTAAACTGAGTGAATGAGTAAGAAGTTACATAAAGATCTAGATTATAAAGCATGTTTGTAATATAAAAGGAATATTTTTCTTTTGTTCATTAACTATTCCCTCCACTGGAGAAGAATGGGCAATCTCCTCCCATATAAGTATAGCCTCTACAATCCTGTTGGAGGACTGGTCAACTATGGGTCAGTTCTGACTAGATGGTACACAACAACTTCAACAATATTCCTTATTAAGTGGGTTGCACTGCTGACTCTTAGGGAAATAGGCCCTTCTGACGTTTTGGGGGGAAGTTAGGATCTGAGGGGGAATGTAAACTCTAACTCCTATCTAAATACAGAATATCACTCTCTCTGTCTGTACACACACATACTTAAATGAAACCATAAAACATATGTGAGACTCAATACATACAAATTGTCATTTGGGAAATATCTAAGCATAACTGAATTTCCCAATGTCTCTTAGAAACAGAATGTCTGTTTCTAATAAACTTATTGATATAGATGCCAATTGAAACAAAATGTCAAGGTTAAGATACCAAACTGATTGAAGAGTTGGCTGCTTGTGACCAGGGGTTGTTTTCATCTCTAGTATTACTTCTATTAACGAAGAACATGTGTTCTGACACACTTCATTGTGAGAAGCCTAATTACCAGAGGTGGAGATTGTATCCAGGACACGCTTTTTTCTCTCCTCTATTATCAGCAGAATGTTATTTATCTCTTGGTTTATTCTCTCCCTCCACAGTGACCACTGCAAAATGGGCAGTGGCTCTTTGGCTAGCTAAAACTATGGGAAGGAGGGATGCTTGTACAGTCAGAGTCTCTGTATCACTTAAGAATTTTTCAGTCACAGAAGCAAAATTCTCAATGAACAAAGACTTCAACTATAAAGGCCTTGCAAGATCTACCAATATGCCATCAACTGGTAATAGCAAACTGAGATTAAGGAGGAAATTTAGAGGGCAGTGAGTTTATGTTAATGTTTTTGTGTACCACTGCACCAGAACCACATTTCACCCTCTAATAAGTTTTCAGGGGTATGAGAGGAGATTGCCCATTTTTCTCTTGTTGGTAGATTTAAACCACATACTTCTGGGTTGACAATGCAACTCCTTACAACTAGACTACCAGAACTCTTCTAAAAGGAGGGTGAGACCAGTTACAGAACTGAAAGAATGTAGACTGAATTGTTCCTATAGAAGCTGATGAGTGTATTTCCTGTCTGTAGTCTCAACAGTAACAGAAACAGAGATCTTGAATTTCTCTTTATGGATGGAGAAGTCTGTGATGGTTCCAAATTTAGTACAGAAACTCCAAGTTTATATGAAGGAACAAGGATTGTTTCTATCTTCCTTGCCATCCTCAACCTCTACATTCATGTTTTGGCCCTTAGTATAAGATGGTTGCTAAGGAAACGCTATGGCCTCGTGCTATCATGTTTGATCCAGAGACTGGACAGACAGGAAGGACTTTGATATAGTCTCTCTCAAAGGCTCCTTATCAGCCATGCTTTCATAACTTATTGGCTAGAATTGTGTCATGTATCACCTTCTCCTTTTTCTTCCACCCCTAGCTACAAAGAGCCTGGGAAAGGGACTACCAGCAGGAGAATAGATTTACTAGGACTCAATTAGATAAACCAGGCGTCATCTTCTGGGCCTAGGCACACTGACATCTTCATCGTCCCACATTATGATCTTGTTGGCAAGCAAAAGGCACAGGGCTGTTGAGTAATTAAGTTTTACCAGTTTCCCAGGCTGCAGCCCCCTGACAGCCGTCTTCCTTGCTCTCCTGTGACTCAGCAGTGGGAGTCTTCAGCATTTGGACCATTTTCACATTGGGTTCTTGCTTTCTACTCAGAAAAACTGATTATTGTTTCACAGAGACAGGTAGGTTAATTGTTTTTGCTTCGAGGATCAATTTACCATTTCACAACTTTATTTACACACACACACACACACACACACACACACCCCTTCTCAACTAACATTTTTTAAAATTTATGATGTTCCAGTTTTAATTTTTTTTTCTGATCTCCCTCTCTCTTTGGCTGCTTCTATCTAAGCACAAAATAAAATCAAGGAAGAAAATCTATTTATGTGATAACTTTTTAATATTTCTTTTAATTTCAGGACCATTACCTCTGCTAGGATGTACATTGGTGGTATGGTATGTGTCACTGAACTGAAACTGAGTCATAGCTGACCCTCCAATGGGATTTCAGAGACTGTAAATGACATCTTCTGATGGAGCCTTGTAGCGATATGAAAAAGAACAAGTCATACCTGGGGTTTTCTTACTCATTTTCTTGAAAGCTTTGTGTTAGAGAGCATCTGTATTCTCTCTTTATCCTACTTCTAATCAATCTCCTTGTTTGCCTACATTTTCCCATAAATGTTTCATAAACACTAAAGATAGTTCTGCCAAGGAGCCTGGGTTGCATAAAAAGCAGCCTATGATTATCTACTGCTAACCTCAAGGTTGAAGGTTGGAATCCACTCAGAGTCCACAGAAGGCCTAGAAAATTGCTTCTGTAGAAATTGAAGTCAAGAAAGCCCCATGGAGCACTTCTATTCTTAGAACATTTGGGGTTGCCCATAAGGTCAACACAATGGCAACTAATAACAAGGTTCTGCTAGAATTGATTTTTCATTAGAAAAATCACTTTCTAATGGAGCTCACTACTGTGCTGTCATTTTTCTTTTTTTTACAAAGCATTTTAACATGTTTCTAAAAGCAGTTGAGTTTCTTAGACTTAATTTTGTAATGGCTTCCTCACAGACAGAAAAAAGGATTTTTTTTTATATTTCACATTAATTACTTAATACAGATAAGTTGAAAGCTATAAAACTATCTATTTAGACTATAGTGACATCCTAACAATTGGTTTATAAACAATTAAAATGCGGATGAACTGGTAATTTATTCATGTTCAAAGATGCTACATGATGTTTACAAATCAATAATTTTACATCAACATAATTTATTCCATCTTGTGAGTAATCGGGAACATTCCTGCAGTCCAAGATGAAGACAAATGAGCTCTAAATGAAATTGAATGTTGCTGTATTCGACAGTATATTTTTATGTTTATATTAGGGGTTTTTTCTCATTTGAATTTTAATTGTTCTTTCTTTCTCTTAGTATATTCATTTTTCAATTTAACTACCATTAGTAAATGAATAATTGACTTTCATAATACTCCTTACACGCATTGTCTTGGTCTCCTAAAATCAAGTACAGGTGCTATAATTCATTCTCATTAAGAAGGCTCAGGAAATGGCTGATATCAAAGAGAAATATGGATATAGAGGAAGAGCCCAAATTGCCTTCTATAAAAACTTAATTTAGTATTGTATTTTTTTTTTAAAAAAGAGTTTTAAGGGCTTCCAGAAAGAAAAAAAGGATAACAGTATACATCCTCAGGCCCTAAATCTTCTGATGGAGCCTTGTAGTGAAATGAAGGTACAAAGAACAAGTCATACTTTTATTTTTGCCTCATTTTCTTGAAAGCCTTGTATCCTAAGATGCCATAAAAGTGAAATAGATAGCTCATCTCCTGATTGAAAAGGCAGACTCAGTCTGGAAATGCAAAATAACAGCCCGTATGCTGAGCCACATGTATTGGTAAGGCTTAATATTTCTGAAGGAAGATTTAAAAGGTGGCAGAGAATTCCAAATTTGGAACCCACAGAGACATCTGGTATCTTAGAACTTCCCACTTTGCCTTGGCAGATATTTCAGCTCATTTTCCCACCTTGGTCAGAGTGTATAATTCTTCCTTATGCATGTTCTAATTTTAACATGTCTCCTCTATTCCACTGTGACTGTGAAGTGGCCCTACTGTCAGGACCAACCTTTTTATTTTAACACTTAGGTCATTGAACAATTTCTTAGAAGAGCAAAATAAAGGAGGTGGAATTGAATTAACATAATAGGCACCACCAACAACTTTCTCTTTGATTTGTGGCATTTATTTATATTTTCAATTTTTGGTCTCTGAACAGATGCTTGTTTAAAAAAAAGTGATGAGTGACTAAGCATTCAGAAAAGTCATCACTTTCCAAACAGTAATGTTCATCCTCAATGCCTGTGAGGTAGTCTTTCAGAATCTAAATTAACTTGAGGGGATACCACCTTTATGGTGTCCAACCCCTTACAAGTCAGTTGCTAGCAGGTGATGAGGGTTTACATGAAGAGTTCACTGATTTGGGTCCACATTTGCCAAGTGTGGATGGTAGAGTGGGATGAGGGCATGAGACTGATGAAGCTTTGGAACAGTTATTGTGAAGAACGTTTGAAACATAACACACAAGGTTCAATGAGTAGCAAAGGAGCTGTGAGGCGCTGTAGTGGCGAGCCTATCGGGTGTTATGTAAGTAAACAGAGGGCTGCACTTCTCTGCTGTTTCAAATCCACCCATTGCACTATGGGAGTAGGCTAGACAATCTCCTCTAGCTAAGGTGTTCAGCCTCAGAAACCCAAAAGAGACTGAGAGTGAATTTGAATCCATTCAACAGCAGTAAGTGAGTAAGTGAAGACTGAGTTGAAGTGAAATAGTATGAATATTCAGTAATGTCAGCGATCACAATTTCATGATTCTCAACATCAGTGTCATAGGATTGTGTTCATTTTAGAGCTGAAAAAAGACTATCTTATTCAATCTCTCATTTGACATGTGAAGAAATTGAGATTCAAAGAAGCCAGATGAATTGCCTTAAGCTACACAGTGAGTGGCATAGTGATTCTGACTTCTAGTGTATACCTAAAGTAAAATATTTCTTCAGAATTTCAAAGCCTGGACTAGCTTTAAAATAATCAGATTTTGGAATTTTCTATTGATTTCCCCCCTCTCTTTTATTGCCTTGTCATACAGAGTTTGCTAGCATTTGATCAAAGTAACATGTTATTATTTTTTTAATTTGTCATAGCATTTCTTGAATTACGTTGTCAAGTGTTATTAGAATCAAACAGAACATTTAAGTACAATTGATTCATTTTACCAATTCTTCAGAAAAAATATTGTTGTCATCTAGTCAATTCTGACTTATAATGAATAACTCTCTAGAGCAGAATGGAATTGCTCAACAGGGTTTTCAAGGTTGAAAATCTGTCCAGAAGCAGACTGCCGTGTCTTCCTCCCTTAGAGTGTCTGGTGGGTTTGAACTGCTGATTTTTTGGTTAGCTTTGACCAAGGGGTTGCCCACAGCACAGTCAAGTTGCGTTTATCTGGCAAAACTCGCTTCTGTCATGTTGATTCCAACTCAAAGTGACCTATATTGTGTTTCCAAGGCCAAACATCTTTAAGGGAGGCAACTCCCCCTCATTTCTATGTGGAGCAGCTATTGTATTCAAACTGCTGACCTTTCAGTTCGAAGCACAATACTTAATACAGTATACCACAAGGGGACACTTCATCTAGCCCAAGCACTCTTTAAATTGATGACTGGTCTCTGTAATTTTTAGGATCTCTTCAAGCATTTGTGTCTCTATGTATTTCTCCCTCTAGCTATCATCCATCAATTGTTTTGTTGTCTATGAGTCAATTCTGACACAGTGTGACCCTATGTGAACTGTTCTATCAGTTTTCAGGGATGTAGTCTTTTGGAATCAGTTTGCCAAGCTTTACCAAGTGGTTTGAACCCCTAACCTTTAAGGTAAAAGTTGAGCATTTAACCATTTGTACCACTTAGGCACTCATTTGTTTAGATGCATTTCATTTCCCCATGTTCTGAGTTCATGTTGTTGTTCTTGTTCTGAGCTGTTGAGTCATCCATGACTCATACCAACCCTATGAACAACAGCCCTAAATATTGCTCTATCCTGTGCCAATCTTACTGTCTCCGATACACCTACCCCCATTACTGCAGTCACTGAATCAATCCATCTCATTAATGGACTTTCTTTCTTGTGCTGTCCCTCCACCCTCCCAAGCCTGACATCCTTCTCCAAGGGACTGGTCCCTCCTGGCAACATGTCCAAAGTATGTCAGATGAAGATTCAGAGTCCTTGCCTCTAAGGAGCAGCCTGGTTTAACCCTCTCTAGGACAAACTTGTTCATTCTCTTAGCAGTCCATGGTATATTCAATACTCTTTTCAACATCACAGCTCAAAGGCATCAATTCTCCTTCTATCATCCTTAGTCAATTGTCCAGCTTTATGATGCATAGAAAGTGAGTGCAAAAGACCATGGCCTGTATTAGGCACACCTTAGTCTTTAGATTGACATCATTGCTTTTCAGTACTTTGACAAGATTTCTGACAGCAAACTTTCCCAACACAATACCTCTTTTAATTTTATGGCTGCTGATGTCAAGAGTGTTGATTGTGGAGTCAAGAAAACCAAAGCTGTTTACAATCTCAATCTTTTCACCATCCATCACGATGCTACCAATCAGTCCAGTGATGAGAATCTTTTTTTTTCTTGATATTTAGCTTCAGTCCATATTGAAAGTTGCAGTCCTTGACTTTCTGCAGCAAGTGCTTCAGGTCCTCCTCAGTTTCAGCAAGCAGGAAGTATCATCTGCATAACAGATTATTGATGATTATTCCTCCAATTCTGATGCCACATATCTCCTCATAGAGTCCAGCTTATATATATTACAACTTTCCTGGAAATACTTCAAGAAATTAAATGAAAAATCAGTAGTGACAGAATCAGAATCTCTTTTGGGCTCACAGGTTCATTTCAGTGTCACAAATTTCCAATAGCTTCAATGACATTCCAGTTCTGTGTATTTATTTACCTTATTTAATTATACCTTATGGCTATACTTTAAGTTAAATTATTTAACTGACCTTTTGAATATAAACCAAATTCTTTTAACTACTAAACCACTAGGTTTCCTTATATGTGACTTGATAATTTCTTAAGGCTAATGTTGATAATATATTTTTTAAAAGGTCGAGGTTAGTTTGCCTAGAAAGCTTTCATTGTACAAACTATAATCTATGCAAAATCTTTCATCACATTGGATAGTAACTGTTACCAAGTTATGACCTCCTTGGAGACATGTTCAATCAGAAGCAGAATTGTAGATCATTCATTAGACCAGGTTATCCACCAAAGGAACTAGCAAGAGTAAGATAAGTATAAACTGGCACCAAAAAACCCCTAGAAACCACTTAAAATAATCACTAATACTTTTGGACTCAAGGTTTAACTACATTTTGCTAATATTGGTAGAATGCTTTTTAATAATGTTCAAACAGACATGTACAGTTTTATTTATGATTGGGTTAGTACATTTGAAAAGCATGGTGGCCACAGTAGCATTCAAATAGTCTGTGTGATTATGTGTTTAACTTTTTTTGGGTTTTTTTTTTGTGTGTGTGTGTGTGTGTGTTTTATTTTATACAAGTTTATTCACAAAATTCCAATACATTGCTTTTTGAAATCAGATTCTTTCAATTTCCCTCACTCCTTCACCATCAAATAGTACAGTCCCATGTTTAATCCTCACCTCCCACACGTCCTCATCCATTTGCTTTGAGCCTCTCCCACCCCTCTTAGATCCTAATACTCTTTCCACAGTAATTATTTTTATACAATATTTATCCTTGTGGGAATAAGTTAGTTCACCCAGCATAATGCTTTCCAGTCCCTCCCAAGTTAGGTAATAATTTACACAATCATTGCTCTTGTGTGCTGCATAATATTCCATTGTGTGAATGTACCATAATTTCTCAATCCATTTGTTTGTGGTTGGACATTTGGGCTGTTTCCATGTTTTTGTGATGGTGAGTAATGTTGCTATGAACATTGGTGTACAGGTCTCAGTTTGTGACTCAGTTCTCATTTGCTCAGAGTATATTCCAAGCAGTGGAATAGCTGGGTCATATGGAACATCTATGTTCAGCTTTTTGAGGAAACGCCAAACTAACTGCCTTCCAGAATGGTTGTACCATTTTAAAGTCCCACCAACAATATGTGAGAGTTCCTTTCTCACCACATCCTCCCAACATTTATTTCTTGCTGCTCTATTAACCTTTGCCACTGTTACTGGAGTGAGATGGTACCTCATTGTGGTTGGATTTACATCTCTCTTATTGTTAGTGATTTGGAGCATTTCTTCATGTGTCTGAGCATTTCTGCAAGAGACAATAAAAAAACTAAAGAAATGGAAAAATGTGCCCTGTTCATGAATAGGAAGACTCATATTGTGAAAATGACAATCCTACTAAAAGCAATCTACATGTTCAATGCAATCCAGATACCAAATTTATTTATCAAGGAGATTGAAAGGCAAATTATCAAATTTATTTGGAGAGGCAAGAGATCCAGAATAAGCAAAACATTTCTGAGAAACAAAAATGAGATTGGAGACTTCAAAACCTACTACACAACAGTAGTAACCAAAACAGCATGTACTGGTACAAGGCAGGCACATAGCTCAATGGAACAGAATTGAGAACCCAGAAATAGACCCAGCTATCTATGGTCAACTAATTTTCGACAAGGAAATCAAAGCTATCAAGTGGGAAAATGATAAACCTCTTTAAAAACTGGTACTGGCAAAACTCGACTTCCACCTGCAGAAAATTGAAAAAGTATCCACATCTTACACCATACACAAAAATCAACTCAATGTGCATCTGAACTAGAGTAATGCTCCAAACCATAATGTTTGTAAGAGACAAACTGGGATCAAAAGTAGAAGTGCCAGTTCAAGATATACAGAGACTTCCAAATACAACCAGAAATGCACAATCTGAAGAGGATAAAATTGATACATGGGAACTTCTAAGAATAAAATCTATGTGTTCATTAAAACCTATTCCAACAGAGTGAAAAGAAATCTTACAGACCAGAAACAAACATTTGATAATACCATCTGACAAGGGTCTTATAACAAAAGTTTACAGAATATTCCTAGGACACCACAAGAAAAAAAGACTGATAACCTAATTACCAAAAGGGCTAAAGATATGGAAAGAATTCTCACAGAGGAAGATATTTGAATGCCAAAAAGAAACATGCGTTTAAATTTTTTATGAACTTGTAAACTATCTTCCACAGTGAGTATACTTTTTCACCTTTCCTCTAGTATCACCACATCTCAACCAAACTTGTTTTTCATCCCTCCCCGCCCCCAATATTTCATTTTAATGGAGGTGAGATGCTATCTTATTATCATCTAGTATATCTTCAATATGGACTGAGGCTCAATGTTAAGAAGACAAAAATTCTCACCACTGGACCATTCGGTAGCATCAGGATGGATGGCGAAGAGATTGAGATTGTTCACAGATTCAGTTTGCTCAGCTCCACAGTCAACACTCTTGGCACCAGTAGCCAGGAAATAAAAAAGTGTATTGCAATGGGAAAATCTGTGGTTAGGGACCTCTCCAAAAGATTCAAGAGCAACAGTGTCTCTCTGGAGACTAAGGTCCGCCTGATACAGGCCATGGTTTTTACAATCACTTGTTATGCATCAGAGAGTTGAACAATGACTAGGGAGGATAGAAGGAGAATTGATGCCTTTGAGCTGTGGTGCTGGAGAAGAGTATTGA
>NW_006399771.1:18471548-18484200 GCF_000299155.1 Elephantulus edwardii | reverse complement strand
TTGGCACAGGATAGAGCACGGTTTAGGGCTGTTGTACATAGGGTCGCTATGAGTCGCAAACGACTCGAAGGCACATAACAACAACAACAACAACAACATATTTTAAGTGGAAAAAAATACCATAAGATACAAATATCTGTTACAAATTATCTTGAAGTATTTGCTAAAAGTTATTGATAATTATTTCTACACATGGAGATTGCAATATATCAGGTCCGTAGGTGGACCTCTTATAGAGAACGTACAACAAGGGTGCTGTTTAAAGGCAAGAATGGTCAAAACATGTCTCATATACTTTGGTCATTGTGTCATTATTCATCAAGTTTTTCATTTCAACTTTTGTGTATTTCACTTCCATAAATATGGTTAAAGTATCCCTGAACATGTGTTATTTATTGGACTGGGTTGTGTGTTTGGGTTTTTTTTTTTTGGTGTGTGTGTGTTTATTAATTTTAATGAAATTTACAGACACTTTGGATTTCCATTCATTCACTGTTGCACTTTTCTCCCTGCCCCCTACCCCAGTACACTCTTCTCTTTGAAAAGTAAAATTCTTTCATTGTTTTATAATTGCTCCCCAAAGGTCCACTCCACTTTTCAGCCTTTATTCTGGACTCCTGTCACGGCAATAACACCTAATCACATATCCCTTTTAAACAGTTTTCTCCCTCATGTTTCAATGCAGTAAACATTATTTATTCCATCTTTCTTAGTATCCCTCCAACCCCAATGTCAGTCCCGTTTTATAACAGTGACATTATTCAGTATTTGTCCTTCTGTGACTGAGATATTTCACTTAACATAATGTCTTCCAGGGTCACCCATTTTGAATAATATTTCATGAGTTCTTTGTTTTTAAATTGCAGTGTAGTATTCCATTGAGTGAATATACCACAGCTTCTCTATCCATTTGTTGATTTATCAATTTATCAATCCATAGGTTGTTTCCAACTCTTTGCTATTGTAAACAAAGGCGCGATAAACATATGTGTGCATATATCTGCTTGGGTGGCAGTTATGGTCTCTTTGGGGTATATTCCCAGTAGTGGAATTGCTGGGTCAAATGGTATCTCTATTTGTAACTTTTTGAAAAATTGCCACACCACTTTCCACAGTGGTTGCACCATTTTACACTCCCACCAACAGTGAATAAGGGTTCTGGTTTCTCCACAACCTCGCCAGCATTTGTTGCTTGCTGTTCTGTCAAGTTTTGCTATTCTGACGGGGGTGAGATGATATCTCATAGTTCTTTTGATTTGCATCTCTCTTAGAGCTAGAGATTTTGAACATTTCTTCATGGGCTTGTTGGCTATCTGAATGTCTTCTTTGGTGAAAAGTCTGTTCATGTTCTGTGCCCATTTTTCAATTGGATTGTTTTCCTTTATCTTGTTGGGGTGCTGAAGTATTTTATAAGTTCTAGATATAAGTCCCTTATCTGACATGTCATTTCCAAATACTTTTTCCCAGTATGTGGCTTCCCTTTTTACCCTGTTAGAGAAGTTTTTGAATGTGCGTAGGGATTTGATTCTTAGAAGATCCCATGCATCTATTTTATATTCTCCTGGCTGTAGGTCTTTGAGGATGCTTGGAAGACTGTTTATGTTGTGGATTAGGACTTCTAGAGTTTTTCCAGACTTTTCTTTAATGACATTTATAGTGTCTGGTTTTAGTCCTAGGTCCATGATCCACCTAGAGTTGTTTTTTGTGTATGGAGTGAGATGTGGAGGATACAAGATCAACATACAAAAATCAGTTCGGTTTCTCTACAGTGACAGAGAGAATACAGAGCAGGAGTTAAGAAAAACAGTACCTTTCACGGTACCTAATCACAATTAAATACTTGGGAGTAAATCTAACCAGAAGCACAAAGGAATAGTTCAAAGAAATTTACAAAACATTACTACAAGAAACAAAAAGAGACCTGGAGAAGTGGAATAATATCCCTTAGTCATGGTGAGGAAGATTCAATATTGTGAAAATGGGAATACTACCAAAGGCAATTTACATATTCAATGCAATCTCAATACAAATACCAATCGCATTCTTCAACTAGATGGAAAAGGCAATTTCCAGTTTCATTTGGAATGGAAAGAAGCCCTGAATAAGTAAAATACTTGTTAAAAATTGAAGAAAGGTAGGAGGCATCTCACTCCCTGATTTCAAATCCTACTACACTACTGTGGTGGTTAAGACAGCACAGTACTGGTACAATGACAGACATACAGATCAATTAAATAGAATTGAACCCGGAAATCAGCCCATCTATCTTGGTCAACTGATTTTTGACAAGGAGATGAAATCAGTTAAGTGGGGAAATGACAGCATTTTTAACAAATGGTGCTGGCAAAATTGGAGAACTATCTGCAGAAGACTTATTGGACTGTTAATGGTAATATCGGTGATCTGAATTCATCAGGCCCTCAGCAGAAGAAAGACTGACATTCTCCTCCAATAAAGATTTACAATCTTAGAAACCCAATGGAAGGTCACAGGAAGTTGGAATAAATTCAATAACAATGGCTTACGTATTTTTGTTGTTGTTGTTGTTATGTGCCATCGAGTCATTTGCGACTCATAGCGACCCTATGTAGAGGAGCCCTAAATGCCATTCTATCCTGTGCCAACCTCGTGGTCTCAAACACACTCATTCCCACCACTCCACTCACAGAATCGATCCATCTCATCGAGGGTCTTCCTCTCCTGCGCCGTCCCTCCACTCTCCCAAACATGACGTCTCTCTCCAAGGACCAGTCCCTTCTTGCAACATGCCCAAAGTGTGTCAGAGGAAGCTTCAGAATCCTTGACTCCAAGGAGCATTCTGGTTTCACCCTCTCCGGGACAAACCTGTCTGTTCTCCTAGCCGTCCATGGTATATCCAACACTCTTCTCTAGCACCACAGCTCAAAGGCATCAATTCTCTTTCTATCATCCATATTCACTGTCCAACTCTCCAATGCATAGCACATAATTACAAAGACTATCGCCTGCATCAGGCATCTTAGTCTCCAGCCTGACGTCGTTGCTACTGACTGCACCACAAGAGGCTCACGCAGCATGATATGGTCAGAATCAGAGAAATCCTTATTGCTTGATATTTATGCCATCACATCAGGGGCTAGTCAATGGGAGATGGGTGTTGAATGTTGTAGGCAAAAGTAGGAAGTGTTGGTGGTAGAGTAGGGAAAGGGTGGATTAAAAACAACAACAACAAAAAGAGTCAACAACCCACAAAACAAAAAAACCAGTCAAACATGTAGCCAGGTGGGCAGCGACATTGAATATTTGTCCTTTTCTAACTGGTAAATGTCTTTCATCTGCTCTTTTCTGTAGAATACTTGTCTATCAGATACTATTATATATATTTAAAAATGGAGACAGACTAGGAAGAAGGATTGGCCATCCACTTCCAAAACTACAGGCCTTCAAAAACTCTATGTAAAATAGAGCACACTTGGACTATCATTTGGACTAATAGATATGTCAGTTGAAACTGAGATCTTAGAAATGGAAACATGGAGAAAGAGGAACAGCTGTAAGGAGACACTAGTGATTGGAACGTGGAACGTGAGAAGCATGAATGTAGGAAAATTGGACATTGTTAAGAAAGAAATGGAACACATAAATATTGACATACTAGGCATTGATGAAATAAGATGGCTTGGTATGGGACATTTTGAATCAGATGATCAAAGGATTTACTATGCCAGGGATGAAAAGGTGAGAAAAAAATGGGGTTGGTTTTATAGTTAGAAAAGTCATTTCTTGATCTATCCTGAAATACAACATGTTGAGTGACAGGATAATATCCATACGCATACAAGGAAGTCCAGTGAATACCACTATCATGCAAATATATGCATCAACAACTGGAGCCAAAGAGGAGGAAATAGAAGACCTCTAACTTTTGCAGTCAGAAATTGATCAAACATGCAGTCAAGATGCATTAATAATAATGGGTTTTTGTATTATTGTGGTTAAATATCATCTGGATGAGTATGGATCATAGTGACCCTGTGAACAACAGACCTGAAACCTGTCTTATCCTGTGCCTTCCTCATCATCTCTGACACATTTGAGCCCATTGCTATCAATCCATCTTGCCAGGGGTGACAATTCTTCTTCTCTTTTGCTGACGCTTTACTAGCTTTTTGCTGACACCTTTCTAAGCATGATGTCCCTTTCCATGAAATAGTCTCTCCAGAAACATGCTCAAAGCATGAGAGACAAAACTTCACTATCTTTGCCTCTGAGGAGCACTCTCGCTAAACTATTCCCAAGAGATGTTTGCTTGTACTTTTGGCCGAAAAAATATTTCTGAGATATACAGTACTCTTATCTAACACCAACTCAAATGCATAGATATTTTTTTTATTTTTTTTTTGTCATCCTTATTCAAAGTCCAGCTATCAGACATATAGCAAGTGATCTGAAAAGATCATGGCTTAAATCAGGTGCACCTTAGTCACCACACTGACATTATTGTGTTTCATATTTTGGAAAAGTCCCTGGCAGTGGATTTGTCTAATGCAATATATCTCCTGATCTCCTATTTGCTGAAAGTAAGGATATTGATTGATATTCCAAGCAAGATGAAATCACTGACAGTTTTCAAACATTTCTTCCATCTCACATGATGTTGCCTATTGGTCCATTCATTGGTTTTCTTTTGTTTTCTTGATATTGAGATGTAGCATGGGCAACAAAAGTTGCAGTCCCTTGGACTTGGGGGGAGAAATTGTATAACAATGAAAGAATTTTTCTTTTACTTTGCAAAGAGAAGAATGAACTGGAGGGGAGGGGTAGGCAGGGAGAAAAGTGCAACAATGAATGAATGGAAATCCAAAATCTCTGTAAATTTTCATTAAAATCGATAATAATGAAAAAAATTGTAGTCCTTGACCTTCTGCAGCAAGTGTTTCCCCTAATTATTTTTATTATTTACATGGAACCAAGATTTTCTTTTAATTCTTTCTTGATTTTGGCTCTTGATTTTGTGTCTTGATTTTGTTATTGGCTTGTTTTTAAGTGCTATTCTGTCAGCTCCAATTCATGTTGTTGTTGTTATGTGCTATTGAGTTGCCTGAGACTGACTCATTGTGACCCTGTGTACAACAACCTAAACTCTGCTCTATCCTGTGTCAATCATATTGCCTCTGATACACCTACCCCTATTATCCAAGTCACTGAATCAATCCATCTCATCAAGGGTTTTCCTCCACCCTCCTAAGCATGACATCCCTCTCCAAGGACTTATCCCACCTTGCAACACATCCAAAGTATGTCAGACGGAGCTTCAGAATCCTTGCCTCCAAGGAGCAGCCTGGCTTCACCCTCTCCAGGACAAACTTGTTTGTTCTCCCAGCAGTCCTTAGTATATTCAACACTCTTCTCCAGCACCACAGCTTAAAGGCATCAATTCCCCTTCTTAGTCATTGTCCACCTTTCTGACGCATAACAAGTAATGGCAAAGACCATGGCCTGTATAATTCAAACTATAGTTTCCAGACTGACATCATTGCTCTTCAGTACTTTGGAGAGGTCTCTGACAGCAGACTTTCCCAATGCAATTTGTCTTT
The DNA here is from genome assembly GCF_000299155.1 of Elephantulus edwardii. Lineage (NCBI taxonomy): Eukaryota > Metazoa > Chordata > Mammalia > Macroscelidea > Macroscelididae > Elephantulus > Elephantulus edwardii. Next base: position 18,478,624 of record NW_006399771.1, on the reverse strand, counting down.
TAATTTCCTGGCTTCTGGTACAAAAAATGTTGATTGTAGAGACAAGCAAAGTGAAGCTGTTGACAATCTCAATCTCTTCACCATCCATCATGTGACCCTATATACCACAGAATGAAACATTACCTTGTTTTCCACTGCCTTCACCACTGTTGCTATGTTTGAGCTGGTTTTGCAACCATTCTGTCATCTTTTTTGCTGACACACTGATAATCATGGTGTCCTGCTCCAGGGACTGGTCCCTGCTGACAGCATGTCCAGATTAAGTGAATTGAAGGATTATGCTCTCTTTCCTAAGACGCATTCTGACCATATTTCTTTCAGGATAGGTTTGTTCATTCTTCTGACAGTTCATAATATATCTTTCACCAATACCTAGTTAAAAGGCATTAATGCTTTTTCAGGCTTTTTTTATTCATCATTGAAAACTTTGGTGGTTCTTTAGATTAAGTACTTGGCTATTAATGGGTAAAAAAAAAAATACACAACCCAGTAAATTGAATACATTAGCTGCTCTGTGGATAAGGTGAGGTAGTCTGTTTCAGGAAAGATTTGGAATCCCTATTATACCTATTATGTCCCAAAGTGTCACTCTAAGTGGAAATTGTCTTGATGGCTATAGGTTTGGGTTTTTGTTTTCTTCCTTATTCCTAGTCCAGCTTTTCATTATTACAAGGTTGAAAATACCATGGAGAGAATCAGGTGAACCTTAGTCCTCAAAGTGACATTTTAGGGTTTTGACACTTTAAAGAGAACTTTTCCAGCAAATTTACTGAAGGCCGTACATTCTTTTATTCTTTGACTACTGCTTATTCATTTTTACTAGTTGTTGTTGTTATGTGCCATCAAGTTGTTTGCGTCTCATAGCGACTCTATGTGCAACAAACAGCCTTAAAACCTGCTCTATCCTGTGCCAATCATACTGTCTCTGACACACCCATCCCGATTACCACAGTCACTGAATCAATCCACCTCATAGAGGAGGGTCTTCCCCTCCTGCGCTGTCCCTCCACCCTCCCAAGCATGATGTCCAAGGACCAGTTCGTCCTTATAACATGTCCAAAGTATGTCAGATGAAACCCCAGAAATCTTGCCTCCAAGGAGTAGCCCAGTTTAACCCTCTCCAGAATGAATCTGTTTGTTTTCTTGGCAGTCCATGGTATATTCAAGACTCTTATCCAGCACCACAGCTCAAAGTAATAGCATTTTTTTTCTTTTTTTTTCTTTGTGGAATAAGTTTATTCTTATGTACAGAAGAGTCAGTGTGTACATTAGCCCAGTTTGGTGGCGAGTTCCTTGGCCTTGGCCTTCTCCAGCTTGGTGATGCGGGCCACTGACTTGGGCCCCAGGACGTTGTCTCCCCAGTGGCGGCGGATCTCATCCTATCTGTCATTGTAATTGGTTCTGATGGCTTCTACCAGTTTCGCCAGAGCGCCTTTATCTTCCGGGTTCACCTGCGTGAAGGCAACAGTGGTGCAGGTCTTGCGGTGGGCGAGGCGGCCCAGCCTGGCCTTGCCCTTGGTGATGCAGTAGGGAACACCCATCTTCCAACACAAAGCCGGCAGGAAGACCACCGCTCTATGGGGTCCACGTTGTGTGCGATCACCACCAGCTGGGCCTTCTTGTTCTCCACCAGGGTGGTGACTGTATTCACCCCTGCACGAAGGACGGGGGAGTCTCTTGGTGGGGGTGTCTCCTTTGCCAGCAGCCTTCTTCTCAGCCCGGGCCAGCAGCCTGGGTGAACTGGTTAATGGCAGGTGGCACCTTGAGCCGTTTGTAGAGGATTGCCCTCTGCCGCTGCAGCCGCATGTAGCGGGGCCACTTGACGAAGCGGGTAAGGTCCCTTTTGGGTTGGATGTCCTGCCCGATGCCGAAGTTTTTGGGCCTTTTCTCGAACAGGGGATTCACCACCTTCTTGGCCTCCTGCTTCTTGACTACGGCGGGCGCAGGGGTCATCTTCTTCCCCTTGGCCTTCTTTCCCTTCGGCATCTTGGGCGCATGGCCGAGAGCAGTAATAGCATTTTTAAAGTAAACTTAGAGACACTATTAACTCAGAACACTTCAGGTTTCCCATTAAGAGTTTTTATTTTGTATTATAAGTATAGTGTGATGTGCATGTAAAATCTACACATGGGTTGACCTATTGCTGTTGTTGTTATGTGCGACAGAGTCAATTTTGACTCAGATCTGACCCTCTAGTGGGTGCTCAGAGGCTGCTCATAGCCCTGGAGGAGAGTGTCCAGCTATTTCCTGTGGAGCAGCTGGTGGATTCAAACACCTGCCTTGGTTGTCAGCACAACTCCTTACCACTAGGCCACCAGAGCTATAGAGAAATATTTTCAGGGAGGGATTGCTTCCTCACTACCAATGCCAAGACTGCACCGGGCAAATTGATTAGCCTACCCCTCCCATGTGACAGATTTATTTCTAATTTATCACTACAGTGAGCATTCAGTTCATCTGAACAAAATTTACCAAGGATGTTTTTTCCCCTCAGGTTTCTAACTCAGATGGAAACCTAGTAAATGAATTGATGCCTTTGAATTATGGTGTTGGAGAAGATTGCTAAATATTTTCTGGACTACCAAAAGAACAGTTAAGTCTGTCTTTGAGGAAGTGAACTAGAGTGCTTCGTAAAGGATGTTGGAATTTTATCTCACATATTTTGGGTATGTTGTCAAGAGGAACCAGTCCTTAGAAAAAGACATCATGATTGGAAAGGAGAAGAGTCACAGAACAGAGGAAGACCTTCAACAAGATAGATTGACCCAGTGACTATAACAATGGGACTGAACATATCGGAGATGGTGAGAATGGTCGAAGATTGGACAAGATTCAGATCTATGTTCATAAGGCCACTATGAGTTGTATCTGAGTAATTTGACAGTACCTACCAACAATGAGGATTGTTATTTCCAACCACTTGTTATACATCTGAAAGCTGGATGATTAATAAGCATGACAGAAAAAGAATTGATAACTTTAAGCTTTGGTGTTAAAGAAGAGTTCTGACTATCCCCTGAATTGCCAAAAGAATGAACAGATAAGTCTTGCAGAAAGCATGACCAGAGTGCTCTTCGGAGAATAACAAAGCTTCATCTGACATATTAGAGTATGCTGCGAAGAGAAGCTATTTCTTCGAAGAAGACATCACCTTGGAAAAGTCAGAGAAGGAGAAGGCCCTTAAAGAAATAGATTGACACAATGGCTAAGCGATAGGCTCAAGTGTATAAGAAAGGTTGAGACTGGCACCAGATAGGACAGGATACAGAACCGTTGTTAATAGAGTTTCTATGAGTCACATATGACTCGATAGCATCTATCAACAATAACAACTCAGGTGGGCCTAAGGCTCTAACTTTTGTTCCTGAAAGTTCCATATAGAAATTGAAGTAACATTTTTCGAGGGATCAGCATAAATCCTTAGCAAAAGATCTCATTTTGTCACTTTTCTCCTAGCATTCCAAATTTTGGTGAGTTTTGGAAGGCTATAGATTCTTTGCTTTTGTGCCAGTTCTGGGATGTGCTAAAAATATGTCCTTTATATTGCATCCAAAATTTTTGCTTCAATCAGCTGATCATTCAATCCCTCAATGTAGAAAATGTAATGCTCTTTTGTTCCTTTCTCCTATTTTCAGAGTCCTTTTTTACTTCTCACCTATTTTAAACATAATGACTTTATGGTTTATATCCACTAATTCTGTCTGAGTCAGACTTTACACCATGTGCTGTTACTTATATTGGTCCTGGCCTTTGGGTGATTTGCTTTCGCCAGTGTTCTGTAAGGTTGGATTCTGAAGTCATGGTCATTGAGCTCTATCTTGAGAATCTTCTGAGGGATGCCTCAGGAAAGGCACATGCCCCTATGATCTCTCCCTCTGTTGTATAGCTTGTTGTGTTACCAAACTTGGGCCACTTTGAATTAATCTGTTGGTTTGAAGTTTCTGAGACTGTACACATTTGATACTATCAAACACTGAACACACATGAAAGCATATTCTGTGGCTACAAATTTTTCAACAGCTGTTTTATCCTCCTAAGATCTCAGACTTGCATAAACATGTTTCCTTATCTTTTTATGGCCATAGGAGATCTTCCTAGCCTATATTTCCTTAAGGGTGTAGACTTGACAGGCTCTAGCATCATGAAAGGTTCCCCCTGGCAACTAACTGATGCTGAAGTTTGGCTGGATTTGGATTACCTCCCGGTCTTGAAACAAAGAGGGCTAGGTCTCAGCAGTCACATGAAATTCAGGAGAACAGTATGACCCTTGGCCCTAGGTAACCTTGCTAGATCCAAGGGTCATACTGTTCTCCTGAGCGTCAATGTGACTGCTAAAACCTCACCTTCCTGACATCAAGACCAGGAGATAATTCAAATTGAGCCAAACTTCAGCATCAGTTCATCTTCCCCTTTGATTCCCAAAAAACTCTCTGTTCTAGGGGAGGGTTAGGGACGAGAGGCTGTTATTATTCTTAAATTCCAACAAGTTCAACTCTGATTTGAAGGGTTATTTATCATATTTCATCCATCACTTACAGTTGCATTGTAGAATAATTGATCTGACATGCTGTACAAAATAGAAATCTTTTCATTCATTTTCTAGGTAAATCACACTTTGGAAAATAGAGTTTTGTTAACACTACAGCACATACCCCATTATAGGGTTTCGTTCTGCTGTAATGTATGGCTGTTATGAGTCAAAGCCAACTCAATGTCACCTAACGTAAACAATCATAACCCTCTCTTCCTTCCCCTAGAATGTTCTTGGTTAGTCTCATCTATTTTTTTCTGAAGACATTTTGTCAAGTCAAATGAACAAATAAAGCAAAACAAAAAAAAATCTGGTGATTTTTATCTTACTTTCACTACATTTCTACACTCATTTGAGAATATTAATTTTTAAAACTGTACATCTTGTCTTAAAAACTGTATTGCTCTGCTTTGCCACACTCATAAAACTGTAAAAAGTAGTTGAACACTTACTGTCTGATATATTGTCAGAAAATGAGGTGGTCTCAGGTGGTTGTTGGTGGTAGTGATGTTAGGTGCTAGCAAGTTGAGTACGACCCATAGTGCTCTATGAACAACAGATATGAACCCTCCTGTGCCATCCTCACATCTCCTGACACACTAGAGCTCATTGAGTGGAGCTCAGGTAGAGGGCTTTCAAAATATGTCTTGGGAAGAGCCGCCATTCATCTGTCAGTTTATCATACTGTGGTGAGTTTTACGGTGCTGTGAGGCTGAAAGCTATGCCAGAAATGAACTGGCCATCCACTTTAAAATAATGGGTTCTTGAAAAACCTGTGGATAATAGCAGTGCATTGTCCAATACACCACCAGAAAATGAGGCCATCAGGTTGGAAGGCTTGTGAAATATCACTAGGGGAATAGCTTCTCCTTCTGAAGACTGTATATCTTAGGGTTAGGGTAAGGGTTAGGGTTCAGGTCTTTTGTTCATAGGGTTGCTGTGAGTCGTCTATGACTTGATGGCACATAACAACAACAACAACGAGTTATCAGGATTTGTGGGTGGATTAAGAACATTGTATACGTGAAATAAAGAAATCAAGGTTCTAAAGATTGAGTAACTAATCTCACTCTTCTGTTTGTTCATATAACCTAAGGTTTAAAATTCATAATACCATTTTAAGTTTAGTTCAAATGAACACATATTTTCTTTAGAGAAACTGTTCATGTTACTGTGAGACCAACGAAAAGTAATCTTAAAGGACAGAGTAGAACTGCCCCATAAGGTTTCCAAGGCTGAAATCCATGGAAGCAGACTGCCACATCTTCTTCCCAAGGAGCAGTTTGTGTCTTCAAACTGTCAACTTTTGATTAGCAGTCAAGCACTTCATCACTGAAATTACTACCATTGATAGTCAAATTTCTAATTCTTCTTATGCTACATGATATTTAACATGTTTTAGTTCTCACCTGTGTTATCATCATTCTTGGGTTGATTTTTACTTTGAATTTGATTTCTGATTATCTGAAAATCTGACCTCCTACCATAACATTTTGCTCTGTAATTTTTGTACTTCAAGTTACTTGTTGGACAATGAAAATATTTTGTTGAATCCTTGAAGTTTACTGTGTACAATATCATATAATTTGCACATAGAGATAGTTTAAACACCTCTTTGCCAATCTGGATGTCTATTTCCTTCTCTTGTCATATTGCCTTGACAAGCACTTCCAATACAATATTGAATAGAAGTGGTGACAGTGGGCATCCTTGTCTGGTCCCTGTTCACAAGGAAAATGCTTTTAGTTTTTCTCCGTTGAGAATGATATTGATTTAGCATCTATGCTTCTCACTGTTGAGGAAATTCCTTTCTATTCTGATTTTGCTGAGTATCTTTATCAAGAAGGGGTGTTAGATTTTGTCAAATTCCTTTTCTGCATCAATTGCTAAGATCATATGGTTCTTGATATTTGCTTTGTTAATGTAGTGAATGATATTAATTGTTTTTATCATGTTCTGAGAGACACAAAAAAAGACCCAAATAAATAAAAAAATGTTCCCTCTTCATGGATAGGAAGACTTAATATTGTGAAAATGACAGTCCTACCAAAAGCAATCTACATGTTCAATACTATTCATTTTTCAAGGAGATCTAAAGGGAAATTTTCAAGTTTATTTGGAGAGGAAAGAGACCCTGAATAAACAAAGCACTTTTAAAAAACAAAAGGGAAGTGGGGGGCATAGTGCTTCCTGACCTCAAAACCTACTATACAGAGGTAGTAACCAAAAGAGCATGGTACTGGTACATTGACAGGCACATCAAGAACCCAGACATGGACCCAGCAGTATCTATGGTCAACTGAAATTCGATAAGGAAATAAGACCTATCAAATGAGGAAATCAAAACCTCTTCAACAAATAGTGCAAAACTGGACTGCTACCTGCAGAAAGCTGAAATGGGATCTATATTTCACACCATACACAAACATCAATTCAAGGTGGATCAGAGACCCTGAAACCCACAGCGTCCCTTTTCAGCAGGAAGTAGCTAAGAGAATACGCCGTCCCCTTTTCCTTATGACTCAGGGTGAAGTCTCTCTCAGGG
>NW_006399771.1:18457932-18470569 GCF_000299155.1 Elephantulus edwardii | reverse complement strand
CCCCAAACCACAAAGTTCATCTGTAACAAACTTGGATCAAACTTAGATGGCCTAGTCTATGATATAAAGAGACTGCCAAATACAGTTAGGAATGCACAATCTGAAGAGGTTAAAATGGATGAATGGGACCTTCTAAAGATTAAATTCCTGTGTGTTCATCAAACCTTTTTCCAACATGGTGAAAAGAAAACCTACTGACTGGCGGGGAAAAAACACTTTGCAATACTAATTCAGACATGGGTCTCTTTTCAAAAGTTACAGAATATTCCTGGGCCTCCAAAAGAAAAAGACTGATAACACAATTACAAAATGGACTTTTCAGAGAGGAAGTTATTTGCATGGCCTGCAGTCACATGGAAGGAATGTTCAAAATCACTGGAAATAAGAGAGATGTAAATCAAAACCACAATGAGATACCATCTCACTCCAGTAGCAGTGGTACAGTTTAAAAGGGCAGTAAGTATTAAATGCTAGAGTGGATGTGGCAAGATATACTGTTGGTGGGATTGTAAATTGGTATAACCACTCAGGAAGGGAGCTTGGCATTTCCTCAGAAAGTTGAACATAGAAATTCCATATGACCTAGCTATTCCACTGCTTGGAATATACCCTGAGAAAATGAGAACTGAGGCACAGATACTTGTACATCAATGTTCATAGCAGTATTATTCACCATTGCAAGAATATTGAAACAGCTCAAATGTCCAACAACAATGGAATGGATTGAGAAAGTGTGGTACATTCTCAGGATGTAATAAAATGCAGCACACAGGAGCCATCATTTTGTAAATCACTACCTAACTTGGGAGGGGCTGGAGAGCCTTACACTAAGTGAACTCAGTCTCATAAGAACAACTACTACATAGTACCATTGTTGTAGAAATATATAACTATTAAATGTGTCTGAGAATCTAAGACAGGGAGGGTGGTAGCAGAGGTGTAATGGTGGGTGGTTAGGTAATCACAGGGATACACAATTTGATAGGTGGAAGGTGGGGTGGGTTATGGAATTGGGAAAGATTTGGTCACAAAACTATGTGTATTAATTTTGTAAGTAAACCAGTATAAAATAAAAACTTTTATTAAAATAAAGAATTTCTCTTTCTTGGACTAAGCAAAGTTCTAACTTAATAACTTTTCAAATTTGCAACATAACCTTTGTACATAATCGTCAAATGGAAATAGTTAATGGGAAATTATGACTTATATGATATTATACACCATACCCTACTTCTTTCTCTCACTGAATTATAGTGTAGTGCAAAATGAATCTTGTGCTTGCTCGCTGTTTGAAAGTTGGAAGGTTCAAGACTACCCAGAGACATCTGGAAAGAGGCCTGATGATATACTTCAGATAAACCAAGTATCCAAATCTCTTGAACACTTCCATTCTGACACCCATAAAGCTGCCTTACATTGAAATTGACGGCAACTGGCTGGTTCATTCAGCTGGTGTTTTCCTTGAGCAGAATTTGAAAGTAAAAAGTCATTCATCTCTACAAGACTGTGTATTATGCCATGGTGCAAGAATATGACTTTTATGTTGTTATTGTTTTAGTTTACAAAGAGCCAACCCTGACTTGTTATGGCTGCATGAACAACTGAGCAAGACCTTGTGCAGGCCTATGCCACCTCCATAATTGGTTGTGGGTGTGACACATTCAGTTTTCACAGGAACAAGACCCCAGCCTTTCCTCCTGGTGCATTTTACTTTGGGAGTTCCACTGAAATCTGTTCAGTGACACACAAACCTCCACTGGTGGACAGATGGTGGCTGTGCATGAAATGCATTGGCAGACAATTAAGCATATTTGGAAATTTAGGTCATGACATTGGAGTTGATGATGGGGCTGGTGGGCACACCCTGATCTGTCTCTGTAGATTCGTGCATTGCGATTGAGAGTAATCTCTCTGTTACTGCATCAAGTCAGAATCAATGGGTAACTGATGCTCCATTGGGTTTCCAAGGCTATAAACTGCAGGGGAGGCGATTGCCTATCTTTCTTCTGAGGACACATTGGTAGATTTGATCACCAGAAAATCTCAGCTTTGTATTAGCAGCTCAACTACCTATGAATTTTGTTCCCAGGGCTCCAGAGCACCCTCAGGTAGTTTTAGTGAAGCATTTATGAAAAACATCCTATATCTAAGCTCCTTATATCCATATGAGCGGAAAAGCGGGAGTTAATAGTTCTGTGGATTTACTATATTAGCACTTGTATAAATACAATTTACAATATATGTAGAAATAGTTAAGGATTTTAGAATGAGTCTTCATATGCAAAATAATATTATCTCCTCTTAAATGTTGGAGAGGGTCAGTGCCAGGCCACCTTCCCTGTGCCTGGAAGCTCAGCCATCTGTCAGCAGAGGGAAAGAAGTGGGACTAACTCAAAGAGACTGGCCTTTGACTGAAGGAAATTGTCCTTAGGATATTCTAGTCATCATTTGTGCGTTTTGCTTCATTGAACAATAAAAACAAAAGCTGTTTTATAGACTATGTTCAGCTTAGCCATTCTGCAGTGATGATTGTCTTCTGTGGATAGATGATCGTCGTCAACATTCTATCGAATGGCACTGTACACCACTTAAACCTAGAAGGAGAGGTAGTTTGTAGAGGTACATTTAAATTGCTATAAGGATAATTTCAACTAAAATAACATTTTAATATTTGATAGTTTGAAATAGTTCATGTTAACTTTGCAAATAGTCCCTCACTCAGAGAATTGTGAATAGCAGTAGTAGGGGAAATAATGAAGCTCAATGACAACTTAAATTGAGGCCTGGTGGTAAGAAAGTACATGCAAACCCAAAGGTATGCAGTTCAGATCGATCAGTTGCTGCTGCCCAGGAGAAAGATGGGCTTTCTCTTCCATGCAATTTACTGCTTCTGAAAACCCACCAGAAGGTCAGCTTTGGGTCAGTTCCAATTTGATAGTAAACAACAACAACAACAACAACTTATTTTTGTTCTGTTTCTAATTTTCTTTCTTACGAGAAAAAAAGGGTAATATGGTTAGAAAATTGAATGGATGTTGAAGTTTATAGACTATTCTGTGAATTTTTTTCAGTTGAGTAATACTATAGTAGGGAGCGTTAATGGCCTAGTTACAAGAAGCTGTGCTGCAATCCCAGAAGCATGGGGTTTGAGGCCACCAGCTGCTCTATGGAGAAAGGATGGGCAATCTCCTCTGGCGAGCTTAACTGCCTCTGACAACCTGCAGGAGAGTCAGCAATGGGTCGGTTCTGACTTGATGGTACATGAAAACAACAATGATATTAATAGTATGTGATAGTACAATTTATAAACACAATATTTAAATCCCTGTTCAATATATTTTGAGAAATCTAAAGTGTCCACATTTTTTATATCTTTTAATTATTATTAAATTTTATTAGTTTTAATGAACATTTACAGAGATTTTGGGTTTTCATTCATTCATTGTTGCACTGTTTTCTCTACCCTCCTCCCCAGTTCGTTCTTCTCCCCCCCCCCAAAATATATTATCTTTGTGTGTGTACCATCAAATCATATTTGACCAATACAGGAGGAGATTGTCCCTCCTCCAGCAGAGCATCTGGTGGATTTGAACTATGCACCTCTGGGATTGCAGTGCAGCTTTCTGCCACTAGGCCACCAGAGCTCCCCAAAAAGTCACCCTGTCCCTGGGTGGGCTCGAACCACCAACCTTTCAGTTAACAGCCAAACGTGCTAACCGATTGCGCCACAGAGACACCACATTTTTATATTATAGAAAAAATGATATGTTTGGACCAAATAATGATAGAAAAGAACTATAATCTGTCTAAGTGGTCATTTCTGTTTCATCTCTAAAAAGATTCATTTAAAAAGTGGGGAGTTTGGAGGCTAATATTTAAGTCTATCAACAAAATAGAATTCGTTTCTAAAATATAAAAATGTCATTACTTGTGTTACAAATCCCTAAATAAATTCATTGCCCTTTAATAGCCAAGATAATTCTATTTGTGATGCAAGTTTTTAATCCTTTTGTCCTGTAAGCAATATGCATAATCTTCTATAAGTCTCTTAACCTCTGAAAATTTTAGGATATTAAAAACTTATGAAATCACAGTATGACATTTCCAATGTTTTAAACATAATAAATAATTTGTCTAATATTTTAAAAGCCATATGTAATTTGATACAATATTGTTTATGCACTTTTGTCAAAATTAAGTGAAGGAGTGTGTAAAGGGGCAAACTAGGCCAGATGTTTGAAAAACAGACTGATGAAAAGAAATCATGTTTACCTTTGGGAAGCATTGAGAGGTATACTTAGACAAACAAGACCATTCATTCCCCTTATTCTTCAAATTCAGTCTCCCTTGGTGTTTTTCCTGGTTGTCATGGCCCAGTGACCTGTGAGATCTCAGGTGGGGAAGCCACAGTTGCCTAGTTGTTCCAAATAATCTGTAGAATTCATTATTTGTCTGTGGACAATGAAAAGGACTATAAATATAGCTGGCTCTTACGAAAACCTAAGTTGCAAAGACTGAAACTACAAGGCAATCTAGGAAATCATTGTTCACACTATACAGGGGTGTGTGTGTGTGTTTTACTAATAGAATTAGCCTGAGATTCCCGCAAAACAGTCAATCTCTCATAAGCACTAAAGCAAAAAATGACCACTGCCATTTTCTGAACAAGATTTTCAGGAATATTTATTGACAAAAAGTTAATTGTTTTTTCTAAGTATTTTTTTTTTCTTTTTTTCTGAAGAAAAATGGAGATTTAATCATAATCAAAAAAGACCATTTCAAGATCCATCCTGAAGTACAATGCTATGGATTGGATATGATCTATACACATACAAACAAATTGTTAATTGCAAATAGTTAATACATCTATTATTCAAATATACACACAAAGAAAGATGAGAATTTGAGAATTTTTACCAACTATTTTTTATTAGTAATTTTAATGACTATTTACAGAGATTTTGGATTTCCATTCATTCATTGCTGCACTTTTCTCCCCGCTCAGCCCTCCCCCCTCCCCCCAGTTCGCTCCTCTCTTTTAAAACTAAAAGAAATACTTCTTCCCTGGCACACAATCCCCCCCCCGCACACCCCCCCACCGCCCCAAGTACATTCCACTATGCAACCTTAATTGTGGACTCTTGTGATAACCATAATTACCCTACAATACATCACTGTTAAATTATTATCTCCCTCATCTGTTTCAGTGCAGTATACACAATTTTTTCCTAAGTATTTTATGGGAAAGAGTTTTGATTATAATTTAATAAATCTCAAATTTATAATACCTTATAGTTTTCTGTCTGGCACTCAGTTCTTGGACAGAAGCTTTAATTAATATTTATTATTCTTTTTAACTGTCTTTGTTATATGACCCGTATTCTTCTCAATCACTTGTTACGCATCTGAGAACTGGATAATGACTAAGGATGACAGAAGAAGAATCTATACCTCTGACCTGTGGTGCTGAAGAAGAGTATTGAACATACCATGGGCTGCAAAGAAAACAAACATGTCTGTCTTGAAGAAGGTGAAACCAAACTGCTCCTTGGATGCAAGGATTTTGAAGCTCTGTCTCACTTTGGGCATATGGCCAGGAGGGACCAGTCCTTGGAGAAGGATTTCATGTTTAGAAAGGCAGAGGGATAGTGCAAGAAAGAAAGACTCCAAATAAGATGGATTGCAATAGCATCTGGGGTAATGGGGAAAGATGTGTTGGAGACAGTGAGACTGGCTCAGCATAGAGCAAAGTTCAGAATAGAGCAGGGTTCAGAGCTATTGTTCAGAGGGTTGCTATGAGTAGCAGGTGACTGGTTGGCACATAACAAACAACAAACAATGACCAATATATAGATTTTTTTCCATAAGAAAAAAAAGGGTCATTAAACTCTTAGGTAGAATGATTTATTTAATAGCTTACAATATAGAACATAAATAATAAAAATAAATTTGCAAAATAGTGGATGGTCATTCTTATAAAGGTTGATTATTTCTGGTACTTTTTGCAGCACAAATTGTAACTGCCCTTTTTGTGTTTCTGAGGTGGATGTGCATGCACAAACCTTCAAACACAGTTTGTGTAGTTAGTGGTGAGTGTGGATAACATTATTTTACTTCCTGGGCAAACAAAACAGGAATTTTATTAACTAAAACAGCAATACTGATATCAGTCTGTAAGACATACAAATTTGAATATGAACTACATAACTGAGTCTTTTATTAGCAATTCCCTAACCGGAATAATTTTCTGAAGTCAGGTTCAAGTCTCTTCTACAACAAAGATAGATGTGTCCTTTGAGAAGCTAAGGCACAGAAGCTCAGGTGAAGCCTGTTAGAGGCACAAATAAATGCTAATTCAGGGAAATGCTATTTACACCAGTCTACTCCTCAATGCATTAATTTTCTCTTTTGCTTTTCCAAATGCTCCATTAAATTTCTCACATTTTTTTCCTATTGAGAATAATTTGAACATAGAATTAATTCCATCTGATACAAGACTAGTTAACCTGCTATATCTGAGCTGTATTTGCATGTTTTAGATGCTAGCTCAAAAATAACTGAATAATGAATTTGCAAGTCATGACATAAAGCAAATTATTATGCAATGAAATGTGATTAAATGGGAGCTGATTTTTAAACCACTATTATTTTTTTTTACTGGTTTATAATTACGTTTTTTCCATGACTATAAATTTTTACAGTCTATGTTTATGGATCTATTTTCATATTAACTTATGCTGTTAAAAAGAAATCAACTTGTTAAAACAATATGGATTTAACATAAAGACCCAAGAGTGGGATTATTTTATTTGGAGCCTTGAGTAAGTATTATAAATGTATATATTTAATAAATCTAAAAGCTAGAATTTAAATTTTATTACACTTTTATTCTATTCATTAAAAGACACTGTTATTCTTTAGTAATGCCTTGGAATAGGCTTACTAGTGTTCTTTAAATGTCACTTTACCATGATAGGTTTTATATTAATGGTTAACAGATTTATGTAGCAATAAAAGGATAGAAAAATAATGGATGAAGAGCCATCAATCACTGAAATAAGCTCTTAATTTGAAAGCTCATTTTGGAAAAATCCATGACAGACTAATATAAACAATATCTACCAAAAGTTAATTTCTTGTAGAAGTGCTAAATTATCATTATTATGGGCTCCAAATCAAAGACAAAATAGGTAGAGTCTGAAGTCATCTAAATTAGGTTTACTATTCTTCACAATGGTAGCATAGTAGTAAGGAACTCTGCTGCCAACCCAAAGGTAAGTGGTTCAAACGCACCATTTCTCTGTGGGAGAAAGAGAGGTAATTTTCTTCTGTGTAACATACTGCCTTTGAAAACCCTCTGAAATGGCAACTATGGTTCAGTTCCAACCCAACAGCACAGAACAACAACAATTCTTCACAAAGGAGCTTTGGTGGCCCAATGGTAAGGAATTGTGTTGGCAAACCAGATGTATTTGGTTTAAATCCACCAGCTGTTCCACGGAAAAAAGGGGGCAATCACCTCTATTGTATTTAACTGACTGTGAAAATCCACTGGAGGGTCAGTTATGGGTTGTTCCTTTTCATTGCTACACAATAACATCATTCTTCACAGGGTTTTTGAAGGCCTGCCACTTCAGAAGTGGATAGCCAATTTGTTTCTTGGTCTATCTTCATCTGGAAGTTCCTCTAAAACCTGTCCACTATGGGTGAACATGCTGGTATTAAAATACCAATAAATATCAATGACATAGCTTCCAGCATGGCAACTACTTCAAAGTCACTCCAGAACAGTAAACGGAAAAACAAGTGCTAGAGACATAAAAGCAAATGATAAACAAGCAAATATGTGTGTGTGCACAAATGTGTGTATGCTATATGTTGTTGTTATGTGCCATTGAGTCATCTGAGGCTCATAGTAACCCTTTATACAATATGAACAATAGACCTTAACTCTGTCTTATCCTGTGCCACCCTCATGAGCTCTCATACTTGAGCTCATTGCTGTAGTCACTGTGTCAATCCACTTGGTTGAGGGTCTTCCCTTCTTTATCCATTCCTCCACCTTTCCAAGTATGATGTCTCTCTCCAATGAATAGCTTTACCTAGCAATATGCCCAAAGTATGTGAGAAGAAGCCTTGACATCCTTGCCTCCAAGGATCACTCTGGCTACATTTTCTCCAAAGCATATCTAGTTGTTCTTTTTAGCAGTCCATTGGATAATCAGTACTTTTCTCTAACACCATAGTTCAAAGACTTCTATTTTTTTCTTTTTCTGTCATCTTTATTTATTGTCCAGCTCTCTGATAATGTTGCTGTTGTTATGTGCCATCGAGTCGCTTGCGACTCATAGCGACCTTATGTACAACAGCCCTAAACTCTGCACTGTCCTGTGCCAATCACACTGTCACTGACACTCCCATCCCAATTATCCCAGTCACTGAATCAATCCACATCACAGAGGGCCTTCCCCTCCTGCGCTGTCCCTCCACCCTACCAAGCATGATGCCCTTCTCAAAGACCGGTCTCTCCTCACAACATGTCCAAAGTATGTTAGGTGGAGCCTCAAAATCCTTGCCTCCAAGGAGACTCCTGGTTTAATCCTTTCCAGGACAAATCTGTTTGTTTTCCTAGCAGTCCATGGTATTCTCAATACTGTTCTCCAGCACCACAGCTCAAAGGCATCAATTCTCCTTCTATCCTCCTTGGTCATTGTCCAACTCTGATGCATAGCACGTGATTGTGAAGACCATGCCCTGTATCAGATGCACCTTAGTCTCCAGAGAGACTCTTCAGTCTCCAGAGAGTACTTAGTCTCCAGAGAGTACTCTTCAGTACTTTGGAGAGGTCCCTAATAGCAGACTTTCTCATGGCAATGCGCCTTTTAATTTCCTGGCTACTGGTGCCAAGAGTGTTGACTGTGGAGCCAAGCAAACTAAAGCTGTGTACAATCTCAATCTCTTCACCATCGATCTTGATGCTCCCAATTGGTCCAGTGGTGAGAATCTTTGTCTTCTTGACATTGAATCTCAAATACATAGTATCAAAGCTGTATGTGTGTTCATATATTTGTGTGTGATGAGAGAGACACCTTCATTGAAGATTTTCAACCTCCACTTCTAACACTAATGTAATCTATCTTATTTCTTGTAACAATTGACTCTGTTATCAATTAGTGTGAGAAGCAGCAGATTTCTTTAAAAGGTTTCCTTATTCATTCATAAAATGTCATTTGTCTTAGTATGTACCATGGTATGAGAGTGCCTCACTGACTGACCCTTGCTTGGGAGCTTTAAGGAAAAAAAAATACAGCTTGCTTCTTTTCCTTCCTTAAGTTTCCTAAAGATCCCTGAGAAACTAGCCAAAGACTCGGCTGTAACTGATAAACACAAAGTTTATGCACATCGCATACAGATCATACATCACTCCCATACAGATGAGTAAGACCCCACATGACTGCAGTCTAGACAGAAGTCATTGCAAAGGCACCCTTGATCCTGTAAGGTCTCTCTTCAGTCCCACCTACGTGACTGCAGTGCTATAGTGACTGTCATGAGGTAGGAGGAGGAACAGGAAGACATTTGCAAATTTATTTCTTCTTCCTGGTTCTCTAAGTTGTTCTGGATGCCTGACATTTGACACAGTGAATGCATTATCAAATCATTAGCCCCATCAAACATACCCTGATTGCATCTTCTGTCAATCAGTTCAGTGTAGATCCAAGAGGGAAGCAGTTAAGTGTTAATGGATTTGCTTTAGGCATTTTACAACCTATTGGTCCTAATTAGGCTAAAAAGGATTGCACAGATGACCTGGAAATTTAAACAATGAGTTTTATAGTTCTGCTCATATATCCTTCTTAAACAAGTCAGGGAGAATTTAAAATTAGTAATGGCTCAAAAATGTGTTAGATTTTGCTTTTTAAAAACAGACTCAAATATAAATATCTCATTGAGTGTTTATTTCCATTTATAGCGTGGCTTAGCAAATCTTAAAAAGGTATTACATGCAGTATACATAATTTATCCTGTTAACAGATGAGGGAGAGAACAGTTCTAAAGTGATATATGATTGGGTATTATGGTTATGACAAGAGTCCAGAATGAAGGTTGCATAGTGGAGTGTACTGGGGGAGGAGGGGTGTTGGGGGATTGTATACCAATGAAGGAATTTTCCTTTTGCTTTTCAAAAAGAAGAGCGAACTAGGGGGAAGGGGTGGGCAGGGAGAAAAGTGTAACAATGAATGAATGGAAATCCAAAATCTCTGTAAATGTTCATTAAAATTAATAAAATAATTTTTTTAAAAAGGTATTCCAATTGAAGTGCATTCAGGAAGTGGCCAACAATGCAGGGAAACAATGTACTTGCCAAAGTAATTTGAATTGATCACTCAAAACTCAAAGCTAAATTGTGGAAAAGCACAGATTCTCCAAGTGAGGAACAGGGAAGGGATCTGAAAGCAGTATGAATCTCGTAGTGATAGTAACCTGGTGAAACAACGGTGGAAGGGTATGTTTTAAATAAGAGCTTTAATGAGCTCTCGTGCAACACCAACTGTGGAAGACCTGTGTCGTTTCTTGAAACTCAGAAGTCAGCATTTATAGAGACATACAGACATTTGCAATAATTAATAGAAAGAGTGGGAAAAGCATTAATTAAAGCTGCTGCAGTTTCTTGCAATCCACTGAGGTTGAGATTTCAGATAATTGTAGTACAGTAAATGGAGGATAGAAACCAAACCTATTTGTCTCACACGTAGGCCAATTTTCCACGCACAATCAAATTTTACCTCTTAAATTCCCTAACAGCTGCTCTAACCCCACTGTGGATACGGAAGTCATGATAAAATATTAGTAAGAAAATTAGAGTGGCGGCAAATCACAAGTTGATTTCTGAGCAACACAGTAGGAGGTCAGTTAATATTAAATATACTCTGCCAGTGCACACACACACTGACATTTGCTAGGAGAATCTAAGCAAAAGACAGCCTTCAGGGATGCACACTTAGTTTTTGCATAACAATAACCAACATGCTGATAGCAGCTAATGAGATTCCAATGCTGAAGAAAGGCTCAGAACAAAACCCCCAAGGAAAACAGGGGTAAATTCCTTGTTTAAAAAGTAAATATTTTATTTCACTTACTTTATTTATGCCACATATATTTATTGAGAGCCTTCTTTTTTATGGACTTTGGATAGACCCAGGAGATGTCTTCATGGACAAATATAGACCCGGTCCTTGATCTCGTGGAATTAAGCAACAGAGAGAGGTTTTAATGAAACAGCCACATAGATAAATGCATACTTGTGAACTGAAAATTACTTTTAAATAAATGTACCTAGTATTTTGAGAATTTATAATGGAAGAACTTAATCTCAGTTGGAGAAAGTGATCCAGAAACATGAAGGATGACTAGGGATTCTAACTTGTGAAGGATATAAGAAATTATGTGCAAAGAGTCTGTGCCCAAAGGAGGGTGGTGCCTTAAGAAACTGAAAAAGCTAGAATATTTGGCACATAGCAAGAAATAAGATGTAAAATAAAATTACCCATGCAGGTAGAAAAAGAACCATGTAGGCTGCAACATTTTTATTGTAAAAATAATAGGACGTTGCAGAGACTTAGGCAGAGGAGTGCCAGAAGCCCTGTGAAGAGATCATTCTGGGTAAAATGTGAAGAGTGGAAGAACACAAGATTACTGCAGCAAGCGGCCAAGCACAAGTAGATGGCAACTGGAGCAAGGATGGTAATGAGAAAGAAATGATATGTGGCACAAACAAACCAAGAGTTGAGTTTGCTGTTGTTGTTATGTGCTGTCGAGTCACTTGTGACTCATAGTGGCCCTATGTACAACAGCACTAAATCCTGCTCTATCCTGTGCCAAATGCACTGCCTCTGACACACCCATCCTGATTACCCCAGTCACTGAATCAATCCACCTCATAGAGGGTCTTCCCCTCCTGTGCTGTCCCTCCACCCTCCCCAGCATGATGTCCCTCTCCACGGACCTGTCCCTCCTTACAACATGTCCAAAGTATGTCAGACGAAGCCCCAGAATTCTTGCCTCCAAGGAGTAGCTTGGTTTAACCCTCTCTAGGATGAATCTGTTTGTTTTCTTGGCAGTCCATGGTACATTCAATACTCTTCTCCAGCACCACACCTCAAAGGCATCAATTCTCCTTCTATCCTCCCTAGTCATTGTCCAACTCTCTGATGCATAATAAGACCATGGCCTGTATCAGACACACTTTAGTCTCCAGAGAGACACCGTTGCTCTTGAGTACTTTAGAGGGGCCCCTAACAGCAGACTTTCCCATCGCAATATGTTTTTTTATTTCCTGGCTGCTGGTGTCAAGAGTGTTGGCTGTGGAGCAGAGCAAACTGAAGCTATGAACAATCTCAATCTCTTCGCCATCCATTCTGATGTTGCCAATTGGTCCAGTGGTGAGAATCTTTGTCTTCTTGACATTGAGCCTCAGTCCATATTGAAAGTGGCAGTCCTTTAACCTCTGCAGCAAATTTATCAGGTCCTCCTCAGTTCTAGCAAGCAGGATCGTGTCATCTGCGTAATGCAGGTTGTTAATAGATCTTCCACCAATCCTGATGCCACAA
This sequence comes from Elephantulus edwardii, assembly GCF_000299155.1. Taxonomy (NCBI): domain Eukaryota; kingdom Metazoa; phylum Chordata; class Mammalia; order Macroscelidea; family Macroscelididae; genus Elephantulus; species Elephantulus edwardii. Next base: position 18,457,958 of record NW_006399771.1, on the reverse strand, counting down.
TTCTCCTCATAGAGCCCAGCCTCTCG
>NW_006399771.1:18429429-18457832 GCF_000299155.1 Elephantulus edwardii | reverse complement strand
ATTCGTTTGTTGATGGACACTTAGGTTGCTTCCAACTCTTTGCTATTATAAACAAAGCTGTGATAAACATGGGTGTGCTTATATCTGCCTGGGTGGCAGTTATGGTCTCTCTGGGGTATATTACCAGTAATGGGATTGCTGAGTCAAATGGTATCTCTATTTGCAACTTTTTTAGAAAACGCCACACTGCCTTCCACAGTGGTTGCACCATTTTACATTCCCACCAACAGTGGATAAGAGTTTCAGTTTCTCCACATCCTTACCACCATTTGTTGCTAGCTGTTCTATTAATTTTGCTATTCTTGCTGGGGTGAGATGATATCTCATAGTTGTTTTGTCTACGTAAGTTTCTAAGAAGACTTGGAGATGTGCAGGTTATACAAATGGATTTCACCTGAAGGTATGCATAGGAATCAGATCGATTACATCTGCGGAAAAATCCGCTGGAGAAGCTCAATATCAGCTGTGAAAAGTAGGCCAGGAGCTGATTGTGGAACAGACCACCAACTACTCATATGCAAGTTCAAGCTGAAGCTGAGGAAAATTAAACCAAATACATAGGAGCCAAAATATGACTTTGAGTTCATCCCACCTGAATTTCAGAATCATCTCAGGAACAAGTTTGTGGCCTTGAACATTAATGAGTGAAGACCAGATGTGGGAGGATGTCAAACGTATCATCCAGGAAGAGTGCAAACGGTCATTACAAAGACAGAAGAGGAAGAAAAGACCAAAATAGATGTCAAAGAAACTCTGAAGACTGCACTGGAGTGTAGAGAAGCCAAAGCACAAGGAAGAATTCAAGATACTAAAGAAGTGAACAGAAGATTCCAAAAGGCAGCATGGAATGACAAAGCAAAATATTATAATGCAAGGAGCTAGAATCGGAAAATCAAAAGGGCTGAACTCGTTTAGCATTTCTTAAGCTCAAAGGAACTGAAGAACAAATTCAAACCTAGAGTTGCTATAATCAAGGAATCTTTAGGCAGAATATTAAATGATCCAGGAAGTATTAAAAGAAGATGGAAGGAATATACTGCGTCATTGTATCGAAAGGAATTGGCAGATACAGAAGAGTTAGTTAGGATGTAAAATATTTACATTAGATACTATTTTAGAAAAATTATTGTTGTTGTGAGCTGCTCTGATGGCAGTATAACTCATAGCAACCCTTATAAACAAAGATCTGAACCCTGTCCTGTTCTGTGCCATCCTCATCATTTAGATGCGTTGTTGTTGTTGTGTGCTGCTGACTTGGAGCTGACTCACAGATGACTCAGTTTTCAGAGGCAATAAATCACACTCAAGGAGATTGCCCATCTTTTACCTGTGGAGCAGCTGATGGATATGAACAATACATCCAGGCTTTGGGATGGCAGCACAGCTAGGTTAAATAAAATTTACTTGGATAGCGAGTGGTTGGTTTAAGCTAACTTCAATATATTGAATTGGGGATAACTTTAACACATGAAACTTTTTTTTAAACTAAACAGTATTTGGGCCTCAATCTAAGTCAAGAGGTATAGAACAGTTAAGTAACGTCACATGTTATTGAAATAACATATATAGGAATAGAGATGGTGAAAGAAGGCATAGTGTGTACAAAATCACGAAGGGGAGGAAAGACAGACGTTAATATTAGGCTGGTAAGAACTACAATATCTAATACAATGGTTCTCAAAAAGTAGCTCCCAAACCAACAGCCTTAAAATCATTAAGGAACCTGTTAAAAATGTAAACAGACTACTAAATAATAATAATACTGAAACAACCAATAACCAAACAACCAAACTTTAGTTATGGGGCAATCAACAGGCTGAGCACCAAACTTTGTTTTTGATTGAGTAAGCTCCTTTAGTACACACCTAATATTTGAGAATCACTGGTGAAGGAAGGGTGAAGAGATTGTGACTAGCCCAACATGTAACACATGATGCCACCCAGGATCTTTAATTATAAAAATAAAATAAAATAAAATGTATTGGGGAAAAAACCATAGGACTGAGCTCCTAGACAATGAAAACAATCAAAAGAATGTGGGGTCACTTATGTCAATAGAAGAGAATGATTAAAAGAGAAAACCTAGGTCAGGTAAGCCAAATTTTGGTGTTAGAACAAACAAATTGGAGATTATTTTCACTATTGGACAAATGTGTCTCAATAAATATTGCCATGGAACCACAATGTTGTTGTTAGGTGCCATCAAGTCAAGTACAACTCATAGATATCCTATAAACAAAAGATCTGAACCCTGGTCTATCACGTACCAACTTCATACTTCCTGACAAACAAAAGCCTATTGCAGCAGTCACTGTATCAATTCACATGTTTGAGGGTCTTCCTCTCCTTCACTGACCCTCTGCCCTTCCCACTGTCATGTCCTTCTTCAAGGAATAATATCTCCTAGCAATATGTCCAAAGTATGAGAGATGAAGCCTCATCATTCTTGCCTCCCAACAGCACTCTGGCTGCACCCTCTCCAAGACATTTCTGTTCTCTTGGCTAGCCATGGAATGCTCAGTGTTCTTCTCCAACATCACAGCTCAGGTGTCAATTCTTTTCCCATCATCTTTATTCATTGTCTAGTTCTCAGATGCAGAGCTAGTAATCTGAAAGACTATGGCCTGAATGAGACGTACCTTAGTGTTCAAACTGATATCACTACTCTCCAATAGCTTGAAAGGTCCCTAGCTGCAGATTTTTCCAGTGCAATGCATCTCCTTATTTCCTGATTGCTGGTACCAAAGGTGTTAATTGTGGGTCCAAGCAAGATGAAGCTAATTGACAGTTTCAATGTCTTCTCCATCAGTCATGATGCTGCCTATCAGACCAGTGTTAAGAATCTTTGTTTTCTTGAGATTGAGATGCAATACATACTGAAGGCTGCATTCCTTGATCTTCTGAAACAAATGCTTCGAGCCCTCCTGATTTTCAATAAGCAAGGCTATGACGTATATTAAAAAGTAGTTATCACATTATTTCAAGTTTTTTCATATTGTTATAGCTCAATTAATGGACTACAATATAATGTAAACATACCTTTTATGTCTACGGAAATGAAAAAGTTGTAAGACTTACTTATTTAGATATTTATTATTAAATTTTTCTGGAACTGAACACACAGTACCTCCAAGGTATTCTTGTATAAGAAGAATTCAAAGAACAAAAATATAGGCTTTCATATCCCTGGAGGTCAAAATCTGAAATCAAGGGGAGCAGCTCCAGGAGGAGCTTAAAAAAACAATCCAAAAACAATGCAGATAAAACAAAAAAGGCATTAGAGACTCTGGAAAAGCAAGAAACTAAAATCCAAAATATGAGGTCCAATATTTCAGATGCTGTCAACATGATGGAGAGACACATGAACAGAGCTGAAGAGATATAACACAGAACCAGTGAAATAGAAGGTAGAATTGTTACCACTGATCTGCTAGAACAAACAGCAGAGTCAAAAAGAGAGGAAAAAAGAAGAAAACACAAGAATAATGTGGGATGCCATCAAGAGAAATAACATGTGCATCATCAGAATCCTAAAACAGAAAGAAGCAAGTAAAGGCACCAAAAAAGTTGTAGACGGATTACTAGGGGGAGAAAACCCCCCAAACCAAACAAACCCCAACTTCCCAGACATAATAAAGAACGAGAATATATATTCAAGAAGCTGAGCAAACACCATATAAAATACACCCCAAAAGAAAAACACTAAGGCATATCAAAATCAAATTTGCCAAAACCAAGACAAGGAGAGAACTATGAAAGCAGCAAGGGAGAAAACGAAAAGTAATCTTTAAGGGAAAGCAAATAAGATTAAATGCTGATTTCTCAGTAGAAAACATGTGAAAAAGAAGACAGTGGAATGACATCTATCAAACACTCAACACAACTGTCAACAAAGAATATTGTTGTTGTTGTTAATGTGCTGTCGAGTCACTTGTGACTCATAGTGACCCTATATACAACAGATCTAAACTCTGCTCTGTCCTGTGTCAATCTCATTGTCTCCGACACACTCATCCCGATTGCCCCAGTCACCGAATCAATCCACGTCCCAGAGGGTCTTCCCATCTTGCACCCCAGAAAAATTGTCAATTAAGTATGAAGGAGTGATCAAGATATTCCCAGAAAAACAGAACCTAAGGGTTGTTATTGTTGTTATGTACCATCATTTGCTACTCATAGCGACCCTATGTACAGCAGCCCTAAACCCTGCTCTATCCTGTGCCAATCGCATTGCCTTTGACACACCCATCCTGATTACCCCAGTCACTGAATCAGTCTATCTCATAGAGGGTCTTCCCCTCCTGCACTGTCCCTCTACCCTACCAAGCATGATGTCCCTCTCCAAGGGCATATCTCTCCTTAAAACATGTCCAAAGTATGTCAGACGTAGCCCCAGAATCCTTACCTCCAAGGAGTAGCCTGCTTTAACCCTCTCCAGGATGAATTTGTTTGTTTTCTTGGCAGTCCATGGTACATTCAATACTCTTCTCCAGCACCACAGCTCAAAGGCATCAATTCTCCTTCTATCCTCCCTAGTCATTGTCCAACTCTCTGATGCATAATAAGTGATTGCAAAGACGATGGCCTGTATCAGACACACTTTAGTCTCCAGAGAGACACCATTGCTCTTGAGTACTTTAGAGAGGTTCCTAACAGCAGACTTTCCCATCACAATACGTTTTTTTATTTCCTGGCTGCTGGTGCCAAGAGTGTTGGCTGTGGAGCTGAGCAAACTGAAGCTATGAACAATCTCAATCTCTTAGCCATCCATCCTGATGCTACCAATTGGTCCAGTGGTGAGAATCATTGTCTTCTTGACACTGAGTCTCAGTCCATACTGAAGGCTGCAGTCCTTGACCCTCTGCAGCAAGTTCATCAGGTCCTCCTCAGTTTCGGCAAGCAGGGTTGTGTCATCTGCATAACGCAGACTGTTAATAGATCGTCCACCAATCCTGACACCACACTTCTCCTCATAGAGCCCAGCCTCTCGTATAATCTGTTCTGCATACTGGTTGAACAGGTATGGAGATAGGACACATCCCTGGATTATACCCTTCCCAATTTTGAACCATGCAGTGTTACCCTGCTCTCCTCTGACGGCTGCCCCTTGGTCCAAGTATAGGTTTCGCTTTAGTACAATTAAATGTTCTGGAATTTCCATTCTTTTCAGAGTCAGCCACAGTTTATTACGATCCACACAGTCAAATGCCTTTGCATAATCAATGAAATACAGATAGACATTCTTCTGGTATTCCCTGCTTTCAGCTCAAATCCATCTAACATCAACTACAATATCCCTAGTACCACGACCCCTTCTGAACCCAGCCTGGACTTCTGGCAGTTCTCTGCTGATGTGCTGTTCCAGTTGTTTTTGGATAATCTTCAGTAGAATCTTGCTTGCATGTGAAATCAATGATACTGTTCTGTAGTTTCCACACTCAGTTGGGTCACCCTTCTTTGGAATGGGAACAAATATAGATATTTTCCAGTCAGTTGGCCAAGTGGTTGTTCTCCAGATTTCTTGGCACAACTTGGTGAGCACATGCAGGGCAGCATCTTTTAGCTGAAATACTTCAATTGGTATACCATCTATTCCTGGGGCCTTATTTTTCGCTATTTCCTTCAAAGCAGCTTGAACATCTTCCTTCATCACCATAGGTTCTTGCTCAAATGTTATATCATTAAATTCTTCTGTACCTGCTAATTCCTTTTGATACAATGACTCAGTATATAAAAATAAGACCAGCATTGCAGGAAATACTGAGATAGTACCTTCTTACAGAGGTGCCACAGAAAACAAAATGAACCAAGCTAACTATCAACAACCACAAAAAGAACTTAACACAATGAAAGCAAAAAACCTTGCCTCTCAGTAATCACACTGAATGTGAATGGTTTAAATGCATCACTGAAGAGAAAAAGAGTAGCAGATTGGATAAAAACCCAAACCAATAATATGCTGTCTAGAAGAGACACACCTGAAAAATGAAGATAAGTAAAAGGATGGGAAAAAATATAACAAGCAAATGGCAATGAGAAAAAAAGCAGGAGTAATGATATTAATTTCTGATAAAATAAATGTCAGTGCCAAAACCATCACAAAGGACAAGGAAAGTCACTACATAATGCTTAAAGGATCAATAAAACAAGAGGGCATAACAATAATAAATTTCTATGCACCAAATGATAGAGCTGAAAAAAATATATAAAACAAACATTAACAAAACTGCAATAGGAAATTGACACCACTAATGTAGTAGTTGGAGACTTCAATACACCACTCTCAAGAAAAGATAGAACTACCAGGAAAAAACTCAACAAAGATGCTCAAAAATTAAACCACAGAATAAACTAACTCACTCTCATAGATATTTATAGGCTAATGTACCCAAATAAAGCACAATATACCTTATTCTTCAGTGTACATGGAACACTCTCAAGAATAAACCATATTTTAGGTCATAAGGCAAGCATCAATAAATTAAAAATATAGAAAAATACAAAGCATCTTTTCAGATCACAATGCTACAAAATTATAAATTAATAACAAGAGGCTATAGGAGAAAAAAACATACATTTGGAAGCTGAATAACATATTTCTTGAACACGAGTGACTATAAAGAAATAAAAAATGAAGTTTAAAAATTTCTTGAAACAAAATGACAATGAAAACATAACTTACCAAAACTGCTGGGAAACAGCCAAAGCAGCAACTAGAGATCAATTTATAGCAATAAGCAAACAAATCAAAAGGTAGGAAAAAATGACCATTGACTCTTTAACCCAACATCTCTAATAAATTGAAAAAGAACAGCAAAAAACCCTGACAACTTCTAAAAAAAAGAAACTATAAAAATTAGGGCAGAAATAAATGAAATAGGAAACAGAAAAAAATTGAAACCATCAGGAGTTGGTTCTTCAGGAAGGTCAATAAAACCACCAAACCACTAGCAAAACTAACAAAGAAAAGACACGAATGATTCTAATAAAAGATGAAACAGGTAATGTCACAACCGAATCAACTAAAATAAAAAGGCTAACAATTTGAATATTATGAAAAAACACACTCAAACAAATATGAAAACCCAGAGGAAATGGACAAATACTTAGAAATGTACAACCTGCCTAATCTGACACAAACTGAAGCTGAATGCTTGAACAGACTCATTACAAAAGAAGAAATAGAAAAAGTAATAAAACAACTGCCAGCCAAAAAGACCTGGACCAGATGGTTTTACAAGTGAGTTTTATAAAACATTCAAAGAAGAGCTGCCAACAAGTCTACATAAACTATTTCATAAAATAGAAAAAGATGGAATTCTCCCAGGCTCATTCTATGAAGCAAACATCCTTGATACCAAAGCCAGGTGAAGACACCACCAAAATGGAAAACTATAGGCCAAGATCTCTCATGCACATAGATGCAAAAATCCTGAATAAAATACTGGCCAATAGAATCCAATGATACACACACACACACACACACACACACATTCATCATGACAAGTGGGATTCATAACTGATACGCAAGGATGGTTCAACATAAGAAAAACAATCAATATAAACCATCACATTAACAAAGCAAAGAAGAAGAACCACATGAACCTATCAATTGATGAAGAAAAGGCTTTTGACAAAATCCAACACCCTTTCCTGATTAAAACACTTAACAATATAAGATTAGAGGGGAATTTCTTCAACATAATAAAAAATATATAGGCAAACCCAAGAGCCAACATTGTTCTCAATGGAGAGAGATTAAAGGCATTCCCCTTGAAAACAGGAATGTGGCAAGGATGACCACTATCACCTCTCCTACTCAATATTGTATTGGAAGACTTAGCTATAGAAACAAGACAAGAGAAGGAAATAAGAAGTATTCAAACTGGCAAAGAGGAGGTAAAATTATCTCTCCATGCAGATGATATGATAGTATACTTAGAAAACCCTAAAGACTCAGCAAGAAAACTACTGGACATAGTTGACCAATTCAGCAAAGTGGCAAGCTACCAGATCAACATACAAAAATCAATTGGATTTCTCTACAGTGACAAAGAGAATACAGAACTAAAGCTTAGAAAAACAATACTCATAATAATAGCTAATCACAAGATTAAATACTTGGGAGTAAATCTAATTAGAAACATAAAGGATCTATTCAAAGAAACTTATAAAACATTACCACAAGAAACAAAGAGACCTGGAGAAATAGAAGAATAAACCTTGCTCTTAAATAAGAAGACTCAATGTTGTGAAAATGAAAATACTACTAAAGGCAATTTACACATTAAATGCTATCACAATACAAATACCAATTCCGTTCTTCAATGAGATGTAAAAGGCAATCTCCAATTTCATTTGGAATGAAAAGAGGCCGAGAATAAGCAAAGCACTCCTTAAAAAGTGAAATAAGGTAGTGGTCAAGAAAGCATAGTCCTGGTATAATAATAGACACATATACCAATGGAATAGAATTGAGAACCCAGAAATCAGCCCATCTACCTATAGTCAACTGATCTTTGACAAATAGATGAAATCAGTTAAGTCAGAAAATGACAGTCTTTTTAACAAATGGTGATGGCAAAATTGGAAAACTACAGAAAACTCATGCAAGAACCACACTTCACATCATAGACAAAAACTAACTCGAAGTGGATCAATTATCTGGGATTAAAACAAGATCTATACATTCCATTAGAGAAAAGCTTGGAAAAACTCTAGAAGTACTGATCCACATCATGAACAGTCTTCTAAGCATCCTGAAAACTTATAATCAGAAGAGGATAAAATAGATGAATGGGACCTTCTAAGAGTAAATCCCTATGCACATCCAAAAACTTCTCCAACAGGGTAAAAAGGAAAGCCACATACTGGGAAAAAAAATTTGGTAATGACATGTCTGAAAAGAGATTTATATCTAGAATTTATAAAATACTCAAGCACCACACAAGATAAACAACCCAGTTGCAAAATAGGCAAAGGATATGAACAGGAACTTCACCAAGGAAGACCTTCTCATGGCAAACAAACACATGAAGAAATGTTCAATATCCCTAGCTCTAAGAGAGATGCAAATCAAAGCAACTATGATATATCGTCTCACCCCAGTAAGAATAACAAAATTCAACAGAGTAGCAAACTACAAATGTTGGTGAGGTTGTGGAGAAACTGGAACTCTTATTCACTGTTGATGGGAGTGTAAAATGGTGCAATCACTATGGAAGGCAGCATGGTGCTTTCTCAAAAAAGTTGGCAATATAAATACCATTTGACCCATCTATTCCAGTACTGGGAATATATCCTAAAGAAACCATAACTGCTACCCAAGCACATATATGCACACCTATGTTTGTTGCTGCTTTGTTCACAGTAGCAAAGATTTGAAAACAATCCAACAAATGAATCAATAACAAATCAATCAAAAAACAAATCGATAGAGAAGCTCTGCTATGTTCACACAATGGAATTCTATGCAGCATTGAAAAACAGGGAACTTATGAAATATACAAAATGGATGACCTTGTTGAGTGAAATATCTCAGTCACAAAAGGACAAATACTGCATAATGCCACTGTTAAAAAACAAGACTTCAGACTTGGGGGAGGGCGCAAAACTAAGCAAAGAGAGGATACATAATGTACACTGCATTGAAACAGATGAAGAAGAGAACTGTTTGAAGGGGATATATGATTGGGTATTGTTTGCATGACAAAGGTCCAGAGTAGGAGCTGCATAGTAAAGTGGACTGGGCTCAAAGGGAATTGTATAACAATTAGGGATTATTTTTTTATTAAGGAAAATAAATTGGGGGGGAAGGATGGGCAGGGAGGAAAATGTGCAACAATGAATAAATGGAAATTTAAGTTATCTATAATCTTTCAGTAAAATCTCAACTAAAAAAAAAAGAGAAAATCGGAGTCAGAACATCATTAGAGCTACAATTTCTCCATAGCCTCTAGAGGAAGACCCGTTTAGCTTCTTGTAGACTAAGGATCCTGTGGCTTGTGTTAGCATGCTCACATCACCCCACGGCCATCTTCATGTCTTTTCTCAATAAATTCTTCCTTGTTGTGTTTTTATGTTTCTTCTCTTTTTTTTCTATTTTTTTAAAAATTGGTTTGTACAATAATTTGTATACATTGTGTTTCATTTGTGTACATTGTGTTTCCTTTGTATACATTATGTTTTATACAATCTTTCATTTAAATTGTTTCATACAATCATCCACATACATCCTATTTTATATAATTAATGACTATTGTTCTATGTCTGTTGTTACCTCATCTCTTCAAGTCCCCACTGAAACGTCTTTTTATTTCTCCAACCTCCCATCCCCCCACTAAACGCTTCTGTCTTAATGTTTTCCATTCTTTCCCTTTTTCTGCACCCTTTCCTCTTTTTCCTTCCCCTTTTGGGCATTTATACACTTCTTACTCAATTATCCTTCTTTATTTACAATAATGGTATAATGATGAGACTAAGTTATTTCACTCAGCTTAATGCTCTCTAGACTCTTTCACGTCATACAGTATTATATGAAATTGTTCCTTAGTGCTGCATAGTATTTCCTTGTATGAGTGTACCACAATGTCTCAAGCTATTCTTTCGTTGATGGGCTTTGGGCCATTTCCATCTTCTTGCTATGATGAGTAATGCTTCTAAGAGCATAAATGTATGTATCTCTAAGCCTATCTTAGTTCTAATTTCCATGGGCTATATTCATAGCAGTCATTTTGAGGAAACACCAAATTGCCTTCCAAAGTTGTACCATTTTAGAATCCCAGCAGAAGTACATGAAGAGTTCCAATCTCTCCACATACTCTCCAACATTTATTGTTGCTGCCCTGGAAAAATTTACTACTATCCAGCCACTCAATACCAGCATGGTATTGGTACCATGATAGGCCCATAGATCAACAGAATAAATAAACCCATCTACTTATATTCAATTTGTATTTGACAAGGAGTTAGATAAAACCCATCAAATGGGGAATCCACAACTCTTCAACAGATGGCACTAGCAGAATTGAGCATTTGTGTGCAGAAAACTGAAACAGGATTCATGTCTCACACCACACACACAAAAATCAACTCGAAGTAGATCAGCGTCTTAGGGATAAAGCCCCAAACCACAAGGATCAAAAGAGACAAAATGAGACCACACTTAGGAACTCTAGCTTATGGCATATATGTTGTGGCGGTGGTGGGAGCATACCATTGAGTTGGAACCAACCCATAGCTGGCCCTCCAGTGGGTTTTTAAAGAAAGCAAATCACCTGGGGCTTGCAAATAGAGCCAGAAATGAGCAACCAGAAGAGGATAAAATCAATAAATGGGACCCTCTAAAAATTGAGTCCCTTTGTGCATCAAAACCTTTTTCCACTAGGGTGAAAAAGAAACCTACAGACTAGCAAAAGGAAACCTACAGACTGGAAAAAACATTCGGCAGTTGCATCTCATACAAGGGTCTCATAACTAATGTTTACAGAATATTACAGGGCCCCTACAAGGAAAACATTGATAATACAATAACAAAATGAGCAAAAGACACGAAAACAGTCCTCACAACAGAAGGCATTCGGATGGCCACCAGACACAGGAGCAATATTCGAAATTACTGTCAGAGAGATGCAAACCAAAACAATGAGATACTATCTCACCCCAGCAGCAATTTCCTCTCTTTTTTTAAAGACATAGTCCTATTGGATTAGGATCTACACAACTGGAGTATGACTTCATGTCAATTACTTACAACTACATATATTCTTCCTGAAGAAGATCCTATTCACAGGTACCAGGGACTAAGATTTAAACATTAAAAAGTTGATACTTAATATTAGTCTTTTTATTTGTACTGTCTTTCTCAATTCCATATAACAATAAATAATCAATATCATTTATCTACTAAAATCATACAAAATATGTCTTGTATTTTTGTAGTACAATTTACTTTTCCTTTCTTATATTCTGAAGCTTCATCTGATATACTTTAAACATACTGCAAGGCAGGACCTGCCTTTGGAGAGGGATGTCATTCTTGGGAGGGTGGAGGGACAGCATAGGAGAGGAAGACTCTGGATGAGATGGATTGATTCAGTCACTGGGGTAATGGGGGTAGGTGTGTCAGAGACAGTGAGATTGGCACAGTATAGAGCAGGGTTCAGGGCTGTTGTACATAGAGTCGCTATGTTGAGTTGTAGCAGACTTAACAGCACATAACAACAAAATCATATATTTTTTTTTTTAAGTAAATAGTCATCAGAACAGAGCAGGGCAACACTGCATAGTTCAAAATTGGGAAGGGTGTACATCAGGGATGTGTCCTGTCTCCATACCTTTTCAACCTGTATGCAGAGCAGATTATCCGAAAGGCGGGGATCTATGAGGAGAGGCGTGGCGTTAGGACTGGTGGACGATCTATCAACAATCTGCGTTATGCAGATGACACAACCTTGCTCGCTGAAACTGAGGAGGACCTTATGCACTTACTGCAGAGGGTCAAGGACTGCAGCCTTCAATATGGACTGAGGCTCAATGTCAAGAAGACAAAAATTCTCACTACTGGACCAATTGGTAGCATCAGGATGGATGGTGAAGAGATTGAGATTGTTCACAGCTTCAGTTTGCTCGGCTCCACAGTCAACACTCTTGGCACCAGTAGCCGGGAAATCAAAAAACGTATTGCGATGGGAAAGTCTGCGGTTACGGACCTCTCCAAAATACTCAAGAGCAACAGTGTCTCTCTGGAGACTAAGGTCCGCCTGATACAGGCCATGGTTTTTGCAATCACTTGTTATGTATCAGAGAGTTGGACAATGACTAGGGAGGATAGGAGAATTGACGCCTTTGAGCTGTGGTGCTGGAGAAGAGTATTGAATGTACCATGGACTGCCAAGAAAACAAACAGATTCATCGTAGAGAGGATTAAACCAGGCTGCTCCTTGGAGGCAAGGATGCTGGGGCTTCGTCTGACATACTTTGGACATGTTGTAAGGAGAGACAGGTCTTTAGAGAGGGACATCATGCTGGGTAGAGTAGAGGGACAGCGCAGGAGGGGAAGACCCTCTATGAGGTGGATTGGTTCAGTGACTGGGGTACTCGAGATGAGTGTGTCAGAGGCAATGAGATTGGCACAGGATAGAGCACGGTTTAGGACTGTTGTACATAGGGTCGCTATGAGTCGCAAACGACTCGACGGCACATAACAACAAAAACAACATATGACTGACTGAAACCTGACCTTGTGTGTTGTGAGCAGAAAGAGGTAAAAATTAATAGCTTATTTTATAAGAATATGAAGATAAACCTCTAATTTTTACAACATGAACAAAAATCATAAAATATATCAATAAAATAATCCCAGATTCTCTATTTACTGGCATAACTTTCCTACACCTTCTTAGAGGGCAGCTCAGTGAATCAGACAAACCATCTTCTATGTATGAAAAGGTTTATCAGTGTCCTGCCTCCAGGCTATATCTAGGCACTGTCAAATGAAGATGACACTTGAAAGTTCTATGAATATTTGTTTTGATTACTTACATCTAGATTGTCTCAAACTATTAAGAGAAGGAAGCTATGTTTATTTCCACGAGCTCACTAAAAGCTGCACTCATCTACCAAGTGAAAATTGTTTTTAATTGGTAGCTGCTAAAAAAGTTCAAAGAAAGGTCACCAAATACAATGGCCTGCTCCATGGATGGTTTCTCAACTACACTTGTTACAGAGCCAGCAAATGTGAAGCAATTTCAGTCAACATTCCTGTTGCTTTTGTTTTGCTTCACCCCTTAGTGAGGACATTCTTAATTTATGTGTTTTTCCTCCACTTGTTAAAGGAAAATACAATGCAGCAACAATTCCAACCATTGTGTTATAGGTACACAGAAGAAGGGAAGTATTTAAATGTTATATTAAAGAGGGGGATGGCTAAACACAATAATATTTATAACAATGACGAAAGGTTCTTTCCTTCTCAAATTTAGATACAAAGTGGGAAATAAAATTAGGTAACCTAAGTCAATTTTATATTGATTACTACCCTATAATTGCAAAAGCTTGATCTGAGTTTTCTTTCATGTTTTTCCATTTTCTCTGGAAGATACTAGAAGCCAGACCCTGGCTATCCAGTTCATTCATATTCCCTTCCAAGGGAAATGTAAAAACTGACCATTCATAACGTACATTCATGGCACATACATTCATGGCTACAGAGGGCTAGAAAACAAATTTCTTCTCAAGTCCTGGATAGCACTGGCATGGGGGCCAGCCTGTGTGACCTGCAGTAACAGAGACATTATTGTGGGCTGTTCAACTCTTCCCAGCACATAGGATCCAGTACAGAGTAGAGTTACGCTATAATGTTTAGAGAGCAAGTGGTGGGTTTGAACTGTTAGCCATTTCCTTTAGCGGTCAAGAACTTCACATCATGCCACCAGGACTCCTCATTTCAGTTACTGCTGAGTGCTTGTTCAACGACAGGCAAGGAACAGTGGCTGGTAGGGGCTATTGACCAGGCAAGGAACAGGAGTGGAAGCTTCCTGAGTCATAAATCACGTGGATATTGAAGGCTCCCTCAAGCAACAAGTATCAGGGCAGGACAGTGGTCAAGTAATAGAAGTTTCAAAAAGGAATAGGTATTCTGTGATTGTGTCTATTTATCTCACCAGCCCCTCCTGATGATTTGATTCTCAGCAGCCTAGAACGTCTTGCGCTGAAACAAAACAATAGTATAAGCAGAGGTTATATAGGGGTCAGGGAACACAACTGCTATACCTGAGCACATTCTTAAAACATAATGCTTTTTCAGACTGTGAGGTAAGAAACATCACCCCATATTGCCGAATGGTAGATTCAAAGGGGCATTCGCTTTCTCACTTTCTCTCTTTATTGTCTGTCTACATGAAGTTCTTCCTCCTCTCTTTCTCTTTGCTCCACCTCCTCCATGATATTGCTGTTGTTATGTGCCATCAGTTTTTTCCCCCCATAGGTTGCTCCAACTCAGAATCTAGGACTTAGCTTAGACATCGCCTCTAATGGGAAATCTTCCTACGTCTCCCTCAATCTGGCCTAGGTCTTTCTTTTCTATGTGTTTCTCTGAATCACTCAGCATTTTCAGTAGTTTCTCTATTCCACTCAGTATTTGTCAGGTTGTTGTTGTTGTTAGGTGCTGTTGAGTCGAATATGACCTATAGTGACCCTATGAACAACAGATCTGAACCCTGTCTTATCTTAGTCTGTCCTCAACATTTCTGACACACTTGAGCCTCATTCTACAGTCACTGCCAACTCTTCTCATTGATGGTCTTCTCTTTTGCTGACCCTCTGTCTTTCCAAATATAGTGTTCTTTCCAAGCCTTTCCTAGCAACATTCCCAGAGTTTGTCTTCTAGCATCTAAGAAACATTATGGATAAATTTCCCCAAGAGATATCTGTGTTTTTGACAGTCTATGGGATATTCAGTACTCTTCTCCAGCATTACAATTCTAAGACATCAATTCTTCTGTTATCCTTATTCGTTGTCCAGTTTCAGATAAATAACCAGTAATTGAAAGGACTTGGCCTGAATCAGGCACACATTTATCTTTAAACTGACATCATTGCTCCTCAGTACTTTGGTGCACATGCACTGTCAAATCAGTTCTGACTGGCACAGGAAGAGATTGTCCCTCCTTCTCCAGTGGAGCATCTGTTGGATCTGAACTGTGTGCCTTTGGGATTGCAGCACAGCTTTTTGCCACTAGGCCACTAGAGCTGCCTTATCCACATACTTTTTAAGAGAAAAGTCTTATTCCTATTATCTAATAGAACTCCTGGAACATAATAGGTTGGTAATAAATACTTGTTAAATATATAATGATTGGAGCCCTTATTCACTGTTGGTGGGAATGTAAAATGGTGCAACCACATTGGAAGCCTGTACAGTTCTTTCTCAAAAGGTTGCAAATAGAAACACCATTTGAGGCAGCAATTCCACTTCTGGGAACTTACCTTAAAGAAACCATAACCGCCACCCAAGCAGATATATACACACCCATGTTTATTGTGGCTTTGTTCGCAATAGCAAAGAGGTGGAAACAACCCAAGTGCCCGTCAGCAAATGAATGGATAGAGACACTCTGGTATGTTTACACAATGGAATACTATGCAGCACTGAAAAACAAGAAACTCATGAAATATTATGCAAAGTGGATGACCCTAGAGGACATTGCGCTGAGTGAAATATCTTAGTCACAAAAGGACAAATATTGCATAGGGCCGCTATTATATAAAAGGACTGATATTTGGGTTGAGGGAAGACAGAGAAGAAGAGGAGGAATGATGTATATTGTATTGCAACAGATGAGGGAGAGAACTGCTTAAAAGGGATATATGATTGGGTATTATAGTCAACACATGAGTCCGGAATGATAGCTGCACAGTGCAGTGGACTTGGGAGAAGGGATTGCATAGCAATGAAAGAGTTATCTTTTACTTTTCAAGGAGAAGAGTGAATTGAGGGGAAGAGGGTGGGCAGGGAGAAGAGTGCAATAATGAATGACTGGAAACCCTACGTCTGTATAAACTTTTATTAATATTAATTTGATATTGTTGTTATGTGCCATCAAGTCACTTGCAACTCATAGCGACCCTATGTACAAGAGCTCTAAAAGCCGTTCTATCCTGTGCCAACTTAGCAATCTCAAGTGCATTCATTCCCACCACTCAAGTCACAGAATCGATCCATCTCATCAAAGGTCTTCCTCTCCTTCACCGCCCCTCCACTCTTCCAAACATAATGTGCCTCTCCAAGGACCAGTTCCTCCTTGCAACATGCCCAAAGTATGTCAGACGAAGCTTCAGAATCCTTGACTCCAAGGAGGATTCTGGCTTCACCTTCTCCAGGACAAACCTGTTTGTTTTCCTAGCAGTCCATGGTATATTCAACACTCTTCTCCAGCATGACAGCTCAAAGGCATCAATTCTCCTTCTATCATCCCTTTTCTGTCCAACTCTCTGACGCATAGCACATAATTGCAAAGACTATAGCCCTGATCAGGCTCACCTTAGTCTCCAGCCTGATGTAGTTGGTCTTCAGTACTCTTGAGAGGTCCCTCACAGCTGACTTTCCCAATGCAATTCATCTCTTGATTTCCTGGCTGCTGTTACCAAGAGTGTTGACTGTGGAGCCAAGTAAACAAAAACTGTTAACTATCTCAATCTCTTCACTGTCCATACTGATGCTGCCAATTGGCCCAGTGGTGAGAATCTTGGTTTTCTTGATGTTGAGCTTCAATCCATACAGGAGGCCACAGTCCTTGACCTTCTGCAGCAAGCACTAATGAACTTTTACAACATCTTGGGTGAATTTGAAACATACCCTTACTTGTATTTTAAAATCAGAACTATACAAATAAAAATCAGAGCTGCAATAGCATGAGGAAGTAATGTGTGCTTTAATCTGTTCCAAACAGATTTTTGGTGGCGGTGTTGTTATGTCCAGTCAAGTCAGAACTGAGTCATAGCTGACCCTTGAGTGGATTTTCAGAGTCTGTAAATCACACGGGAGGAAACTGCCCATCTTTCTCTCACTGAGCAGCTGGTGGATTCAAACTGCCTGTTTTTAGATAGGATACACAAGTCCTTACTACAGACCACCAGGAAATGGGGATTCTCAGACTGATCTCGATTAATTGAAGATTTAAAATAGCAAACATAATCCTTATTATCTTTAAATGAGTGTAAGCCATTGAACATCCCATGGACTGCCAAGAAAATAAACAAGTCTGTCCTGGAGTGGGTGCAATAAAGCTGCTTCAAGGATTTTGAGACTCCATCTCACGTACTTTGGGCATGTAGCCAGAAGGGAACAGTTCTGGAGAAGAATACCATGCTTGGAAGGGTCAAGGGACAGTGCAGAAAAGGAGGTCCTGGGCGAGATGGATTGATTCAGTGACTGGGGTAATGGCATAGGTGTGTCAGAATTAGTGAGATTGCTTAGGATGGAGCAAAATTTAGAGCTATTGTGCATAGAGTTGCTATAAGCCATAGTCTACTCGATGGCACATAACAACAAAAATGAGTGCAATGTATATGGAAGATGATAGAAATACATATTTATGTAGTTCCAGTTTTCAACAAAGATCAAGCGTGTATGGTGATGAATGTATGTTTTTAAAATAAAAACAGACTATCATTTTTTAAAAAAAGAAAACCCTATGAACTATATAAAGTGTACTAATAAAGCCATTTGAGGATAATTTGTTGCCTGTTTTGCTATTTGTGTAAAAGAAGATGGGAAGACACATTTTAGAAGTGTAATCTCTTACAAAAAAGCAGGGGAAATATCTGAGGAGGACTAAGTTTAAAATTAAATATATTGGTTGAAATTAATATTTCAAAAAGCTCAAAGATTTCAATGAACTTGAGCATCCCTGATAGTCTTAGCAGAGATTTGACAGTATACCAATTTTGAACAGGGGAAAGGATTTTATCTAAATTATTTGGCATATGAATATATTTTAGAGATTGAGCCATTTTCACTTTCCTCTGTGTTAACCATCTCTGTTGAGATGAAGGTTCACAATATGTTCATTTCTCCATCTAAATAGTTCTTTAATTGTTCCTCCTTTTACTTCCCACTGCTGCTGATTAAGCTTTGCTTTTTCTCTCTTTTATTGGCTAGCCTCCTGCTTGGGTCTTACTTGATTCTAGTAAAAACATGCTATATCCATTGAGGTACTCAACATGGGAGTTCAAAAAAGGGCCAGAAAGTGCTTTACACACTGTAAAAAACTACAGTGATAGTGGTGGAGAGATTGTGAAGAGACTGTGTGCTGCTGTGAAGAGATTCTGGTAAGGTATAATCAGAGGAATTTTGGAGATAAAGGCCATAGTTAAAAGTTTTGCTTGCTGGATGATTGAAGGAAAAGCTGACTTGTAACTTCTCTGAGATAAAGTTTGCTGGATAATTAAGGAAACCAGAGCTGCTTGCATTTGTGCTGCTGAACTGAACCTAAACGTTCACTAATTGAGGAATTGTGTGTTGCTGTTAATCTGGTTTGGGGCTGCTAGACTAAACCTGGACTTTTCATTGTTGATATTCTTTGCCTCACCAACTCTGCAACTTATTTACCTAATAAACTCCACAACTCTAAGTGAAGTCCGTGAATATTGCAATGAACATCAGACCTAATGACTGGTAGGGAAAAGGTGCAGGAGCCTGGAGAGTGGGATGTCTGACTTTGTAGCTATTTTGATTCTATTCATATTATTGATAGGGACAGTTTCCCTTTAAGAAACAGGGAGAAGTCAGACTCAGCCACCTTCATGTTACATCTGTTCCTTTTACAACCCTCAGTAGGATGGTTTGACACAGTGGCTGCAACAATGGGGTTGAGCACAGCAGAGATTGTGAGGACTGCACAGGATAGAGTAAGGTTTTGATCTGTTGTTTGCAGGGTCACTTCATAGTTAACTGGATGACAGTTAACAACAACAATAAAGGCTTACCTCTCTAAGAGGGCTCTTAGAGCCCTTCTGTGGCATCATCAATAGGGAGTTGTACTGCCCCCCCCCCCAAAAGTGATGCTTTTCTGGCAGTTAGTCTCCACCAGCAGCTTCCTGGGGGAAAAAAAATATCCTAAAAGACCCTCCTGTGCATTTACAGCCTCTGAAACTGTGCTGGAGAATTGGGAAAGTTTATTCTGACTCAATGACAGCAAGTCTGAGAAACTTTTTTCCCCTCCTAATGTATTCATCAGCTGAAAGTCCACCCATATCTCTGTTGTGTTTTGAGAAAGTAAGTGTCCTTTTTTCCCATTATAGTCTAATCTGGGCCTGTATCCTTATAACTTTCGAAGAGTTCCCTAACAAGGGTCTTTCTTGTTTTGCCAATTTCCCTGCTCAACCTAGAGAATTACTTATACTTTTTTAAAGTGTTTAGATGGTACTTTTCATAATGTTCCTTCCTAAGTTTCATTTTATATCTCATTTTCCTTGCTTGACTAGGAGCTGTTTGTGTTGTCACCATGCCTCTGTCTTTTATTCTTATATATTCCTCCCATCTGTCACTTTATAACATCTCAACATGTGTTTGTTGAGTGAACAAATGATAAGATGCTTTTATCCAGGATTATTAAGCTGGATTGTTTTGCCTGGCAAATGTCAGTTGGATTGGGTGACAGGAAAAGGAGAGAAGCAGAAAGTGATGGGTTCTTTGGTTGAAAGGAAGAATATTCATTCTCAAATGCTTAAGCAAGAGGTAATAATTAAAATATACTAGAAAAATCACGAAATAGAAACAATACTCAGCAAAATAAATAGCCCTGAGGATGAGAGGAAATCAAAGAAATGCAGACTGTCTTGGGGAACCCTGACAATGGACTAGTTGAACACACTTGAAAAATTACAGAAAATACTATATATTCTATCAGCACAGCACAGTGTGTGAAACAGTAAAACACTTTGCTTTTCAATCAGAAAGGGACTCTAATACATGTATTGTCATTGTGTACCGTAGCATTCACCCTCCAGCTGGTTTTCAGAGACATTAAGCCGCATGGGTGGAGATTGTCCATTTTTGTCTCGCAAGAGCAGCTACTGGAAAGTGTACCTTTGCAATTTCTTACCACAAAGCCACCAGGGCTCCTTACAGATTGTTGTTGTTACATACTGCCAAGCTGGAATGACTCATAGCTGATGCTTTTGAGGGATTTCACTGGTAATACCACATGCGAGAAGATCGCCTATCCACCAGTGGAGCAGCTGGTGGTTTTGAACCATGTGCCTTTGGGATTGCAGTGTGGCTTCTTACCACTAGGCTTACAAAGTATTAAAAGGAAAGAAATGGTGTCTATGTTGGGACTCCAGGAACTAGGCCTGGGTGGGTGGCGGGGCCGGGGGAGAAAAGCTACAGTGTCAAAAACCCACGCCAAAGTCACATATTGCATTGAGCAAATCTGCTTCCAAATGTGTTCTGCAAGGGAAGCTATTACCTTGATACCATAAATCCAGTGAATTCAATAATAGATCCCATAACATGATCCAAAGATTAGTGCTCTGGATTAAAGACACCGCTGATGGTGTTTGCTGCTGCCCACAACATTCTCTGATCATTCAGTCATCTGTGAAAATAGACATCACCATGATTCAAAAAGCAAGAAGCCAGATGTAGGCAGATGAAACAACAATCTCTTTAATACCTAAAAAGCTAGAGAGTAAACCTTGGGATACTGCTGTAACTAAGCAATGTTTCTTTCCATAACATTACTACTTGCCTGCAGAAAGAACCAAAACAGGTATTTCTTCTATGTTACTTTTGTGCCCTATATTCCACATAAGTGCATCCAGGTGGCATAACCCAATTTAGACCCAGATTCTTACCTTTATGGGAGTTAAAATGTAGTGTTAAGTTTTCTAGCTTCTCCATATAGAAAGATTAAATAGAGTTTGAGTTTCCAATAAGCCATCTTGTACAAGTGATATTTAGTTATGTTGTATAAGTGTATATATGTACGTATATTTTAGGTATAGTGCACATATGAACTATGCACATGTATCATGCATTTACATATTTTTTGCAATGTTCTTACAGTGTTCATTTCAGTTGGTCAATTTTTATACGGATATATTATTCTGATAGGGGTTTTTTGTGGGTTTTTATTTTTTTTTACTTTAGGATATTGTTGTTATTGTTATGTGCCAATTCACTTGTGACTCATAGTGACCCTATGTACAACAGCCTGAAGCTCTGCTCTGTCCTGTTCCAATAGCCCAGCCTCCAATACACCCATCCCAATTACCCCAGTCACTGAATCAATCCACCTCATAGAGGGCCTTTCCCTCCTGTGCTGTCCCTCCACCCTACCAAGCATGATGTCCCTCTCCAAGGACCAGTATCTCCTTACACCATGTCCAAAGTATGTCAGACAAAGCCCCAGAATCCTTGCCTCCAAGGAGCAGCCCAGTTTAACCCTCTCCAGGATGAATCTGTTTGTTTTCTTATCAGTCCATGGTACACTCAATACTCTTCTTCAGCACCACATCTCAAAGACATCAATTCTCCCTTTATCCTCCTTAGTCACTGTCCAACTCTCTGATGCATAGCAAGTGATAGCAAAGACCATGGCCTGTATCAGATGCACCTTAGTCTCCAGAGAGACACCATTGCTCTTGAGTACTTTAGAGAGGTCCCTAACAGCAGACTTTCCCATTGCAATACATCTTTTAATTTCCTGGCTGCTGGTGTCAAGAATGTTGACTGTGGAGCCAAGCAAACTGAAGCTGTGAACAATCTCAATCTCTTCACCATCCATCCTGACGCTGCCAATTGGTCCAGTGGTGAGAATCTTTGTCTTCCTGACAATGAGCCTCAATCCATTTTGAAGGCTGCAGTCTTTGACTTTAGGATATATCTTTTTTTTTTTATTTTATACAAGTTTATTTACAAAGTTTGAATACATTGTTTTTCACACAAGATCTATCCCATATCCTTCACTCCCTCAATCTATCAAACTGTGCAACCCTATGATTAACTTCCCCTCCCCCACCTATTTTCACCCCTCTTCTTCCACCCTCCCCTGCCTTGAATCCTCATACTCATTCTACAATGGCATGTAGGAGCAACAATTTTATATATTAATACCTAATTTGAGAGGCACTGGAGTGCATTATGCTGAGTTAACTAACTCAGTCCCATAAGGACAAATACTGTAAAACACCTTATGTATTTTTAACATGTATGTGAATACTTATGATTTACATATTTGTACTGCGTGTCTATACCAAGAAAGATTTCTTGTGGAGCAGAAAATTTTACATCAGGCTACTAATCAAAATATTTTTTTTATTTTTTGCCTTGTAGTCAGGACAGACTCATAGCTGTCCTTCCAGTGCATTTAAGAGGTAGAGAGATTTCAAATCCTTAGGAAAACAACACCTGAATGGTGTGTGTGTGTGTGTGTGTGTGTGTGTGTGTGTGTGTATGTGTGTGTATGTGTTTGTATTTCTTTTGACAGTTCACTGTATACTCAAGACAAGCTCTTCAAATCCACCAGTTTCTCCATGGAAGAAAGACATGAATCTCCTCCTATCTAGTTTACTGCCTCTGAAAATCTATATGAGTATCAACTGTGGGTTGGTTCTGACTTAAAAATGTAACTTAAACAGTAAAAACATGGTGTATTCAGTCCCCTTCACCACAACCACAATTCAAAAACATCAATTCTTCTTCAAAGATCTAGTTTTGGATAACTACAAAACAAATTTGAGTTGAAGGAAGTGCAACCCAGAGTGCTCCATAGAGGCAAGGATGGCGAAGCTTGTCTTAGAGAGTCTTTGCAGGAGGAACCAGTCATTAGAGAGAGACATCATACTGGGAAAGGCAGAGGGTCACCAGAAGATAGGAAGACCTTCAGCAAATGAACTGACACAGTGACTACCACAATGAATTTAAGCATGACAGAGATCATGAGGATTGTTCAGGGTAGATAGGACAAAGTTTAGATATGCTATTCCTAGAGTTGCTATGAGTCTTAGTTGACGCAATGGCACCTAACGACAGCAACATCATTTTAATTAATGTACAAATAAACAAGGCAATCAGAGTTTGCTGTATGTATTATTTAATATCTAATGTATTTTTATATAAAATATATAATAATTTTAAGCTTCTAAAAGTTACCAAGGTCTATACTTTCAATAGTAAATCTTTGACTATTTTATTTTTAGATTGTCTTTCACACTTTCTTATTATTCCCTTTACTATCACAGAAACTCTGGCTTTTTGCAAGGAACCAGCTTGCCCTTTAGTTAGCCCTCTGTTTTATGCAGCAATATAAAGAGAATGCAAGCACAGTGAGCTAATTTTTACCTAATTTCCTCCTCCTAGGGAACAAGACAAGTGAGTGTAGTTTGACCTCAATAAAACAAAATGGATTTGTATTAATGACATGCTAAAAAAATCCATTAAAGTCATTTTAGATGGTTAAAAAAATTGTTGGAGATTTTTCAGACCATATTAGAATTTAATAGAAAATTATTTTAATTTCCTTATCATTGAAACAAGATTAATGTATTTCTTTTCTCAATTCATCCTGGGAGGATAAGTGAATGATTTGGGTTAGTAACCCTATAGCTGTAAATACACTTTGATTGGTGCAAGAAGCTTTCCAAGGGCTAGTGGGTAGAAATTAGTACAGCCAACCCAGAGTTGAATGGTTCAAGTCCACCAGCTGCTTTATGGGGAAAAAGAAGAGGTCATCTCACACGCAGTTTAAAATCTCTGAAAACCTATTGGAATGACAGTTATGACTCAATTCTACTCAATAGTAATAAAGTTTTTCTTGAGATTAATATAACCAGAACTGGAATAATAAACTTGGGTCTTTTCTAAAAAATGTTGCTGTTTGAAACATACATAGCAAAACATACATCAATTCAACACTTTTTATATGAACAATTCAGTAGCATTGAGTACATTGTTCATGTTGTGCAATCATTCTTATCCTCCTTTGCTTAGCTGTTCCTCATGCATTAAACATAAACTTTCTGGCTGCTAAGATTCCTATTTAACCCTTTGAGTTGCTGTTGTTGATTGGAGAATTCTTAAAAGAGAAAGAAAAGAAAAATAGAATATGGATACCTAGCCAACTGATTGGAAGAGATTCATATTTCTTTGCACTCACAAGAAGGTGATCTAATGGAATGTGGAATTATTGAACAATATCATCAATGTCACATGCAAGTAAAATCTTATTGAAGAAGATTTTTAAAAAGCTAGAACAGTACTGCAATGGGACTGCCAGAAATTTAAGCTGGTTTCAGAAGAGGCCTTGGCATGAGAAGAAGGGGAGTCCCAGAACACTTAATTGTGCTTATGTACAAGGTATACCTAGGGCATGTGTGGTGTTAGCCTAAAATATGGCTTTTAAAAAAAATCTTAATACAGTTAGCAGACTCTGATCTTCAGCAACCTTAACTACAGACACATGGTCTTACACATCACTGTGGTCTTTCAAATCATCAATAGCTGTGGGACTAGGGTAAGAAAAATAACGATTCCCACCTTGAGTAGGGTGGCAAGACTTGAGGTTAGAAAGGCTTGTGGTGGCAAGACCCTTGTGAGAGTGAGACCCTCGTGGAGGAATGATAGCAAGGTGTGACCTGAGGCTTCTTGCATTTGTACTGGCCACGGTTAGAAATTTGGTTGTTCTTACCAGATGTTTGAAAGAGCAGCTGACTTACAACTGCTCTGAGGCAAACCTTGCTGGATGATTTGGATTTGAATGCTGAACTAAAATCAGAGCCTGAACATTTTGAGGAATTGTGTGTGCCTTGGAACTGTTGGGCAAAAACCTTGACCAGTATTGTGAGATTTTTTTTTGTCTCTGCCACTCATTTCCCTATTAAACCACATTGTTGGTACTATAACTGTGATTCTGTGAGTTAATAATAAATAAACGAACCTCTTGTTGCTGGTGGGGCTTTAGGGGCACATGGGGCTGGGCTATGGGTTCTATTCTATATCTACTTTGTGCTCTGGGGCAGCAAGAAGCTGTGCTATTCCTACTCCTTCTGGCCTTTTCAGAGAGATGTTCATGGTCTAGTGACGCTATGGCCTGTTTTCTGCTCATATCTAGATACCAAGAAACTGTTTTCCAAACAGAACATGAGTACAATGAATTGTTTAAAGTTAGGAAGATCTGCATCAGTGTTATATCCTTTCTCTGTAAGTATTCAATTTGTATGCTGAACAAATAATTTGAGAAGCTATACTATATGAAGAACATGATACCTTGATGGCAGGAAGACTCATCAACAACCTGCTTTATATAGATGGCACAATTCTGTGTGTTGAAAGAAGGCTTGGGATACTTTCCGCAGAAAAATCAAAGACTACTGAGTCTATACAACCTGAATATCAAAACCAACTCAGGAATAGTTTCGAAAGCTTTAACCCTAATAAATGAAGATCAGATAAGCTCTGGAAAGATATTGAGAATATAATCCAGGAAGAATACAAATGGCCATTAAAAAGAAAGAGGAGGAAGAAAAGACCAAGACTGATGTCAGAGACTCTGAATATTGTACTAGAGTGCCAAAAATCCAAAGCAAAGGGAAGAAATCATAAAGTTAAGGAGCTGAATAGAAGATTTCAAAGGGCATCTCAGGAAGACATGGCAAAGTATTATAATGAACTGTGCATGGAGCAAGAGTTGGAAAATCAAAAGGACTGAACTGATTTGGGATTTCTTAAGCTAACGAGTTGCTATGAGTTGTCTATGACTCGACGGCACCTAACAACAATAACAACCACGACATAGAGAGAGCTATGTTGGCCTAGTGGACAGAAAGTTATGCTACCAAGCTGAAGGTGGGTGATTTTAATCTGTGGCCCTCAGGCCTGGTTCAAATTGTTTTCCTGTCAAACATTCTTCCAGGTGGTATAGCACTGGTCTGTGCATTGCTATGAAGAGGTAACTCGTGTTTGCTGTGATACTGAACACTGGGGCACTAATGTGCCAAATGTGGTGATGGTTACCCATGGTGGACAATGTTTGTGGGAGCTTCCTGACTAAAACAAGCCTGGAAGTAGGAGCGGCATCCACTTCCAAAATGGCTTGCCTCTGGAAACTCTATGTACAAACAGTGCTCAGGCCTTTCATTCATAGGGTCGCTATGAGTCATCTACAAGTTGACGGCACCAAACAACAACAAAGGGACTAAAGAACAAATTCAAACCACGAGTGGTAATGCTTAAGAATGCTATGGGCAGAATATTGAATGATCCAGAAAGCATTAAAAGAAGATGGAAAGAGGACACAGAGTCATTGTACGAAAAATAATTGGTTGATACAGAAGAATTTTAAAAAAATAACATGATCAAGAAGTAATGGTGATGAAGGAGGAAGTTCAGGCTGCTCAGAAGGACTTGGCAAAAAATAAAGCCCCAGAAATTGATGGAATACTGACATACTTCAACAAACGGATGCTGCCCTGGATGTACTCACCAGGTTATGCCAAGAAATCTGGAGGACAACTGCCTGGCCAGCTGACTGGAAGAAATATTTATTTTTATTCCAAAAAAAGGTGACTGACAGAGTAGAAATTGTTGAATAATATCACTAATATCACGCACTTGCAAAAGTTGGCTGAGGATTATCCAGAAACAACTGGAACAGTATATTGACAGAGCACTACCACAAATACAAGCTGGGCTTAGAAGAGGTTATGGAACTAAAGACATTATTGCCAATGTCAGATGGATCTTGGTGAAAGATAGAGGGATGTCTATGTTTCACTGATTGTGCAAAGGTACTTGACTATGTGGATCACAACAAATTGTGACTAATCTAGAGGAGAATAGAAATTCAAGAACACATCACTGTGCTCATGAGAAACCTATACTTGGATCAGGAAGCATATCTCAGAACAGAGCATGGAAACACTACATGATTCAAAATCAGGGAAAATGTGTGTCAGAGATGCATATAGTCTCCATAACTTTTCAGTCTGTATCCAGAACAGATCATTTGGGAAGCTGGCCTTTATGAGGAAGAATGTAGCATCAGTATTGGAAGAAGATTCACCAACAATTTACTTCGTGCAGATGATATAAACTTGTTTGCTGAAACTGAGGAGGACCTGAAGAGCTTTGCAGCAGAAGGTTAAGAACTACAGTCTTCAATATGGATTGAAGTTCAACATCAATAAGACAAAGATTCTCACCACTGGGCCAACTGGCAGCATTAGGCTAGGTGGAGAAGAGATGTATGTCGTTAAGTTGTTAACAATTATAGCTTGCTTGGCTCCACAAGCAACAGTCTTGACACCAGCAGTCAGGAAATTAAAAAGCAAATTGTACTGGGAAAATCTACTGTCAAGGACCTCTCTAAAGTACTGAAATGCAGTGATGTCAGTCTAGAGACCAAAGTGCACCTAACCGGACCATGGTCTTCGTAATTATTTGCTACGCATCAGAGAGCTGGATAATGACTAAGGATGCTGAAGAAGAGTCAATGCCTTCTAGTTGTGGTGCTGGAGAAGAGTCTTGAACATACAATGGACTGCCAAGAAAACAAATAGGTCTGTCTTGGAGAGGGTGAATTCACATTTCTCCTTGGAGGCTAAAATTTTGAAGCTCTGTCTCATATACTTTGGGCATATGGCCATGAGGGACTAATTCTTAGAGAAGGACATCATGCTCAGAAGGGTGGAGGGATGGTGCAGGAGAGGAGGACCCCAGGTGAGATGGATTGACACAGTAACTAGGACAATTGGGGGTTGGTGTGCTGGAATCAATGAGATTGGCTCAGGACAGGGCAGGCTTCAGAGCTGCTGTACATAGGGTCGTTATGGGTTGCAGACAACGCGATGGCATGTAACAACAACATAGTTTTCTTTTTTTTTTTCTTAATAGGTCTTTT
>NW_006399771.1:18411004-18427217 GCF_000299155.1 Elephantulus edwardii | reverse complement strand
AGAAATCCAACTGATTTTTGTATATTGATCTTGTATCCTGTTACTTTGCTGAATTGGTCAACTACGTCCAATAGTCTCCTTGCTGAGTCTTTAGGGTTTTCTAAGTATACTATCATGTCATCAGCATAGAGGGATAATTTTACCTCAATATAGATTAAACCTCAATATTAAGAAAACAAAAATTCTCACTACTGGGCCGTTATACAACATTGTGATAAATGAAGAAAAGATATAAGCTGTCAACGGGTTAATCTTAGATGGTTTAATCTTACAAAAACAACTACAGTGCCATCAGTTAAGAAATCAAAGGGCAAATTACATCATGGAAATCTGCTGCCAAGGATCTTTCCAAAGTCCTAAAAAGCAAGGATGTCAGTTTAAAGACTAAAGTGCTCCTGATTCAAACCATGGTCTTTTCAATTATGCCGTATACATCTGAAAGTTGGACAATGAATGAAGATGATACAAGAAGAGTCAATGCTTTTGAGTAGTGGTGTTGGAGAAGTGTACTGAGTATCCATTGACTGCCTAAGGGACAGACAAATCTATCCTGGAGTAATTACAACCAGGTTGCTTCTTATAGGAACGGATGGTGAAACTGTCTCACATATTTTCAGCATGTTTTCAGGAGGGACCAGTCCTTGAAGAAAAGAGAGATGGAGGGTCAGAGAAAGATAATTTGACACAGTAACTTTAACAATATTCCAGAATGTATCAGAAACTGTGAGGATGGCACAGTCTAGGGAAAAGTTCAGATCTGTTGCTCACAGGGCTACTATCAACCATAGCTGACTCCACGACATCTAACAACAATAACAGCAGAGCATGATGATAAAGACGAGAGAGAGAATACTACCCTGACACAATCCCTTCTAATTTTAAACCATGCAGGGCTTGTTCCCTTGCTCTTTTTTGCACAACAGCCTCTTGGTCTTGCTATAGGTCTCATATGAGCACAATTAAATGTTTTGAGATTCCCATTCTTCTCAATGTTAGCCATAACTTGTTATGACCCATACAGTTAAATGTCTTTCCATAGTCAATAAAGAATAAATAGACAGGAATTCTTCTGATATTCTTTACTTTCTGCCAAGATCAATTTGCTATCAGCAACGACACCCCTGGTGCCACAGCCTTTTCTAAATATTGCTAAACTTCCGGAAGTTCTAAACTTCCGGAAGTTCCTATCTATGTATTCTAGCCATTTTCAAAAGACTTTCAGCAGTATTTTGCTTACATGTGATATTGATGATACTGTTCGATGGTTCCACATTCTGTTGGATCAACTTTTTTCAGAATGAGGACAAATATTGACTTCTTCCAAACCATTGGTCAGACAGCTGTCCTCTAAATTTCCTGGCATAGACTACTGAGCACTTCTAGGGGTGCATTTGTTACTTAAAACAAGTCAATTGGTATCCCATTGATTCCTGGGGCCTTATTTTTTGCCAGTGCCTTCAGTGCTGCTAGCACTTCCTCCTTCATTGCCATTGGCTCCTGCTCATATGGTACTGCCTGAAAGTTTTCAGTGTCAGTTAGCTATTTTTTGTTACGGTGACTTTGTGCATTGCCTCCATCTTCTTTTAATGTTTCTTGTATCTTTCAATATATTGCCAATAGGATCTTTCAATATTACAATTCAAGGCTTAAATTTGCTTTTAAGTTCTCTCAGCTTGAAAAATATAGAATGAGTTCTCTCTTTATTCTCTAATTAGCTCTGCACATTCCATTTTAAAATTAAGAAAGGAACGTGTCAATATTGTATTCTTTCTACATACTTATTCAATCTATATGCTGAATTATTTGAGAAGCTGGACTCTTTGAAGAAGAATGTGGTATCAAGACTGAAGGAAGATTCATCAATAACCTACTCTTGCAGATAACAAAATCTTGCTTGTTAAAAGTGAAGAGAACTTAAAGCATTTGTTTGCAGAAGGTCAAAAACTACAGTCTTCAATATGAATTGTTTTTCAACCTCAAGAAAAAAAAATTCTTACCACTGGATCAATAAGCAATATCATGATAGATGGAGAAAAGATTGAAACTGTCAACAATTTCAAGTTACTTGAATCCACAGTCAGTCTGGAAAATCAGGAGATGTATCGTACTGGAAAATTCTGCAGTTAGAGACCTCTCCAAAGTATTGAGGAATAATGAGATCAGTTTGAGGACTAAGGTCCATCTGATTTAGGCCTTCATCTTTCTGATCACTTGCCTTTTATCTGAGACAATGAATAAGGATGACAGAAGAATTGAAACCTTGAGCTGTGGTGCTGGACAAGAATAGTGAACATGGACTTCCAAAAGAATAAACAAAGATATCTTAGAGAAAGCATAGACAGAATGCTCCTTGGAAGCAAAGGTGATAAAGCTTTGTTGCTTTAGGAAATAAAGGTATGTTGCTAGGAGTTATGTTGCTGGGAGGGGCTATTTTTTTTTTTTGAGAGGGCCATCATACTCAGAAAGACAGAGGCCCAGTGAAGAAGAAGAAGTTCCTCAATTAAGGGGATCATCATGGTGACTCTGACAATGAGCTGTAGTGTATCAGAATGTGGAAAGATAGCACAAAATAGGACAGGTTTCATATCTGTTGTTCATAGACCGCTATGGGTCATACTCAACTTGATTGTACCTAGCAACAATACACAAGGCAGATATTTTTGCTTCAGCAATGTTTACAGTCTCCATACCTTTTCAATCTACATGCAGAACAGATAATTCAGGAGGATGGGCTTTATAAGGAGGAACGTGACATCAGGATTGGAAGAAGACTCATTAACACACTGTTATGCAGATGACACAACCTTGTTTGCTGAAGCTGAAGGGGACCTGAAGCATTTGCTGTAGAAGGTCAAGGAATGTAGTTTTCAATATAGATTGAAGCTCAATGTCAAGAAGACAAAGATTCTTACAACTGGACCAATTGGCAGCACCATGATGGATGGAGAAGAGATTGAAGGTGTTAACAGTTACAGCTTGCTCAGCTCCACAATCAGCACACTTGGCACCAGCTGTCAGGAAATCAAAAGGTAAATTGCATTAGGTAATTCTGTTGTCGGGGACATTTCTATTGTACTGAGAAGCAAAGCTGTAAGTCTAGAGACTAAGGTGTGCCTGATGCAGTCTATGGTCTTCGCAATTACTTTCTTTGCATCAGGGAGCTGGATGTCGAATAAGGACGATAGAAGAATTGGTGCCTTTGAGTTGCGGTGCTGGAGAAGAGTCTCGAACAGACCATGGACCACCAAGAAAATAAATACACCTGTCTTGGAGAGGGTGAAACCAAGTTTCTCCTTGAAGGCTAAGATTCCATCTCACATATTTTGGGCAGGTGGCCAGGAGAAACTGGTCCTTAGAAAAGGACACATCATGATCAGAAGTGTGGACTGACAGAGCAGAAAAGGAAGACCCCAAATTGGATGTATTGATACAGTAACTAGGACAATGAGGGTAGGTGTATCGCAGTCAGTGAGACTGGCTCTGTACAGAGCAGGCTTCAGAGCTATATACAAAGGGTCACTATGAGTTGCAGGCGACTTAACAACACATAACAACAACAGCCACCTAGACTACTATTCTTTGTAGGTACTTTAAGAGCTGAGGAATACCAATGTTTTCGTAGATGTTTCAGATAAAAACAAACATGTAAATAATGGTAACCTATTGTCAAATGGGAAGAAAAAAGGAGTAATAAGGAATACATCATGGTTGATTCACCCAGTTAATTCTTGATGAGACTTGCTACTCAGTGTGAGAAGAGAGCACATTATGCTGTTACCTCCTGCCAAAGACAACACTTCAAGTACTCTCCACACATTGCAAGGTGCTATGCCTACCAGATTGACAATTGCAGGTGAATTTCAAAGCTAGGCACATAAATGTTTTTTACCAGCTAGTTACTAATTGATGGAAAATATTTTTAGCACATCTAGAGCCTAAACTACCTCCTGAAATGGTCTAATGGAGACAAATTTGTTTTGGTACAGTGACTGTGTATTCTTGCATGGCTGCTACAAAATACCTTTTTACCTGAAAACACATAGTCAACAACAACAAATAAAACCAAGAAAGCTATTTAGCAAAATAAACTCAGCACAGAAATACATAGGGAACAAAGAAAATGTCAACACTAAAGTAAAAAAATGCAAGTAGATGACACCAGGAAAGTAATGCTTACATGTATTAAATTGACTACAAATAGATTAAATTAACCAGATTAGAGAGTGTAGCAAAATAAATAAGAATATAGGAATTATCAACATGCTGCCAATAGGAGACTCATCTTAGATGCAAAGATAAACTAAAAATGAAAGGATAAAAAAAATCTCTAACACCAAATAAAAAAAGATTTAGAGCAGCAATATTAAATAAATAATGATTAAAGCATCAAACCAGCAAGAAGACATGGCCATTATAAGTATCTATGTCTCCAGTGGAAAAGGTCCCAAAAATATATTGAGAAAATATTCACAGAATTGAAAACAGAAACAAAACGTCACAGTAACTGCTGGAGACTTTAGCATACCATTTTTGATGGACAGAAGAACAGTCAGAAATAAATTAAATATAAAGAAGATCTCAACAACACATTCAACTAACTTGAACTTATAGTTCTATACAGAACACTCTACCCGATAAAAACACAATACTTTTAAAAGTATTATATTTTAGGGCATTATTTTTATCATAGGAGTATGCAATGAGGGTTACAGAGTGGATTATATTTGGGGGTAGGGGGTGGGGTTTGGGGAGGTGCGGGGGGGGATTGGGTACCAATGAGGGAGTTTTTCCTTTGCTTTTAAAGGAGAGAAGAAAATGGGGGGGGAGGGGTTTGTGCGGGGAGAAGGGTGCAACAATGAATGAATGGAATTCCAAAATCTCTGTAGATGTTCATTGAAATGAAAAATAAACAACCTAAATTAAGAAAAAGTAATAAAATAAATTAAAAAAAAATTTAAAAACCCCAACACAATACATATTCTTTTTCAGTGTAGAATGCTCCAGAATAGACCACATGTTAAGCTACAAAACAAAGCATAAATAAATTAAAAAACATTTAAATGATACAAAACATCTTTTTGAATCACAATACTATAAAAATAAACATTAATAATTTGTCACAGAAGGTCAAGGACTGCAGTGTTCAGTATGGGTTAAAGCTCAACATCAAGAAAACAAAAATTCTAACCACTGGCAGCACTATGATAGATTTAAAAGAGACTGAAGTTGTTAACAATTTTAGTTTGCTTGGCTCCACAATCAATACTCTTGGAACCAGCAGTCAAGAAATCAAAAGATGAATTACTCTGGGGAAAGCTGCTGTCAGCAACATCACATAAGTGCTGAAGAGTAATGATGTCAGTCTGGAGACTAAGGTAAGTGTGATTCAGGCCATGGTCTTCCCAATTACCTGCTCTGAATCAGAGATCTGTACAATGACCAAAGATTACAGAATAAGAGTTGATGCCTTGGGGTTGTGGTGGTAGAGAAGAATACTGAACATACCAGGAACTGCCAAGAGAACAAACAGGTTAATCCTGCAGTGGGTGGAAACCAGGCTACTCCTTGAAGGCAAGGATTTTGAAACTTTATCTCAAATATTTGGGGCATGTGACCAGGAGGAACCAGTCTATGCAAAAGGACATCATGCTTGAAAGAATGGAGGGACGGTCCAGGAGAGGAAGACCTCAGATGAGTTGTATTGACATAGTAACTGAGATAATGGGGGTAGGTGTGTAAAAGACAGAGAGACTGGCTCAGTATACAGCAGAGTTTGGAGCTACTGTACATAGGGTCGCTATGAGTTAGAGATGATTTGATGACACATAACAACAACAACAGATAGGAAGGCCAGAGGAAAATTAATATAAGGAAGCTGAATAGTATTTTGCTTACAAACTACTAGATAACAGATGAAATAAAAGGTGAATCTAAAAAAAATTATTTGAAGCAAATGAGAATAAAAACACAGTAGATCCAAATCTCTAAGACAGATTAAGAGCAGTACTCCATAAAAAATTTAAAGTAATAGATGTACACATAAAAAAAATAAATTAATACCACCAATAGTTAGAAAATGAACAGCAAGAAAAACTTACTGTCTTATTAAACTTATTGTTTACCATTTCTTTAAATGGTAAAGATTAGAGCAGAAAGAAATTTAACAAACAACAGCAACAAACAAAAACCAAGAATAAATAGAAGACGATGTTTCAAAATGATTTACTAAATTGACACCATTGGCTGTTGAGAGAGTATCATCAAGTAGACTACAATTCACATCAACCCTGTGAACAATAAACCAATACCTTACCCTATTCTGCACTACCTTTATAATCTCTGCCATACTGAAGCTCTTGTTGTGTTGTTGTTGTTATATACCATTAAGTCTCTTATAAATCATAATGACCACATGTACAATAGTCCTGATCCAGTCTCATTGACTCTTACACATCTACCCCAATTACACCAGTTATTGTGTCAATTCATCTCCCAAGATCTTCCTCTCCTGCTCTGATCCTGACCCTTCCAAGCATTATGTCCTTCTCCAAGGACTGGTCCCTCCTGGACACGTGCTCAAAGTATGGGGCATGGAGCTTCAAACTCCTTGCCTCCAAAGATAAACCTGGTTTCATGCTTTCTAAGATAGACCTGCAGTTAATTCAATACACTTTGCCAGCACCACACCTCAAAGGCATCGATTCTACTTCTATCATTCTTATTCATTGTCCAGCTCTCCAATACATTGTCAGTAATTGCGAAAATCATGGCCTGGATAAGGCACACCTACAGAGAGATCTTTGACATCAGACTTACCCAATGCAATTCGTCTTTTGATTTGCAGACTACTGGTTCCAAGAGTATTGATTGTGGAGCCAAGCAAGCTAAAATTGTTAACAAACTCAACTTCTCCATTTATAATGGGACTGCCAGTAGGCCCAGTGGTAAGAATCTTTGTATTCTTGATTTTGAGCTTCAATCCATTTTGAAGACTACAGTCCTTTACCTTCTGTAGCAAACATTTCAGGCCCTTCTCAGTTTCAGAAAGCATGGTTGTGTCATGTGCATAATGCACATGCTGATGAGTCTTCCTTAAATCCTCATGTCACATTCACCCTCATAAAGTCCAGCCTCCCAAATGATCTGTTCTGTATACAGATTCAAAAGTTATGAAGACAGTATCCATCAATGATGCACTGTTTCCTGATTTTGAACCATGCAGTATTTCCTTGCTCTGTCTGAGGGCCGCTTTCTGGTCCAAGTATGGGTTTTGCATGAGCATAATCAATTGTTCTGGAATCCCCACTCTTCTCAAGGTTAGCCACAATTTATTGTGATTCACAGTCAAATCCCTTTACAAAGTCAATGAAACACAGATAGCCATTTCTCTGGTGCTCTTTGCTTTCAGCCAAGATTCTTCTGATATGGGCAATAATGTCTCCATTGCCAAGGTCTCTTCTAAAACTGGCTTATATTTCTGGTAGGTCTCTGTAATTTACTATTCCAGTCAGTTTTGGACAATCTTCAGCAGGGTTTTACTTGTGTGTGATATTATTCAATAATTTCCACACTCTCTCAAGTAACCTTTATCTTTCTTGGAATGAGACTAAACGTGAATCTCTTCAACAGTATTTTACTTAAATGTAGGAGTAGCAGTGGCATTGTTCTACAATTTTTATATTCTATTTGTGCACCTGTTTTTTGGAATGGGAACAAGTACAAATCTTTTCAAATCAGTTGGTCAGATAGCTGTATTTCAAATTTCTTGGTATATACTATTGAACTCGTCCAAGACTACTGCATTTGCTTGCTAAAACACCTCAACTGATACTTCATCAGTTCCTGGAGCCTTATATATTTTTGCCAGTACCTTCAGTGTCAGTTGACTTTCTTTCATAAGTACCATTGGTTTTTTATCATACACTGCTTCCTAAAGTAATTGTCAACCAATTATTTTCAGTGTAATGACTGTGTATTCTTTCTATATTCTATTTTTTTTAATTCTGATTTATTTACGGAGTTCTTATACATTGTTTTTCACACCAAATCTTTCCCATTTTATTCACACAATCCTCCTCTACCCATCAAATTGTGCGAGCCTATGACTAACCATCCTCCATCCCCATCCCTACCATCCATCCTTTCCCCTCTGCTTCCCCCTCCCCTCTTCTTGGATCCTCATACTAATTCTACAATAATGGTTTTATACAGTATTTGTCCTTAATGGGACTGAGTTAGTTCACTCACATATTGCTTTCCAGTTCCTCCCCAAGTTAAATAGTGATTTACAAAATCATTGCTCCTTCATGCTGCACAGTATTCCATTGTGTAAATGTACCATAGTTTTTCAATCCATTTTATTGTGGTTGGACATTTGTGCTGTTTCCACATTCTTTCAATGATGAATAATGCTGCTATGAACGTTGGTGTACAAGTCTCCATTTGTTCCTCAGTTCTCATTCTCTCTGGCTATATTCCTAGCAGTGGAATAACTAGGTCATATGGAATTTCTGCATTCAGCTTTCTGAGGAAACAGCAAAAATACCTTCTAGACTGGTTGCACAATTTTACAATCCCACCAACAGTGTATAAGAGCAAGATTCTGCTGCAAATTATCCCAAAATGACTGGAATGTCACATCAACAGAGAACTTCCAGAAGTGTAGGCTGGGTTTAGAAGAGACCATGGTACTAGGGATATAATAGCTAGTATTAGATGGATCTTTGCTGAAAGCAGAGAGTACCAGAGGAAGTCCACCTTTGTTTCATTGACTATGCAAAGGAATTTGACTGGGTGGATCACAATGGATTGTGGCTAACTCAGAGAAGAATTGGAATCCCAGAACACTTGATTGTGCTTATGTGAAACCTATACTTGGACCAGAAGGAAGTTGTCAGAACAGAGCAAGAAACACTGCATGTTCAAATTTGGGAAGGGTATACACCAGGGATATGTCCTATCTCCAAACCTTTTCAATATATATGCAAAATAGAAGTCCTCATATAGTCCAGAAGGATGGACTATATGAGGAGAAATGTGGCATCAAGATAGGAGAAACACTTATCAACATTCTGTTACGCAGATGGCACAACCCCCTTTCCTGAAACTGAGGAGGACCTTAAATGCTTGCTGTAGAAGGTCAAGGACTGCAGCCTTCAATATGGATTGATTGAAGCTCAACATCAAGAAAACAAAGATTCACAACACTGGACCAATTGGAAGCATCATGATAGATGATGAAGAGATTGAGATATTAACAGCTTTAGTTTGCTTGGCTCCCTAAGCAACTCTCTTGGTACCAGTAGCCAGGAAATTAAAAGAAAATTGTATTGGGAAAGTCTGCTGTCAGAGACCTCTCCAAAGTGCTGAAGAACAACAATGACAGTCTCAAGACTAAGGTGAACTTGTTTCAGGCCATGGTCTTCTCAGTTATGGGTTATGCATCAGAAAGCTGGACAATGATTAGAGGTGATAGGAGAAGTATTGAATATATCATGGATGGCTAGGAGAACAAACAGGTTCATCCTAGAGTGGGTGAGACCAGGATGCTTTTTGGAGGCATGAATTTTGAAGCTTTGTCTGACATGCTTTGAGCATGTTGCAAGAACATTTGAGCATGTTAGAGAGGAACATTATGATTGAGAAGTTGGAGGGACTGCACAAGAGAAGAAGATTCTCAATGAGATGGATTGGTTTGGTGACTGGGATAATGGGAGTAGGTGTGTTGGAGACAATAAGATTGGCACAGGATAGAGCAGGATGTAGGACTGTTGTATACAGGGTTGCTATGAGTCGCAAGTGACTTGACAGCACATAACAACAACATCTCACCATATTCTCTCCATCGTTTATTACTTGCTGTCCTGTTAAACTTTGCCACTGTTACTGGAGTGAGATGGTCTGTGGTTTTTATTTACACCTACACTTCTCTTATTGCAAGTGATTTTGGCTATATCTTCATGTGTCCATTGGCCATCCAAATATCATCCTCTGTAAAAAATCTTTCCATTTCTTTTACCCATTTTGTAATTGTGTTATCAGCATATATGCTCTGTATGATTCTGTAAACTGTTGATATGAGACCCTTCTCTGAAATGGTGTTGCCAAATATTGGGGTTCCCCCACATCAGTAGGTTTTCTCTTCACTCTACTGGAAAAAGTTTTTTTTTATATGCACAGGGATTTAATCTGTTGAAGGTCCCATTCATCAATTTAACCTCTTCAGATTGAGCATTAATGCTTCCTGCATCATTCAATACTCAGTATTATAATTTGTGGCTTGAATTTGTTCTTGATTTCTGTCACTTTGAAAATTCTCAACTGTGTTTTTCCTTTACTATTTTTTAAATCAAGCTCTTTCACATCTCATTATAAAAAGCAGAAAAGAGAATATGCAAATAACATGAATAAGACATTAAATTAGTGGAATCACAGTAGAATCAAGTCAAATTGAAAAAATGTAAAAACCCCACAGAATATGATTAAGAACTCTAACCTTACAGATTTATAATCCTAGAAGGTAGATAAATTTATTAAAATATGTTATCTACCTAAATAAGCATGTACTGAGGTAGAAAATTTCAATACAACTATAATATTATTTTTAATATGTCACTAAATTTAAAAAAAACATAAAACTTCCCAACAAAAGAAATTCTGGCATAGGTGGCATTGCCAGGGAATTCTATCTGACATTCAAAGAAGAGTTAACATCCATTCTGTTCATATCATTTCAGATAATAGGAAAAGGATGGAATACTATGAATTCATTTTATAAAGCAAGCACAAGCTTGATAGTAAAGCCTGAAAAAGATACCACTTGAAAAGAAAATTACAGACCAATATCCCTCATGAATAGAGATATAAAATTCCTCAACAAAATTCTAGCTGATATCATCCAACAACACATAACAAATAATCTATCATGATCAAGTGAAATTCATATTAGTTATACAAGGTGGTTCAACACTAGAAAAACAATCAATGCAATCCATTATAGAAATAAAACAAAGGGGGAAAATCATATGATAATTTTAAGGTAACAAGCTATTTGATAAAATCCAGCATTTAATCAACATAAAAATTCTCAATAAAATAGAAATATAAAGGGAATTCTTCAATGTAATTAAAGGTATATATGTAAAACCAAGTCAATATTTTTCTCAATGGATAGAAACTGAAAGTATTTCCCTTAAAAATGAGAACCAGATGAAGATGTCCTCCATCACTCTGCCTCTGTATTGGAAATCCTATTCAGGGCAATCAGATAAGAAAGGGAAATAAAAGAAATTGACAGAGAACAAAGAAAGCGTCTCCTTTTTTATGCACAATGTAGTTCTGTACACAGAAAATCCCGAAGACTCAGGAAGAAAACTATTGAC
Organism: Elephantulus edwardii; assembly: GCF_000299155.1. Taxonomy (NCBI): domain Eukaryota; kingdom Metazoa; phylum Chordata; class Mammalia; order Macroscelidea; family Macroscelididae; genus Elephantulus; species Elephantulus edwardii. The sequence continues at coordinate 18,415,836 of NW_006399771.1, read as the reverse complement.
ACTAATTGATAGAGTCAGCAAAGTAGCAGAGTACAAGATCAACATAAATGAAATAATTTAGATTCCTGTACACTGACAAAGAGAATTCTAAAAAGGAAATTAGGAAAGCAGTACCACTTATAATATCTATTGAAAAGATAAAATAATTAGGAATAAACATACCCAGAGACAAGGTGTACTTAAAGGAAACTATGAAGCACTACAACAGGAAACTAAAAGAGACTGAAAGGGAAGAACATAACAGACACAAAGGGAAAATAATGTATAGAAAGACTTAGCATTATAAAAATGTCAATAAGATGCACCTGGTTCAGGCTGTGATCTTCTCAATTACCTGCTACTCAACAGAGAAGAGGACAATGAATAAGGATGACAGAAGAATTATTAATGTCTTTGAGTTGTGGTGTTGCAAAAGAATAAACAGATACATCTTGGGAAAAGTGCTGCCTGAATGTTCCTTGGATGCAAAGATTGTGAAGCTTCTTCAAGTACGTGAAACAAAGTTCCATCATCCTTGTCTCTAAGAAGCACCCTACTTTCACCTTCTCCAAGACATATTTGTCTGTTCTTTTTGCTGTCCATGGGACATTCAGTATTCCTCTTCAGCACACAACTCACCAGCATTTATTCTTCTGTCATCTTTAGTCATTGTCCAGCTTTCAAACACATAGGGAATAATTGTAAAACACCATTCATTTAGAAGAGGTTACACACTGACAGTGTGAGTGAACATATTTGGACAGGAGATAGGAACTATATTCATGACCATACATGAGTATCAGATGACATGTCCTATTATGTTGTTGTTGTTGTTATGTGCTGTTGAGTCGTTTGCGACTCATAGCGACCCTATGTACAACAGCCCTAAACCCTGCTCTATCCTGTGCCAATTGCATTGCCTCTGACACACCCACCCTGATTACCCCAGTCACTGAATCAATCCACCTCATAGAGGGTCTTCCTCTCCTGTGCTGTCCCTTTACCATACCAAGCATGATGTCCCTCTCCAAGGGCCTGTCTCTCCTTACAACATGTCCAAAGTATGTCAGACGAAGCCCCAGAATCCTTGCCTCCAAGGAGTAGCCTGGTTTAACCCTCTCTAGGATGAATCTGTTTGTTTTCTTGGCAGTCCATGGTACATTTAATACTCTTCTCCAGCACCACAGCTCAAAGGCGTCAATTCTCCTTCTAGCCTCCCTATGAGGAGAAGCGTGGCATTAGGATTGGTGGAAGATCTATCAACAATCTGCACTATGCAGATGACACAACCCTGCTCACTGAAACTGAGGAGGACCTCATGCACTTACTGCAGAGGGTCAAGGACCGCAGCCTTCAGTATGGACTGAGGCTCAATGTCAAGAAAACAAAGATTCTCACCACTGGACCAATCGGAAGCATCAGGATGGATGGCGAAGTGATTGAGATTGTTCACAGCTTCAGTTTGCTCGGCTCCCTGGTCAACACTCTTGGCACCAGTAGCCAGGAAATAAAAAAAGTTATTACAATGGGAAAGTCTGCTGTTAGGGACCTCTCTAAAGTACTCAAGAGCAACGGTGTCTCTCTGGAGACTAAGGTGCACCTGATACATGCCATGGTCTTTGCAATCACTTGTTATGCATCAGAGAGTTGTCCTATTATATATGCTGCAAATATATCTATGTAAGTAGTAGAGTTAACAAGTGACAAAGTTACATAAATTTAATGACAACTAAACAGATTGAAGGAATGAGACGATAGTCCTAAGGTCGCTGGACATATGGAAAAGCAACAAGGTCAAATGGTGTGATTCAATCCACAAATCTGTATTCTGTATTCTATTATAATGAGAAGCAACTGGGTCTTAAAAACTGGGAGTGGCTATGTAGGTTGCAACTATTGGCTTAGCCTAGTAGTAAACAAAAAGAGTGAAGAAAACCAAAGGTTTATAGCAACAGATAGTTCAAAAGGGTCAGGGATCACATGAACTTTAATCTCTACTACTGACCATAATTGGGCAGTGCCTGGCTATCACTTCTGACTACTGTAAAGAGATCACAGAAGAGAATCTTGAATAGAAAGAGAGAACTGTGCAGCAAAACACAAAACAGCAGGAATGATCAGACTTGCTGGTTTAATATTATCGTTATTGTTATGTGCAATCAAGTCCACTAAAACTCAGAGACACCATGAACAATGGCTCTGAACCCTAACCCTATCCTGAGCCAACCTCACTGTCTCTGACCCACATGACTTCATTGCCACAGCCACTGTGTCAATCAAACCCATTTGGGGACTTCCTCTCCTTTGCTGACTCTCTACCCCTCCAAGCATGATGTTCTTGTCCAACGACTGAGAATCCTTGCCTTCAAAAAGTATTCTGGTTTCACTCTCTCAGGGGAGACCTATTTATACTACTATCATTCAAACCAACAACTGAAGCAAAAGGGAAGAAATAGAAGATTTTTATTAACTCTTGAAGTCTAAGATCTATCGAACATGCAGTCAAGGTCCATCAATAAAATTGGTGACTGGAAAGCACAAGTTGGAAACATGGAAGAAGGCCCAATACCCAGAAAATAAAGGTTTGTGAGGCCAGGGATAGATGTATCAAGAAGCTGGTCTAATAGAGGAACAGAATCCCAGAGATTCTGATCCCCTACTGAGCCTAGACCTAACCATACTCTTACTGTTCTTTGGTCCTAGGCCTAAGCACACTCTCGTGGCTCAACTTTCAGCCAAACAATAGACATGTTTATAAGGTGAACATAACACCAGATATGCACTCACTTCTTAGAATAATAAGGATAGTCTTAGAACAGAAAGACAGTCTTTGTCCAGTGAGAAAGCTCAGAAGGCAGGAAAGGACAGGATAGAAGCATGAGCGGAAATGAGAATCACAGAGATAAAGTGGGAAGGATGACTTCACAGTGAGCAGACTAAAAAGCTATAAAATAATCTATATGAATTGCCCACATTGTAGTATTTTCAATTGCTTCATATGCATGCAAATGCTTGACAGTGCATTTGAAACAATCAAGGATGGATGGTTTTTAATTATATCGTTAGTGAAGAATATTGAATATATTGTGTATATGCTGACAGAAAAACCAAATTTTTTTTCCTTAGAAGTGCATCCATGATGCTCTTTAGAAGTGAGGATGGAAAAGTTTTGTCTCAGATCCTTTCGCCATGTTATCAGGAGGGACCAGCCAGCTCCTGGAGAAAGACATTGTGCATGGTTACATAGAGAGTCAGTGAACTGGACTGACACAATAGTTACAACAATGACCCCAAACATAGCAGTGACCATGAGGCTAGCTCAGGACCTGACAGTGCTTTGCTGGTGGTACCCCTAATCAGAAGAGGGGAGAGATGGCGGCCATGTTCTCCCAGGTCTGCTCTGCCCCTGGTTGCTATGGCCCGGTTGCCAGAGAGAGCATGGTGCTGTTTGGGTGGTGTTGTGGTAGTTTTCAGACATGAAGGACTACTCTGCCTCCAGGAGCCAGGCAAGCCAGGCTTGGCCTAGGGTTTTAGCGTCCGAGGGCAGCAAGCCCGAGGGCCAGCTTTCATTGTTTTTGTTCACACATTCCTCTAGGTCGTATAGCTGTACAAGTTGCCGTGCTACGGCCACTTTTGGTTGCTGTGAGGCTGAACACTGTGACACGGATGTGTCAAATGCATAATGGCTGGTTACCCAAAGAGGACTGAGAGTGGGGTGGAGCTCCCCGATTAAAACAAGCTTGGAAGGAGGAGTGGCATCCACTTCCATAAGAGCTTGCCTCCGGAAACCCTATGAACCTGGACAGAGGATGAAAGGCACCCAAACATTGAGGACTCTCCTTCATAGGGTCACTATGAGTCGCCTGCGACTCGATGGCACTTAACAACAACAACAACCCCTATTCAGAACCAACTCACATTAAAATTCTGAACACTGGTTAGAGAAAATATTTTTTAAAAATAGAGTGGATAAGTGAGTTCTGGTTGGCCTCATGGCAAGAAGCTGCACTGTAATACTGAAGGCACGTGGTTCGAATCCACCAGATGCTCTGCTGGAGAAGGAGGGGCAATCTCCTCCTGTGCTAGTCATATCTGATTCAATGCTACACAACAAGATAATGAATGAATGAATGAATTTATTTTAAAAAAAATAGAGTGCATAGTTAATTACAAGGAAAAGTTAACTTTCAATAAGTATTTGCATGTAAAAAATCTTCACATCAAGGCAATGTGGAGCTAGGTGATGTGGTAATATATGGCAAAGACTGGCCCACTGTTTAAAATGTTCTTTCTTGATATTTTGCTTTCATAATTTCTCTATTAAAAATTCAGTTCTGGCCAATGAAATGTAGACAAAATGTAGACAAAAGATATTAATGTCAATATACCAAGCATAGTTTATGCGCTTCTCAAGGGTTAACTCAAAATGGTCACACATAGAGAATCCAATGAAAGAATGGTAGGTGAGAATCTAATGGAAGAATGCAAGGTATATTCCATTAGATAAAAACTTTTGGAATTACAACTTCGAAGGAGTCTGATCCTTCAGTCACTGCCTTCAGTAGGTCACCCCTTTACCTCAGTGGATCTACACTGATTGTAACTTAAACAAAACAGAAATCTCTGTTGGTTTTCTCCACTGAGCTTTATGGGTTATTTATCACAATAAGCCTTATTGTTGTTTTGTTTTGTGCCAGTAAGTCAAAATTGACTCATAGCTTACCCTCTAGCAGGTTTTCAGAGGCAGCAAACTTCATAGATAATTGTTGTTGTTGTTATGTGCCGTCGAGTCGTTTCCGACTCATAGCGACCCTATGCACAACAGCCCTAAACCCTGCTCTATCCTGCGCCAA
>NW_006399771.1:18394101-18409209 GCF_000299155.1 Elephantulus edwardii | reverse complement strand
TTCTGTCTTTGTAATGACCGTTTACACTCTTCCTGAATGATATCTTTGACATCCTCCCACAACTCATCTGGTCTTCACTCATTAGTGTTCAAATACTGCCCATTTAGTGGATTCAAACCTTGCATCTTTGGGTTGACAATACAGTTCTTTACCCATTAGCTGCTAGAACTAATCACAGACAAGGAAAAATGGAGTTTAGAAGATGCAGACAAAATGAGGGTAGTTTCCCATAAGGATTTTCAGTGGTTAAGCACTCATAACTACTGACTAGAAAACTTGTTCTAAAATTCTCATTTACATTTTAGGTTTATTTCTTCTTCCTTAGCCTTTTGTATTACCTAAAAATATTCCAAGTTAAAGACCCCTCCAACTTTTGTTCAGTTATTGCTCATTCTACCTGGAGGAGAAATTCTCAGAGGTGAGAATCTAATGCTCCCAACAGACATCAGTTTTTCTAGCCATATGGATAGAATCTTGGATCTCAGTTTTGGGGCGTGGTTTCCCTCTGCCCCTAAATGCTTCAGACACTCGGCTATTATCTGCCAGACTAGCTGATTAAGTGCATCCAGAGACTACCTCCCTGCAAAGACCTGACTGTACTTCTAAAAAAGACACCATTGAAAACCGAAGGGAGCACAGTTCTGCTCATCACCACTGGTTGTGGATCATAAATAGCTCCTTTGGAAAAAACCTCAAATCGCTATTGAGCTAATTCTGACTCAGAGTGACTCCATCCATGTGCCATAGTAGAACTGCGCTCCATAACATTTTCAGTGTCTATAATTTTAAAGAAATTTATGGCCAGATCATTATGACACTGTAGTGTAGATTTGAAATACTAACATTTGGTCAAAAATCTCAAAAATGTAATCCACTGCCATTGAGTTGTTTCCAGTTTGCAGACACTCTCTCCTTCCACTGCATTTCAGAAACTATGTCTCTTGATAGGAAGAGACTATTCATCTTTCTTCTGAACAGTGGCTTGTAGTTTGGAACTGCCTACCTTTTGACTATCAGTACAACACATAACCAACTAGGTTACCAGGATGTTCTCTCGGTTAATGGCTGAGCAGAAAACGTACCACTCACGATCTTCAAAATATATGCTATAATTCATCCATTCACTCAATTAATAAATAAATATCGAGCAACATATCTACCAGGTACAATGACCAGATGCATGTGGAAGAACACATTCCTACTTCTCTTAGTAGCTAGTGAGCAAGCGTTATGATTGTTTCCACTTAATTAAGACTCCTTTTCATTCCAATGTTACAGTTGGGATGGCTCCTTCTGAATCAGTTTCTACAATTTTTTTTCCTTTAGTTTGAGATGTTCACATTATACATAGTATCAGGTTCACTATAAACCAGAACATAAATTTTAAAGATAAACTATTTTAGGAAAAAGTAAAATAAAGATTAATATCCCATTTCAATTGCAGTTTTTAAAAATATTAATGATAATTTTTTACATATTATCAGTGAACAATACTTTGTCTAGATTATTATACTTAAATAAAGTACTTAATGCACAGTTGCCACTTCTTTCCAGGTCTGTCGTTGTGTTAGATGTCATTGAGTCAACTATTGCCCATAGCGATCTGAACCCTGTTCTATTCTGTGACATCCTCGTCATCCCTGACCACTTGAACCCTCAGTAACTGTGTCAATCCATCTGGTTAAGGGTTTTCCTTGCTTTCGTCATCCCTCTACCTTGCCAAGCATGGAAGTTCTCTACAAGGAGTAGCCTCTTATAGTTATATGCCTGGAGTAGTATTGTAATGTTGCAGAATATCAAGGAATGCAGACTTCAGTGTGGATTGCATCTCAATATCAAGGACCAATAGGCAGTGTCATGATGGATGGAGAGGAGATTGAAACTGTCAACAGCTTCATCTTGCTTGGATCCATAATTAACACTCTGGGTACAAGCCATCAGGAAATAAGAAGAAACATTGCACTGGGAAAATTTGCAGTTAGGGGCCTTTCCAAATTGTTGAGGAGTAGTGATGTCAGTTTGAGGACTAAGGTACATCTGATTCAGGCCATAATCTTTCCAATTACTAGCTAAGCATCTGAGACCTGACAATGAATAAGGATAACTGAAAAAGAATTGATGCCTTTGAGCTGTGGTCTTGGAGAAGAGCACTGAACATCCCATGGACAGCCAAGAAAATGAATAGTTATGTCTTGGAGAGGGTGCAGCCAGAATGATCTTTGGAGGCAAGAATGATAAGGCTTCTCCTCAGATTCTTTGAACATATTGCTAGGAGGTGCTATTCCTTGGAGAGGGACATGATGTTGGGAAGGGTGGAGGGTCAGCGAAGGAGAGGAAGAGCTTCAACAAGGTGGATTGACAAGGTGACTGCTGCATTGGGCTCTGTGTGTCAGGAAGTATGAAGATGGCACAGGACAGGACTAGCTTCAGATCTTTTGTTCATAAGGTTGCTATGAGTTGTACTCGACCTGATGGCACCTAACAACAACAACAAGTATCTTAATGAAATGTGCAAAGAGCTGGAGTCAGAGAATCAAAAGGGCCAAACTCACTCAGTATTTTTTAAACTGAAGAAAGTCAAGAACAAATTCAAGCCTTGAGTTGAAATACTTAAGGATGTTTTGGGCAAAACATTTAGTGATCCAGGAAACATGAAAAGAAGATGGAAGGAGTATACAGACTCACTGTGCCAAAAAGAATTGGTTGACATAGAAGAATTTCATGAAACAATTGTATGAGTAAGAGCCTGAGGTGATGAAAGAAGTTCAAGCTTCTCTGAAAGAATTGGTAAAAAACAAGATGCCAGGAATTGATATTATACCAACTGATATATTTCAACAAACAGATGCTGCCCTGGATGTGCTCACCAAGTTGTGTTAAGAAATCTGGAAGACAACCACCTGGTCAACTTAGTGGAAGAGATACATATTTGTTTACATTTCTAAGAAAGGTAACCTGACAGAGGGCAGAAAATACAGAACAATGTTATTAATATCGTATGCAAGAAAGATTCTACTGAAAATTATCCAAAGTGACTGGGACAGCACATCAACAGAGAACTGCCAGATGTGAAGGCTGGATTTAGAAGAGGTCATGGTACTAGGGATTTTACAACTAATGTTAGATAGATATTAGCTGAAAGCAGGGAGCACTAGAGGAATGTCTATGTGTGTTTCATTGACTATGTGGTATTTGACTCTCTGGATCACAACAAACTGTGGCTGAATCCGAGAAGAATGGGAATCCCAGAGCACTTGATCATCCTTATGTGAAACTTATACTTTGATGAAGAGACAGTTGTCAGAATAGAGCAAGGAAACACTGCATGGTTCAAAATTGGGAAGGGTGTATGCCAGAAATGCGTCCTATCTCCATACCTTTTCAATCTATATGCATAACCGATCATCCAGGAGAGTGGGCTCTATGAGAAGGAATGTGGCATCAGGATTGCAGGAAGATTAATCAACAATCTGCATCATGCAGATGACACAACCTGGCTTGCTGAAACTGAGGAGGTCCTGAAGCACTTGCTGCAGAAGGTTGAGGAATGCAGCCTTCTTTATAGATTGAAGAACGGCATCAAGAAAACAGATTCTCACTACTGGGTCAATTGGCAGCATCATGATAGATGGTGAAGAGATTGAGATTATTAACAGCTTTAGTTTGGATGGCTCCACAATAACCACTCTTGGTATCAGCAGCCAGGAAATCAAAAGATAAATTGCATTGGGAAAGCCTGATGTCAGAGACCTCTCTAGAGCACTGAAGAGCAACGATGTCAGTCTGGAGTCTAAGGTGTGTTTCATTCTGGCCATGGTCTTCTCAATTACTTGCTATGGATCAGAAAACTGGGCCATGACTAGGGATAACAGAAGGAGAATTGATGTCTTTCAACTGTGGTGTTGGAGAAAGGTATTGAATATACCATAGACTGCCATGAGAACAAGCAGGTTCGCCCTGGAGAGGGTGAATCTAGGCTGCCCCTTGGAGGCAAAGATTTAGAAGCTTCATCTGGCGTACTTTGGACATGTTACAAGGGGGGAACAGTTCTTGAAGAGGAACATTATGCTTGGGGGGAGGGGGGGTTGGAGGGACAGCACAAGAGAAAAAGGCCCTCAATGAGATGAATTGATTCAGTGACTGGGATAATGGGGGTAGGTGAGTTTGAGACAGTAAGGTTGGCTCAGGATAGAGCAGAGTTAAGAGCTGTTGTACACAGGGTCACTCACTATGAGTTGTGGGCAACTCGATGACCCATAACAACGAAAACCTGAGATGAAGCTTTACAATATTTTGTATATCCTAAACCACATTAGGTTTAGGAAATACACTAGTATGTTTACTGGGGTCTTGTGACCACATCTAGCCTCTCTCAGCTTCAAAAAGGGAAGAGCCCCCATTCACAGCATCCACTGTACTTAAGCAATTCCTATGAAGTCAGGCTCCTAGCTCTTGCTACATCTCCTTCTAATCACTTCTAACTGTGTTTCTCAGGGCCCTTCCTGCTCTACTACTATGTCTGCTAATCCACAGTGACCGCACGGAACTAAGAAAGTCATACTCACAATTATGAAGTTTGTTAGGGAAGTTAACAGAGTACAATTCACATTGGAAACAGGACACAATTCTCCAGTCAGGACAGCTTTTTAGGCATATTTGCAGACCTGAACTTCCAACCGCAAGCCTTCAGGTCAGTGTTACAAAAAACTCTATTAATTCTACCAGTGTCTTCTCCCTAGTCCTTTAACAAGCTTGAACACAGCCTCCCATCTCTCGGACATGGGGTTTCATTCCTCAGTCAGCTCTGTTTCAGGTCAGTCTATGGTTCTCCGCTGCCCTTGTCTAGGTCTTGATCTGACTGACACAGGAATCTCTGGTCCCAATGAATGTGCACTAAGCTCTCCACTTCTTTTTTTGCTGATAACAAGATTCCTATTTTCTGCTTCATAACCCACTCAATCTAAACCTGGCAGGATGGCAAGACTAACTAATTAGCAGTCTACATCCCACATTCCTCATTCCTATTCAGAAGGTGTTATTCACCACATTTACATCATTAGCATTGTCTTACCTAGCAGTACGGCAAAAGTCAAAGCTAATGGCTAGAAAACTAATTTTGAATAATCAACCCACTATCTTCTTAGGGTAGAAAAAGTTGGTAATCTGCTCCCTAAAAGTCTACAGTCTTATACACTCCATGGGAATGTTCTACTCTGTCCTATAGAATATCTTTGCATTGGATTTGACTCCATGGCACCTAACAACATGTGCTAGAAACTGTGCTGGTGGTCACAAAAAATTATTATCCTTGCTTTATAGAATTAAAATTATATTATTAAATAATCAAATACTATGGTAAGTATAACGAAAGAGAAGTATATGGTAAAACAAGATATGATCAGTGAGTTAATTGGAACCTTTTCTTAAGGACAGGATCATTGAACTGAAATATGAAGGGTGTTGTTGTTATTGTTGCTATTGAGCTGGCCACAGCTTATGACAACTCCATGTACCACAGAATGAAACCCTATTTTATCGTGTGCCAGCCTCACAAGCTCGTCTGTGCCTAACCTCGTTGTTATAATCACTACGTCTACCTAGAAGGAAGAGTAGAGTAATGCTAATTAAAGAATATACCTACTAGAGAGTGGGGATAGGTTTTTAAGTATGTTCAAAGTCCTGGTGGCAGAAGACTCAAAGCCTGTTGGAGAATATACAGAAAGACTTTTATGGATAGAGAACAGAGAGCTAGAGGAGAGACAGTTAGAGTCCTTGGGGAAGAAGGACCATAAGAAATCATACAGTGCCACGGAGGCCAAGACAGGGTTAGTTATTTAATATAATAATCAATAATAATCACAAGTCATTTGTGGTATTTAAGCAGAGAACTGGCTGTGGAGAAGCCATTTAAAATTATTTAATTGGTCTTGGACTGATTTTCTCAATTCAAGTTAATAGCTGTTAGAAAATTAATCATAGTACTTTCTGTCATCACATAGAATGAAATGAATTAAGCACTCATGCAGGATCTACGTTGGACAAAAGAGTAAGCTCAGCTTTATATATTCTCTCCACAGAAGCATGGATATTCTCTTTTTAGGGAACAGGGTTCTGGCTTGAACAATGAATGCAATTTGTACATACTGAAACCTTTCCCAGTGCAGAGTTAAATCAGTCTGTCTAAAGGTATTAATTACTTACCTAAAGGACCTTTGAGTCTTTTCATTATCTTCTTGGGTAAGATCATTCAGCTTGATGGGAAATTGAGTGTTGTGTTTAAGAAAACACTTTAAAGATGGTATCATCATATTATTAATGGGCTGAAGTGTAGTTTCTATTAATTTATGCACAAAAGACATATCAGAGAAGCTAAGTATCAAAAGAGATCTTGACTCATAGATTAAATTTGTGGCATATAGTAAAAGGATTAAATAGTGCATTATTTCCATTTCACATATATGTAGAAGAACTTTCAATTTATAAATTGCCTACATATCAGAACTGAAATATAAATGAGAACTGAAAAGGTAGATTTGGCTTAATTTCTGCTCTAGAAGAGAAAGTGGACAGTTTTACTTTTTTAAAATTTTCAGCCGTAGGAAGGAGACCTTGGCTGACATCAGAAACAAAAGCAAGGTGAAACTAATATCGTTGGTCTAAGTCTCTAATTTAATAGAAAGGTGCTCAATTTCATCATCACTTAGAAACAGTGATGAGATTAAGAACCAAAGGTAGGTATCTACTAGTTTTAGGGACAGTTTCTATTTGTATTCCTATATGCAAATGCTGTGACTTTCCTTAATTCATATTGCTGATCATGGAGCATAGATTTGTCTCTCATTATTATTTAAGGGCAATGTGTCTCCTTATTTCCTGATTGCTTGTACTAAGGGTGATAATTGTGGATCCAGGCAAGATGACGTTGTTGACAGTTTCAATCTCCTCTCCATCCATCATGATGTTGCCTAACAGTCCAGTAGTGATAAGAATTTTTGTTTTCTTGATATTGAGATGCAATCCACACCAAAGGCTGCATTACCTGAACCTGGAACAAGTGCTTCAAGGACTAATTTTTGAGAAGTAATGATGTTTGTTTGAGGACTAAGGTGCGTTTGATTCAGGCCATAGTCCGTCCAGTCTCTTGCTATGCATCTGAGAGAGGACAATGAATAAGGATGACACAACAAGAACTGACGCCTCTGAACTGTGGTGCTGGAGAATACGACTCAATATCCCATGGAATGCCAAAAGAACAAATATATAAGTCTCAGAGAAGGTGCAGCAGGAGTCTTCTTTTGAGGCAAGAATGATAAGATTTCTTCTCACATGCTTTGGACATGTTGCTACAAGGGGCTATTGCTTTGAGAAAGGCCTGATGCTAGGAAGGGTGGAGAGTTGGAGAAGGAGCGAAGACCCTCAACAAAGTGGATTGACACGGTGACTGCTGCAATGGGCAGTGTGTCAAGAACACTGAGGATGACACAAGATAGAACAGAGTTCAGATCTTTCATTGTTAGGGTTGCTCTGAGCTGTACTTGACTCAACAGCATCTAACAGCAACAACATCTTTTAAGGGAACTCTGGGGGGCTAGTGATAAGAAGTTGTACTGCCATCCCAAAGGATTTGAAACTACTAGCCTCTCAGCAGGAGAAAAATGAATACTCTCCCCATGTCATTTATTGTCTCTGAAAACACACTAGAGGATCAGCTGAGTCAGTTTCCACTTGGCAGCATATAACAACATTATTATCTATGCTAAATAATGTTCCTTTCCCTTCTAAAGTACATAAAACATATTCTCACATAAGCAAATAAAGGATTCAGTGACTTTTGTAGTCACCTAATTTCAGGTCTATACTTATTCAACATCACCTTTGGACTGACTCTCAGTTTCTTTATAGACTTCATCTGATGATTGTGAGGTATCTCTCTTTTTGGTAATGTTAGGTGTACTTAAAAGAAATGGGTTGACGTGTTGAAGATATGTGTTGAGTGCAAACACATGGGCTTCTGGGGGTTTTAATAGAAGTTATTTTACTCAGGCTTCTAGTTTTAAAAATAAAGAATTAGGAGGTTCTAGTATATTGGGGGAAGATTCATCAACAATCTGCATTATGCAGACAACACAACCTTGCTTGCTGAAACTGAAGAGGACCTGAAACATTTGCTACAGAAGGTCAAGGACTACAGCCTTTAATATGGATTGAAGCTCAACATTAAGAAAACAAAGATTCTTACCACTGTGTCAATTGACAGTATCATAATATACGGTGAAGAGATTGAGATTGTTAACAGCTTCAGCTTGTTTGGCTCCACAATCAACACTCTTGGTACCAGTACCCAGGAAATCAAAAGATGAATTGCATTGGCACAGTCTGCTGTCAGGAACCTCTCCACAGTACTGAAGAGCAACAATGTCAGTGTGGAGACTAAGGTGCACCTGATCCAAGCCATAGTCTTCGCAATTATTTGCTGTGCATCTGAGAGCTAGACAATGACTAGGGATGATAGAAAGAGAATTGATGGCTTTGAGCATCAAAGGATGGAGAGAAGAGTATTGAATGTATCATGGACTGCCAGGAGAACAAAAGTTTTCCTCTTACAGAAGGTGAAACCAGGCTGTTCTTTGGAGGCAAGGATTCAGAAGTTTTGTCTGTAATACATTGGGCATGTTGCAAGGAGGGACCAGACCTTGGAGAGAGACATCATGCTAGGAAGTGTAGAAGGACAGTGCAAAAGAGAAATCCCCTCAATGAAATGGACTGATTCAGTGACTGGGGTAATAGGAGTAGATATGTCAGAGACAGTGAGGTTGGCTCAGGATAGAGCAGAGTTCAGAGCTCCTGCAGGGTCACTATAAGTTGCAACTGACTTGCTGGCACATAACAACAACAACAAACATTATTTTATGGGCAAAATATTGAATGATGCAGGAAGCAACCAAAAAAAGGTGGGAGGAATACAGAGTCACTGTACCCAAAACAACTGGTTGGCACAGAACCATTTCAGGAAGTAGCATATGGTTAAGACCCAATATATTACTGAAGAGAAGTCAAAGCTACACTGATTAGCAAAAAATAAGGACAAAGAAATTGATGTAATACCAAGTGAGGTATTTCAGGAAACAGATTCAGCCTTAGATGTGCTTCTCAGTCTATGTCAACAAATCAGGAAGACAGTTACCTACTCAATGAATTGAAAGAGATTCATATTTGTTTCCATTCCCCAAAGATAATCCAATAAAATATGAAAATCAGCAAACAATATCCTTGATATTGCATACAAGTAATATCTTGCTGAAGTTCATTTAAAAACAACCAGAACATTGCATTGACAGGAAACTGAATTGAGAAGAGATCGTGGAATGAAGCATATAATGGAACTTGACAGAAAGCAGAGATTACCAGAAAAATATTTCCTTTTGTTTTACTGATTGTGTAAAGGCATTAGAACATGTAGGTTATAACAAATTATGGCAAATATTGTCAAGAACAGAAACCTTAGAATACTTATTGTGCTTATGCAAAACCTGTACAAAAATCAACATGCAGCCATTCAGACAGAACAAGAAGAGGACACTAGATGGCTTAAAAAGCAGGGAAAGTTTGTATTAGGACTTTATCTTTTCTTTATTTTTATCTTTTATCCATTGCTAGTTAATATGTATGATTAAAAAATAATTTGAGAAGCCAAAGAAGCATCAGAAATGGAGGAAGACTTATCAGCAATCTGTGTTATGCAGGTGACACCTCTTTATTTGCAGAAAGTGAAGACAACTTATAGCGCCTACTGAAGAAAATGAGAAAACAAAAAGAAAAGAAAAACCTGCAACCTTCAGTATGAATTGCCTCAAGAAAACAAAAGTCCTCACAACTGGACAAATAGGCAACACCATGATAGATAGAGAAAAGATTGAAGGTGAGAATGGTTTCTTTTTACTTCGATCCACAATAAATGCTGACAGTTAGCAGCAGTCAAGAAATAAAAATTTTAAAAAAATGCATTACGTTGGGACCTCTCCTAAGTTCTAAAGAGACAGCATGTCAGTTTAAAGACTAAAGTGCATCTAAGGCAAGCCAAGATAGTTTCAATTGCTTCATATGCATCTGAAAGTTGGGCAATGAATAAGGAAGACAGAAGAAGAATTGCTGCCTTTGAACTGTGATGTTGGTAAGAGTTCTGAATAGTCTATAGACTGCCAAAAGAACACACAGACCTGTCTCGTGAAGTGAGCAGCCAGGTTGTTTCTTAGAGATAAGGATGGTAAAACTGTCTCTCATACTTTCAGCATGCTGTGAGGAGAGACCAGACCTTGGAAAAAGACACCATGCCCAGAAAGTAGAGTTTCAGGGAAAGAGAAGCATACTCTCAACAAGGTGGGCTGACACAGTGACTACAACAATGGCCTTGAGAATGCTTGAGATCAGTTGTGAAGCTGGCACAGGAGAGGGAAAGGGGCAGATCTGTTATTCATAGGGCTGCTATCAGTTGGAATTTACTCAATGGCCCTAACAAAAATAACAAAGTATACGTCGTTATTGTTAGGTGCTGCTGAGTGAACTATGACTCTAAAATGACTCTGTGACAAATAGCTCTGAACCTTGACCTATCCTGAGCCAATCTCATCATCTCTAACACATCTGCCCCTATTACCACAGTCAGTTTGTCAATCCATTTCATCCAGGGTCTTCCTCTCCTGTGCTGATCCTATACCTTTCTAAGCATGATGTCCTTATCCAAGGACAGTCCCTCCTGGCAACATGCTCAAAGTATATGAGATGGAATTTTCCAGTGTCAACTAGGTTTGGTTTTTTTTGTTTGCTTGTTTTATTTTGGTTTTGGGTTTTTGTTTGTTCATTTATTTGTTTGTTTTGTAGAGCAATTTTGTGTGTTCCTTCCATCTTCATTTAATGCTTCCTGGATCATTCAATATTTTGCCCACAGCATCCCTAAGTTTTGCAACTCAAGGTGTGAACTTGTTTTTCAATTCTTTCAGCTTGAGAAATGCTGAACAGTGCTTCCTTTTTTATTCTCTGATTCCAGCTCTTTGCACATTTCATTATAAGATTTTGCTTTATCTTTTCAAATTTTCCTTTGAAATCTTCTGTTCAGCTCTTTTACATTATTGACATCTCTTCCTTCTTTTTTGGATTGCCAACACTTTCATACAATTTTCATAGTATCCTCCAACATCAAATTTGTTTTTTTCTTTCTCCTCTTTCTTTGTAATGAACTTTTGTTCTCTTCATGGATGGTATCTTTAATGTCCTCCCACAGTTCCTCTGGTATTCAATCATTGGTGTTCTACTTCTTATACTATAACTACCTACTTCCTCTGTCCATAAAGGTTTCAAAGGCCTGTTGTCTCAGAAGTGGGTGGTCAATCCCTTCGTAGTCTGTATTAATCTAGCTCTGTTACAACCTCTCCTCCATGAGTGACCATTCTGATACTTGAGACCCTGGTGGCATAGATTGCAGCATTACAGCATCCCACAAGGTACACGGGTACAGCAGACTGACAGACAAGTGCTGTACAAACAGGAGAATGCAATAATACCTAAGCATATACTCATCTAGTATATGAAATAATTGATAACATGCAAATAATTCCCCAATAAATGAACTGACAGTTAGGTGTTGTACCTCTTAAAAGCAAACAGTAAAGACAATAATTTATATATATATATATATATCATGGCACAGGACAGGCTTTTCAGGCCCTGGCTGAGGCCCAGGATGGCATAACAGGATGGGGGTGATTGGTGGGGGAATTGGCACAATGGCTCAGCTGGATCTCTAGTACCGGTTCTTAGCACAGGTACCAATGCTGGTAGGCCAAAGGCCCAAAGGCACCAGTTGAGACCTCACTGGCTTCCTCATAACCTGGAGAACTCTGCTTCAGGTTCCAGGACCCTCAGATAAGCCACAACTGTCCTCATCATTGCCTACATGCCTATTTCCTGGGCCTCTACCTCCCTGGCAGGGGTCTGGAATCTGATCAAGGAGAGCAAATTGTGAATGTACTAACTGAAAAGTTGGAGATTTGAGTCCTCCTATGTACAATATCTCTGAACCCTGAGCCAGTCTCACTGACTCTGACACACTTACCCCCATTACACCAGTTATTGTGTCAATCAATCTCATCTAGGGTCTTCCTCTCCTGCATTGTCACTCCACCTTTCAAGTATGGTCCTTCTCCAAGGACTGATCTTTCCTAGCAACATGCCCAAAGTATGTGAACAGAGCTTCAAAATCTTTGCCTCTAAAGAGAAACTTGGTTTAATCCTCTTCAAGACAGACCTGTTTGTTCTCTTGGTGGTCCATGGTATGCTCAATACTCTTCTCCAGCACCACAACTCAAAGGCATCAATTCTTCTTCTATCATACCCCAAGAAAATGAGAACTGAGACACAAACAGAGACTTGTACACCAAGGTTCATAGTAGCATTATTCACCACAGCAAGAACATGGAAACAGCTCAGATGTCCAACCACAATCAAATGGATTGAAAAATTATGGTACATTCACATGATGGAATGCTACGCAGCACTCAGGAGCAAAACTTTTGTAAATTACTACCTACCTTGGGAGGGACTAGAGAGCATTAGGCTGCGTGAACTCAGTCCCATAAGGATAAGTACTGTAAAAGACCATTATTGTAGAATGAGTATGAGGATCCAAGGGGAGCATGGGGTTGGGGGAGCAGAGGAATGTGGGGGGACGTTAATAATAGGGCCGCACAATTTGTTGAGTGGAGGGAGGGTGGGCTGAGGGAAATGGAAAAGATCTGGTGTGAAAACCAATCTATACCAGTTTGTAAATAAACCAGTACAAAATAAAACTTGTAAAAAATTTCAATACTAAAATTTGCCACTGAAAATCCTGTAGAACAGAGTTTTGTCTGAGGCATGGGGTCCGCAGGAGTTTCACTGCTAATCCAAAGATGCCACCTCTTTGGCAGTTACACACCTGCAGTCAGTCCAAAGAAGAAAGATGAGTAAACTTCTCACTTGGGATTTGTTGTTGTTCTTAAGTGTCGGCAAGTCGTAGGCAACTCGCAGCGACCCTATCAACGAAAGTCCTGGACACCTGTATAACTTTCATCCTTTCTCCAGGTTCATAGTGTTTCCAGAGGCAAGCTATTATGGAAGTGGATGCCACTCCTGCTTCGAAGTTTGGGATTTAGAGCCTCTGAAAACTCAACGGAGGTTCAACTGTGCGACGGGTTCGACTCCACAGCAATGAGTTTGAGTTTAAGGATGAATACTTTAGGGAGCTCTGTTGGCATAGTGGCAAGAAAGCTGCACTGTGATCTCAGTGGTGAGCAGTTCAAATCCACCAGATGCTCTGCTGGAGACGGAGGGACAGTTTCCTCCTGTACCAGTCAGATCTGATTTGATGGTATACACACACATACACAAAGAATGAATAATTGTAAACTCAATGATCAAATAAATACTCTTTTTAAAATGCTTTCTTTAAAAGTTACTTTATTAAACATAAAATGTTTCTGAAAAGATACATGTTTCTGAAGACTGAAATGGAGAGTTGGGTTTGACAGAAAATTTACTTTTGTTACTTTTTACACACCAATAATTTGCTGTTGTAAAAATTTTATACAATGTATGAAACTCTGGGTGGGTATTTTTTTTAATAAATAAAAATACTCAAATAGGACCTAGGACTTAGAACAAAAGATGTCATGAAGATACCATTTTGGTGGGTTCAGTTTACTGTTGTAAATGGGGATCAGAAAAACATGTGTAAGAGATTTAACATCTTTATGCTAGCCTTTAAAAGAAGAATATGACTATTATACAAGAAATACAGGCAGGGATTGTTCACTTCTAATATATTTTTTAAAACGCTTTTCATACAAATCATGGATGTAATTGTATAACTGAGTCATTTGGTGTTTTATTTGGTGTTTCAAGTGATTCATAACTTACTGGATACTCTGGTTAAAATGTCAACATTGCTTAGAATGAAAATTTAGAGGTATGAAAAAAAATCAATGCAGTATTTTTGGGAAATCAGCTGACTATTACTCTGTGACCAAGCTCTGTTAAGTGAGCATGATCTCATGGTTATTTGCAGAATCACTCCAAGTGTATAAGAATGCAATTAATATCATACATTATAAGAGCTCTACTCTGCATTTTTGCTTATGATTTTATCACCATAGATTTTTCTTTTTTTAATTATTAACATGCAGGATACTTGGGGATGTATTTTAAAGGGTGCTTACACAGTACAAAATAACTTTGTTGAATGACTTTATGGGGTTCTATGTTTGGATTTTTTGTACTATGTTCCAGAAAATACTGTTTTTGTTTTTTTAAATCAACACAAGAATCTGAAATTCCAGCTGAGCTCTGCTTTGTTTGTCAATTCAGCTGTAAATTGTATAGCTCATAAAAGAGAATTCTATTGAGCTGGTCCTCTCTTCCAGGCTAGGGCAACCCGAAAGGGAGAGTCTGCACTTGGACTTGTTTATATTAGTACATTGTAACTCAGTGATCTAAGCAAAATTTTCCCTAATCTCTTTATGCCTCATTTCCTTACCTTTCTCTTACATAGTTTATGTAGCATTTATGAAATTAATGAGATGATAGACTATTCATGAAAAATATTATTTATTATCTGCCTCCCCAGATACATTCACTCAGCTTCTGTGAATGAGATTTTATTCGGAGAAGAGGGCTTGGCATAAGTAATTAGGTTAAAGATCTAGAGATAGAATTAGTTTGGATTATCAAAAATCTAAAATACTGGACCCTAAATCTAGTGACCAGTGTGTTTATAAAAACTGAAGAGAAGCCATAAAGGAGATATGTGAAGATAGAAAGAGAGACGGGGATTATGCTGTAAAAAACTGTGGCAAACATAAAGTCAATAGAAGCTGGAAAAGACTAGAAAGGATTCTACCCTAGAACATGCAGAGGTGACTGTTGTTAGGTATCAACAATGGACTCCACCTCTTAGCAACTTTCTGTAGCAAAGGATGAAAGAAACCCTCCTGATCCTTCACCATCCTTATAATTCTCATTGTTCTTGAACCCATTGTTGCAGTCATTGCATCAGTCTCTCTCACTGAGAGTCTTGCT
>NW_006399771.1:18390760-18393067 GCF_000299155.1 Elephantulus edwardii | reverse complement strand
ATTCAAAGGCATCAATTCTTTGACAATCTTCCTTACTCATTGTCCAACTTTTCAGACACATAAAATAATAAGAAAGCTATGCTGACCTAGTCTCTGAGGAGTTACAGTACTAATCAAAGGCCTCACACCTCACTGACTGTTCAAATCCACTAGCTGCTCCAAAAGAAAACAATTGGCAATTCCCTCCCATGAAATTTAGTCTAGAAAACCCACTGAGGGCCCATCTAAGTGTTAATTCCAACTTGAGGGCTATGAGCTAGCTTTAAAGGCTATTTTACTCATTAAAGTGACATCCTTGCACATTGATATGTTAGAAAGGCCCAACTAACACCTTATTTCTTATCCCTTATTTCTGATATCCAGCAATGTGAAAGAATATATTTCTATAGTTTCAAGTCATCAAGTTTGTAGCAATTTGTCACAAAATCTATAGAAATAGAATTCTGTTTCCAGATTATCATTGTTATCAGAACAATAACTTTGACAAAGCGCAAAATTATTTTACTAAATATAAGGTGTTACATATAAAGGAGATTTGTTGGGTCTTTGATATGCTGAAGCTGTTAACCAAAAGGTCAACAATCAAATCAACTAAATAGTCCTTGGTAGAAGAGGTCTGTTCTTTTTCCATAAAGATTTTTCCATTTAGGGAAGACTATTTGACACTTCTACTCTGTCACAAGCATGCATTGGCCCACTGAGTCAGAATCACCTTGAAAGCGTAGTGTAACAGTTGACATGACTTTTGACAGATTTTCCACTACTTGTGATTTTGCCACAAAGGAGGCAGTTTCTAATGTGCAGGCATAGTTTGACTATTATTCTGGCATCCAGTGGATGGAGCATAGATGCTTATAAACATCTCACAGTCCACAGGGAAGTCACAGAGGCAAAAGAATCTTCCAACCTACAATGCAATAGTGCTTAGGCTGAGAAATCCTGGTAGAAGGGGACGTCCAGCACTGTGAAAGGTAAAACCTGAGCTCAGCCCTAGAGTTGCAGGCAAAGTGATTTCCTCTGGGTGGCAAACCTCTTGTGGATACGTTTCCTCCCCTGTAAAACAAGATAACACTAAGCTACTCAACAAACAAAAGCTAGACAAATGGGTTATCATCAAGTGGCTTCTGACCCAGAGAGAACCCATGTGTTAGAGCAGAATTGTACCACAGGGTCTTCTTAGCTGTAACCTTTATGGGGAGATAGCCAGACCTTCTGTAGTGTCTCTGGGTGATTCAAGTCCCTAACATTTACTATAATATTCCAGTGTTAACTTTCTACCCCACCCTGAGACCCAGTCCCTGCCAAGGCTTATGATACTCCAATGAGATAATGTTGGCAAAAGAATTTAGTACTTTCAGAACCAAATGAAGAGCAAAACATTAGTAACAAAGAGATTCTCATTATTATTCCTACAAGTCTTTCATGCAAATGAAAGAAGCATTTGGTTTTTAATTGTATCACTCATGCGCTCATTGCCTTCAAGTTGGGGAGAACTCACAGCTACCCTTCGTTGGGTTTCCAAGGCTGTAAAGTGAGCAGGAAAAGCTGCTGGTGAATTCAAGCACCAAAGACACAGGATTATTATCTTAAAAAGAAGAGTTCTCAGAAATTACATGGCTGTTGCTATTTGGTGATGTTTTTAAGTGGCAAAGATACCCTACCAGTACTCCTATGTTTCTCTGGGGAGCTTAATGTTTTTGTCAGATAAATTTTGATGCGATGTATCTAATAAAAGCAGAAATAATGCCATGTAAACTTTAAACTGATTTTCAGTTGGCTTTGGTTTGTTTTTTTCCTCTAACGATCATTACACCAGCCCCTTGAAGTTGTTGGGCAACTGCTTTCTTTATTTGGACTGATGAGAAAACTGAGCCTCAGAGGAGCCATGTGCTGTCAGCAAATGGTAGTAAAAAGTGAGGCTGCAGATTTTCTCAGCCTGCTTCCACTGTGGCATGCCTGCTAGCATCAGCACTTTAGGATAAGGTTATGATAATGATCATTAAGTACATTCAAGAAATTTGTGTTCATGTACCATAGCTTCCCAATCCTTTCAATTGTGGTGGAATACTAAGCAGAATGCAGGAGCAATAATTTTTTAAATTATCACCTAACTTGAGAGGGGCTGGAAAACATTATGCTGAGTGAACTAACTCAGTCCCGTAAGGACAAATACTGTATAAAACCATTATTTTAGAATGAGAATGAGGATCCAAGGGGAGGTAGAAGCAGAGGGGTGAGGATTTGAATTAATCATAGGATCACATAATTTGATGGATGGAGGGGGGGAGTTAGGGAAAGGGGAAGGAC
>NW_006399771.1:18370871-18384365 GCF_000299155.1 Elephantulus edwardii | reverse complement strand
ATAAGATAGATAGATAGATGATAGATAGATAGATAGATAGATAGATAGATAGATAGATAGATATTAACTATATTGCGTTGGGAAATTTTGTGTTTTGAACATCTCCAGAGTGCTGAAGAGCAAAAATGTTAGTCTAGATACAGAGGTGCATCTAATCCAGGCCATGGTCTTCTCAATTATTATACTTCAGAGAGTTAGACAATGACTAAGCATGACAGAAGAAGAACAGATGCCTTCAAGTTGTAGTGCTGGAGAAGAGTCTTGAACATACCATAGACTGTCAAGAAAACAATTGGTCTGTCTTGGAGAGGGTGAAACCAAGTCTTTCCTTGGAGGCTAGGGTTTTGAAGCTCTGCCTCACTTAGGCTAGGAGAGATCAGTTCTTGGAGAGAAACATCATGATCGGAAGGGGGATGAACAATACAGGAGAGGGAGACCCTGGACGAGATGGACTGATACAGTAACTGAAGCAACGGGGGTTGGTGTGTCAGAATTACTGAGAATGGATCAAGACAAGGAAGGGTTCAGAGCTGCTGTACATAGATCTGCTATACATCACAGGTGACTCAATGGTATATAAAAACAATAATATGACAGGTTCAGAAGCAAGAGTGGAATCCACTTCCTAAATAATGTGTCTCTGGAAACCCTATGAACTTTGATAAATGTCTATAGTTGTAGAGGGGCTTCAGGCCTTTTATTCATAGGGTCACTATGAGTCATGCTCAACTGAAGACAATCATCATCAACAACAAACACAACCTCTCTATCTCTATCTATCTGAGGAGGAAATCTCCCATCTCCCCCGCCCCCGGCCATAGATTTTATTTAGATTTTACTAATTTTCCCACTGGCTTCATTTTGTTTCATCTTGCAGGTTCCAATAAGGATACTACATTTTGTAATTATATCTTGTTAACTGGTTGTTATCAAGTCTTTTTAATTCATGGCAGACGCATATAGGTTAGAGTAAAACTGTGATCAATAGAGTTTTAGTGGCTTTTTTTTTCCTTTTAAATTGATTTTAATGAAAGTTTACAGAGACTTTGGATTTCCATTAACTCATTGTTGCCCATTCTTTCATGGAGCAGGAGCAGTTGTGGATTTCAAATGTGTGCCTTTGGGATTGCAATGCAGCTTCTTACCACTAGTGCCTCTCTCTCTCTCTCACTAAAGATATATATGTAACTAACTAACAATATATATGTAACTAACGATATATATGTAACTAACGATATATATGTAGCTAACAATATATATGTAGCTAACGATATAGAAATATACACACACACACACATACATATAGTTGTTGTTGTTGTTGTTATGTGCCGTCTAGTCGCTTGCGACTCATAGCGACCCTATGTACAACAGCCCTAAACTCTACTCTGTCCTGTGCCAATTGCAATGTTTCTGACACTCCCATCCCGATTACCCCAGTCACTGAATCAATCCACCTCATAGAGGGCTTTCCCCTTCTGCGCTGTCCCTCCACCCTCCCAAGCATGATGTCCCTCTCCAAGGACCTGTCCCTCCTTACAACATGTCCAAAGTATGTTAGACGGAGCCTCAGAAACCTTGCCTCCAAGGAGCCACCCAGTTTAACCCTTTCCAGGATGAATCTGTTTTCTTGGCAGTCCATGGTACCCTCAATACTCTTCTCCAACACCACAGCTCAAAGGTGTCAATTCTCCTTCTATCCTCCTTGGTCATTGTCCAACTCTCTGATACATAACAAGCGATTGCAAAGACCATGGCCTGTATCAGACGCACCTTAGTCTCCAGAGAGACATCATTGCTCTTCAGTACTTTGGAGAGGTCCCTAATAGCAGACTTTCCCATGGCAATAAGTCTTTTAATTTCCTGGATGCTGGTGCCAAGAGTGTTGACTGTGGAGCCAAGCATACTAAAGCTGTTAACAATCTCAATCTCTTCACCATCCATCCTGATGCTGCCAGTTGGTTCAGTGGTGAGAATCCTTTGTCTTTTTGACATTGAGCCTCAATATATATATATTGTTGTTAAGTGCCATCAAGTCGAGTATGGCTCACAGCAACCCTAGGAACAGAAGAACTGAACCCTATTCTGTAACTATTATCCTTTCTCTAAGTTCATAGAGTTTTCAGAAGCATGCTGTTTAGGAAGTGGATGCCATTGACTTCTAAACACAAAGGCCCACCCACCAGGTTCTGATTGACACTTATCCTGATTGACTTTTATCACACAGCTCATTGTTAGCTATATTATGTAATATATATGTAGTTATTCATGTACGTATGTAAGGTGGTTCAAATCTACCTACCACTTGTTCCATGAGAGTCAGATGAGCAATCTCTTCCCACATAATTTACAGCCTCTGAAAACCTGTTGGAGGGTCAGCTATGAGTTGTTTCTGACTTGCCAGCATTTAATAACAGCAACATATCTATGTCTATCACTATTCCTACCTCTATATCTTCTATAATTTCATCTAAAACTAACCAAAAGACCATTACGACATATTTAACTGAAAACATTTTTTTCCTTTTTAGTTGTACATAAAACAATGGTATCAACAATAGATATCATTATACAGCCAACAAAATGCTTATATCTCTCAGAATACATAGAAGGATATATAACTATGTATATTAGTATATGTTATTGTTGTTGTTAGGTACCTTCAAGTTGAACATCAGAACTGAACTCTGCACTCTCCACCCTCACCACCTCTGAAATGCTCGGCCCCGTTGTTATGGTCACTGTCTATCCATCTTGCAGAGGGTCTTCACATTAAAGATTCTAAAGAGTTTTACAGCACAGAAAGTTATTACATTTTTTAGCATTTCCACTTATATGTCAATTTATTTCCCTGCAAATTGTTATGCTTAAAAAACCCCTAATTTCATAATTCTACTAGAAATTCTTTATATAGTCTAGACAAAGATGCACAGAGAGTATAGGCCTATTGTAATTTTGTAAACTATATTTCTAAGAGAAATAGTTCCTGTTTTTAAATAAGAAGGATCTTTTTATTAGCTGTTAATGAAGATACCTTCCACAGTAAACTCCTACAATCAATTTACATTATTTGCCTTCTTAACCCATTATAGGCCAGATTTAAGGTCAAATAGGGATTTGAAATATATTTTTTAAAAATTATTTCAATTAGATTATTAATTTCTGCCTGGAATACTACAGAAGAGGAACAGCAAGCACTGTGAATACTCTTTTTAAACTTGCTGCTGAAAGAGTGGTCCAGGAGAACTTATTATCTGGAAGGCTATTAAAATGCAGAAGCAGCCCATCCCCAAACTGAGTAAAGCAACATTTGCATTTTGACAGGATTCCCAGGTGTTTTATGCACTTGTTAAACTTGAGAAGTTCTTCTTTAGACTATTTTGAAGTCTTTGCCTAGAATTTGTTTTACTAAAGAAGAGTAAAGAAGAACCTTATAATTATCTGACATTAATACTTCACAAGAGACACAATAGGGGGATTATAACAATGGGTTTTCTTTTTTAAAAAAAAGAGTTTTACATTACATTTAGTGAATAATTTTGCAATGACAAGAAGATACAGTGAGCTTTGCAAATTAGATTTCTAGAAATTTCTTAGATAATAACAGACCACAGTGGGCATCTGTTCATCCTTAGCATTAAATAAATAGATTTATGGAACTTGAGATAAATAAATCTGATTAATACAAAGGCGAAGATCTCAAAGCATTGTGACATTTAATTAGAGTGATTGCAGCGCTGGGCTCAAGTGTGTGATTGATTGTGAGGGATGGCACAGGATAGGACAGGATTCAGATCTGTTGTTCAGAGGGTCATTATGAGTTGTCCCTGACTCAACAGCATCTAACAACAACTACTAAATAATAATTGTGATTAATAGTAATATTGTTTTAATGATAGCACTCTGGATTTTCTGATGACAAGAATAACACTTCCTTTGTTTTTGTGGTGTTGTTAGGTGCTGTTACAGCAGTCTTAATTTGTACCTATTGAACGGCTGAATGAAACACTGTTCGATCCTGTGCCATCTTCACAATCACTGCTTTGCTTGAGACCATTTTTGTAGGCAATGTATTAATCCATTTCACTGAGTGTCTTAATCTTTTCTGGTAACCTTATGTTTTAATTTTCCATCTTTCCAAGCATCATATTCCTTTCCAAGTAATAGCCTCACCTGGCTAGAGAGACTGAAAGATGAAAGTTCAGTAGAGAGTGAGACTCCAATGGAGATAGATTGATACAGTGACTGCAGAAATGAGCTGAAGTGTGTCAGAGATGTTAAGGATGGCACAGGGTAGGATAGGGTTCAGGTCTGTTGCTCATAGGGTCACTAGTAATGGTACTTGACATGACGACACCTAACTACAGCAACATCTTTAATCAAACATGGTGTCCTTCTCCAGGGACTGGCCTCTCGTAATTTTAAGACCAAAGTATATACTAGAGAAAGTGGCCTTGTTGTACTATTTCCAAGATACATTTGCTTTTTCTTTTAACAGTCTGTCATGTGTTCAATATCTTCACCACCAGCATTATCCAAAATTATCATTTTTTTAGGTCTTTCTCATTCATTGTCTTTCACATGCATATGAAGTAATTGAAGATAATATAGCTAAGGTCAGGCACCTCCTTAGCTTTTAAATAGAAATCTTTGCTCCTTAGCCCTTTAAAAGAGATCATTTGCAGTGGATTTAACTAATATCACACATTGCTGCTTTCACGGGTGGTGGATATCGATCTAAGGAAAATGAAATCTTTGACAAGTTCAGGGTTTTTTTCCATTTATCTCAATAAATACCTATTGGTCCAGTTGTGAAACACTTGATTGTAGTTTATACTCATCTATACTCACCAGTAGCTGAGAGGTACTTTTAACACAAGCTTTGAACTAGTTTTACAGTGTTCATTTGGATAACCTAATTTTTTTGTAACTCATTTTCATTTCCATCTTTTGCCTAAGTAAGAAAATTCAGTGTCAATTTATTTAAATATAACAAATACTATTTTACATTGGCTCACAATGTTTCTATTTTCAGTGATTTTTAGTAACACTTCTAAGTGTCTGACATAATATATTGTTTTTATTTTTGGTGATGGTGATGGATTTTTTTTTTCTGCTTTATAATTATGTGGAAAAGAAATCAAGAACCCCATCTTCCTCTCCTTGTCTTCCCTCTTGCCTCCTTGCTGAAAACAATGGAGAGAGATCCATGTGTGACTCATTTGACAGTCTCTGCTTCTTGCTTCTGAGGAAACAAGCCTCTCCATAGTAATCAGCAACCCAAAAGGGCAGAGATGAAGTTGCTATTGTATCTGCGTGCCTAGGATGGGATTTAATTGAAAGAGAAAATGATAGCCTATCACATTGATATTTTATCTTGCTCAAGGGACATTTAGGCAGGGAGGTTAGCCAAGAAATGTCAGGGGAGCAGCTGATGCAAATGAGACTGGTTCATTGTCCTGAGGAACTGGGCTGTTGGTGCCTAGAGAAATGGAGAGAGAATCCAGGATACTGTCTTTCCACTTAGATAAGACAGCATTTTACTCTGAATACAGGAAATAAACTGCCAGATTGGATTATTGTGTTAAATAAACTTGGTATTTAAAATAGCTCAGTAATTGAAGAAATGAGGAAATGATTTTTTTTGGTAGTTATTTCACTTCACAGACTCTCAGACTGTATTGTTTTCTGTGGGAAGAGGATTTCGAGGCAGTAGGACTATCATCTCTCTGAAGGAAAAAACCCACACTTTGAAATTCAGCGTGGTAGATCATATGAATGATACCCACTTTTTTTAAAAAAGGGAAATACTTAAAATTCCCTAGTGTTTTTTAAAAAATATCATTTATAATTAGGTTGAATCCTCAAAATTTTATGTTCTTTTGTAAAATTAGTCAAGTGTTCTCAAGGGTACAATGAAAAGGATAGAAGACCACAAGGTCAAGAAAGAGGACAGGAAAGCAAAGGGATTTAATATAGAGACATATATGAGTTATCCATGCATACAGAATTAAGCAAAATGAGCTCTTTGACAGAAGATATAAAATTGCTAATTAATGCGAAAAGTTCCACTTTTTAGTACTTATCGCTGCAATGACTTAGCATGTATGTAATCCCTCCTTTAATAACCACCACAATCTCTACAAACAAATAAATCTTTATATAAGATTATAAAACAAGCATTCTTGCTTGACCCTACTAGGTACTTGATGCAGCACCTTTGTACTACTCTTTCAGGGCCTAAATTTCCTTCTGTTCTCCATAGTCAAAGGGCACTACAGAAGTTGGTTGGGTTGTTCTGTTGTGGTTTTTTTTTTTTTTTTTTAATCTTTCCTTTTTCAAATATTTAAGAAAAGTAAAAGCACCTAACTCATTGGCACTCATTTTGCATTTTTTTTTTTTTTTTTTTAATCTTTCCTTTTTCAAATATTTAAGAAAAGTAAAAGCACCTAACTCATTGGCACTCATTTTGCATCTCATTTCTTTTCATCAATTCCAAAGATATCTTTTCGATAACATTTCCTCTGGTCTCTCTATGTAGTTTAATTCAGTTGAGTTGCATTCAGTTGAAATTCTCTCTTCAGGTTTTCTGTATTCTCTTTCTTTTCAGAATGTGTGTTACATTGGCATTTGTTTTTACTTCCGGGTCACACACGGCACGACCACCTTTTTAGCCACATATTCTTTGACTTTTGGGGTGACTCCTCTTTTTTCATCCTTCTTATTCTCCTAATGTGCTTGCTCATCCTTAAGTTTGTAAGATAAGAAAGACTCCCAATTCTGTGTTGTAAATTCTACTCTCAGCTGTGGTCTGGTTTTCATTTCAAATTGCCTATTAGTTGTTTCCACTTAGAGGTCCTACTGTTAGCTCAAAATCAATACTTTCTAAATGGAATTATCTTTTATTCCCAATTGTTTCACCTCCTTAGCTCTCTGCTTGCTCATGGTATCAATATTGCCATCATCATTCAGTACTGTTTGTTTGACCATTGTCTTCTTTCCTCGTTCTTCAATTTGTTTCATTTTCTCCATCAAAGAGCCCAAACTTTCCTTCAGTTTAGTAAAGTTTTTATTTTAGGAAGAATCTCCAACCAATATTACTTAGTCTTCATATTCACCACCAATGTTAGCCTTTTCATATATTTCCTAGAAAGCCTCATGGATACTCTCATCTAGCAAAATAGGGGATATATTTCAACTATTTTTGATGGGTAGCAAAATATCGCATCAGAGGTTATGTGTTTTTCTGTTGTTAGTGTCTGGTTTTGTGAGTTTTTCCCCCCACTGTTTTATAAAAGAGCTGCCATATATTCATTTTCCAATCACAAAATGTGTTCAACTTCATCACCCCATCTTGAATAAAGATGTTATTTCATAGATGGTAAAAATATCTTTTACTTACAAATTATTGCTTTACGTAGCAATAAGAGCAGTAATTTGGAAAATATAAAAGTCTAACATTTTGGATGGAAAAGAAGAAATAGTCTCTTGGGTCTGACATTGTACCAATGCAGAGTTAAGAATTAACAACTACAGATTTGGGAGCTCAATGACCATGCCTGTCCTATGTTTGCAGTGAAGGAATGAGTTGTTTAAAGAACTACAGTTCTCTATGACTTTATCTAGATTTTCTAGATACCAGTGACATAAGGTCTTGTGTCTGGTTCTTGAATTTTATAGAATCTGGTTTCAATAGTAACAATCATGTTACTATTCATTCTGTAAGACTGTAAGTGTTCTCCATGATTGGACATAGGAGTTTTGCAATGTAAACCCTAAAAATTTCAGTCCATGGAGTGATAGTTTTACATAAGAAGATATATGACTTCCCACTAACAAAAAAAATTAAGGGCTCAAGATATTGGTTAGAAAAGTGAAACAAATTTAGTAATGCATGCATTCAGAGTTTTTAGGGCATTTCAGACAACTTTTCTGTCAAAAAACCCTCTATTTTAGAGAATTATCATATGTCTCTTGGAGAGAGCCATGATGCTGGGAAGGGTGAAAGGTCAGTGAAGGACAGAAAGACCCTCAACCAAGAGGATTGACATGGTGACTTCTGCTATGAGCTCTTGGGTGTCAGGATGGTGCAGGATAGAACAGGGTTCAGATCTTTTGTTCATAGGGTCAGTATGAGCTGTATTCAACTCAACAGAATCTAACAACAATAACAACAACAACATATATCCCTGATTGCTCATAGTTTCAGCTGACATTAAAGTTTCCTTGTATGGATAATAGGTGATACAGTCAATGATTTATTCATTGCAAATATGTTTTATAAGAAACATAAACACAGGCTATCCACATGGATTTTACCTGAGATGGTATGCATAGGAATCAGATTGATTATATCTGTGGAAAGAACCACTGGAGAAATTCAATATCAGCTGTGAAAACTAGGTCAGGTGATTATTGTGGAACAGATCACCAACTACTCATATGCAAGTTCAAGCTGAAGCTAAGGAAAATTAAATCAAATCCTTGGGAACCAAAATATGACCTTGCGTCTATCCCACCTGAATTTAAAAACCATTTCAGGAACAGGTTTGAGGTCTTGAACACTAATGAGTAGAGACCAGATGAGTTATGGGAAGATATCAAGAGTGTCATTCAGGAAGAGTGCAAAAGGTCATTACAAAGAGGAGGAAGAAAAGACCAAAATGAATGTCAGAGGAGACTCTGATATTGCACTAGAGAGCCAAGAAGCCAAAGCAGAGGGAAGAAATCAAGGTTATAAGAAGCTAAACAGACAATTTCAAAGGGCAGTGTGGGGAGACAAAGTATTATAGTAGAATATACGAAGAGCTGGAGTCAGAAAATTAAAGAGGCCAAACTCTCTCAGCATTTCTTAAGCTTAAGGAACTGAAGAAGAAATTTAAGCCTTGAGTTGCAGTACTTAAGGATGCTTTGGGCAGAATATTAAATGATCCAGGAAGTTTTAAAAGAAGGTGGAAAAAGTATACAGAGTCATTGTAGCAAAAGGAATTGGTGGACACAGAAGAATTTCATGAAACAGTATATGAGCAAGAGCCTGTGGTGATGAAGGAGGAAGTTAAAGCTGCTTTGAAAGAATTGGGGCAGTGGGGGAAGGCCCAAGGAATTGACAATAAATCAACTGACGTATTTCAACTAACAGATGCTGCCCTAGATGTGATCACCAACTTGTGTCAAGAAATCTTGAGGACAACCACTTGGCCAACTAACTGGAAGAGATCTATATTTGTTCCCATTCCAAAGACAGGAGATCCAACAAAGTGTGAAAATTATCAAACAATATCATTGATATTACATGCAAGCAAGATTCTGCTGAAGATTATCCAAAAACGACTGGAACAGCACATCAACAGAGAACTGCCAGAAGTACAGGCTGGGTTTAGAAAGGGTCATGGGTATTAGAGATATTGTCGCTAATGTTAGATGGATCTTGGCTGAAAGCAAGGAATATCAGAGGAATGTCTTATCTGTGTTTCATAGATTGTGCAAAGGCATTTGACTGTGTGGATCACAACAAAACTGTGGCTGACTCTGAGAAGAATTGGAATCCCAGACCACTTGATCGTGCTAATGCAAAACTTATACATTGACCAGGAGACAGTAGGCAGAACAGAGCAAGAAAACACTGCCTGGTTAAAAATTGGGAAGGGTGTATGCCAGGGATGTGTCCTATCTCCATACCTTTCAAATCTAAATGCAGAACAGATTATCCCAGAGGCTGGGCCCTATGAGGAAAAACGTGGCATCAAGATTGGAGGAGGACTTATCAACAATCTGCATTATCCAGATGACATAACCCTGCTTTCTGAAACTGAGGAGGCCTGAAGCACTTGCTGCAGAAGGTCAAGGACTGCAGCCTTCAATGTGTATTGAAGCTCAGTATCAAGAAAACAGATTCTCACCACTGGGTCAATTGGCAGCATCATGATGTATGGTGAAGAGATTGAGATTGTAAACAGTGTTAGTTTGCTTGATTCTACAATCAACACTCTTGGCACTATCGGCCAGGAAATTAAAAGACATATTGCATTGGAAAGTCTGCTGTCAGAGACCTCTCCAAAATACTGAAGAGCAATGACATCAGTATCGAGACTAAGGTGTGCCTGATACAGGCCATGGTCTTTGCAATCACTTGCTATGCATCAGAGAGCAGGTCAATGACTAGGAATGATAGAAGGAGAATTGATGTCTTTGAGCTGTGGTGTTGGAGAAGAGTGTTGAATATACCATGGACTGCTAACAGAACAAATAAATTCATCCTGGAGAGGGTGAAGATTCTGAAGCTTCTTCTGACATACTTTGGACATGCTGCAAGGCAGGACCAACCAGTCTTTGGAGAGGAACATCATGCTTGGGAGGGTGGAGGGACAGTGCCAGAGAGGAAGACCCTTGATGAGATGGACTGATTCAGTCACTGGGGTAACGGGGCTAGGTGTGTCAGAGACAGTAAGATTGTCAAGGCATAGAACAGGGTTTAGGGCTGTTGTACATAGGGTCCTATGACTTGATGGCACCTAACAACAACTACAACATCATATGTCACATTATGTAATTCTATATTCCATATCACCAAGACTTCAAGGTGGTTCAGTCTGGTTTGACTCATTGTTGTGAATTTTATTTGCCCTCCATACATACTGAATTTAAATCCTATTCAAAGGATACTTAACTAAGGAAGAAAATCTTACCATCTATATGAAACCTAGATCTTAGGTCTTTTATCTTCAGGCAAAATCCCTGCATGTTTTGAATCTTCTTAATCAACAGAATTCCTAACATGAACCAGAAGGGTGTCCCACAGGTCGATTACCATGTAAATCATAGGAGATGATTCAATCTCTCTCCACTCCTTCCTAACCTTCCAGGTGTACCAGGTATACAAATGGTGTATTTGTTGATCAAAAACCAAGAGCAAAAGAATGATTAATCAGGTTAATCAATGGTTTCAAGATACAGAAACCAAGTTTATAAGCAAGGTATAATTCAATGAATCTAAAGCTCTGGCAAGTTAGATTGGCTTCCCTATTCTTTGAGTGTATCAAGGAATATTGTCTTTATCTTTTTCTTTGTAGGAGACAGGAACTTGTTTGAAGGATCCCCAAAATATGAGCTACGGCTTCTTAAATAATGTCTTTGTTCTCCAAATATCTCTTCTCTGACATACCCCACACTTAATAACCATATTTACAAAATGATTTTGTTGTACAAACTATAAATAAGTTGAATTTATAATGTCTTTCACTATCTGTGCAGTATGTAGGACTTTCAACATTTTGTTCTTTAAGGCCCCAATGAAAGATCAAGGTTTACTTCCCTCATAACAGTTGTTGCTATTGTGTACAGTCAAGTTAGAATCTATGTATAGCTGACCCTCCAGTGGGTTTTCAGAAGCAGTTAATCACATGACAGGAGATTGCCTATCTTTTTCCTGTGGAGCAGCTGGTGGACTTGAACATCAGGCCTTCGAGATTGTAGTGCAGCTTCTTATCACTAGGCCACTACAGCTCCCCAGTCTCAAATTTAATAGTCATATAAATGAGCTTGGAATTCTGTGAACATGAAGATTCTGAGATTTTTATATTTTTATCCAGCTTCTCAGTGAAGAATTTGTTGGTCCTTGGGCCAAATTTTAAGGGCGATCTGGTGATAAAGTTTAAGGGGGAGTTAGGGTGCTAACTGAAAAATGGTGTCTTTTTGGCAATGAAAACACACCCAGTTGTTCCTTGGGAGGAGGATGGACAATCTTGTCTCATGTAATTTACAGCTTCTGAAAACTCACTGGAGATCGACTATGAGCTATGACTCACTGACATGATGGCAATGAGAGTTTGGGTTTGGGCTAAATAACAAAGTAAAGACTTCATACTTTCTGATCTTGAAACCTACTATATAAGCATGAAAATAAAAAAGTCTAGTACTCGTATAAGGATTGCTCATCTTTTTCCCATTGGAGTAGCTGGTAGATTGAGCTGTTGACCTTTGCTGTTGTTGGTTGCTGTCAAGTTGAGTATATTCACCCATCATGATGCTGTGAACAAAAGATTTGAATTTTGTCCTATCCTGTGCCATGCTCATAATCTCCAACAAACTTGAACCCATTGCTGCCGTCACTGGGTCAATTCATCTACCTGAAGGTCTTCCTCTCTTTAGCTGACCCTCCATCTTTCAAAGCATGATTATCCTCTACAAGGGCTAACCTCTCCTAGCAACATGCCCAAAGTACGTGAGACAAAGTTTCAACATCTTTGCTTCCAAGGAGCACTCTGGCTGTACCTTCTTCAAGACATGTCTTTTTCTTCTTTTGGCAGTCCATGAGATATTTGGTACTCTTTTGTAATAACAAAGGTCAAAGGCATCAATTCTTCTTCTGTCATTCTTAGTAATTGTCTAGCTCTCAGATGCATAGCAAATGAGTGAAAAGACCATGGCCTAAATCAGATGTACCTTAGTCCTTAAACTAATGGCATTAGTCCTCAAACTATTGATCCTCAATAATTTGGAGGTGTCCCTGAATGCAGACTTTCCCAGCGCCAATATACCTCCTGATGTACCGACTGCTGATACCAAAGATATTGATAGTGGATTCAAGTATGATGAAGTCATTAAAGAGTCTCAATCTTCGCTTTATCTATTTTGATGTTGTCGATTGATCCACTGATGAGAATGTTTTTATATCTTGATATTGAGATGCAATCCATATTGAAAGCTGTATTCTTTGATCTTCTGCAGCAAGCACTTCAAGTCTTCCTCATTTTCAGCAAGCAAGGTTGTGTCATCTGCATAACATAGGTTATTGATGGGTGTTCACTCTGTTGCTGATGTCACACTTATCTTCATAGATGCCAGCTTTGCAAATAATTTCTCAGCATACAGAATGAATATGTATGGAGAGAGGATACAAACCTTACACACAGCTTCCCTAATTTTAATCACTTACTGTTCTCTTGCTCTGTTTGCACAACCTCCTCTTGGTCTAGATATAGGTGTCTCATGAGCAGAGTTAAGTGTTCTAGGATTCCTATTTTTCATAGTCGTAGCTGTATCTTTAGGTTCTGGCAAAACTGATTCATTAGTCCACCAGGGAACCTAGCATTCTCACTACAAGGTCACATCATAGAAAAATAGGAGCTATGAGGCATTCAGCTATAAGCACACTCATGTTCATTGGACATTATTTACAATAGAAAAAAATATGGAATTGGTTTTACTTTAAACAAACTCATTGTTCACCCTCCTGCAGGTTTTCAGAGGCAACTTAATAGCACAAGAGGAGATTGTCTATCCTTCTCCTGTGGAGCAGCAGACGGATTAGAACTGTGGGTCTTTGGAATTGTAGCACTATTTCTTACCACCAGGCTCCCTAATAGGTTGTTGTTGTTGGTGTTGTTATGTGCCATCGAGTCGTTTCTGACTCATAGCGACCCTATGCACAACAGCCCTAAACCCTGCTCTATCCTGCGCCAACCGCACCGCCTCTGACACACCCATCCCGATTACCCC
>NW_006399771.1:18361382-18368841 GCF_000299155.1 Elephantulus edwardii | reverse complement strand
TGTGTATAACCTGCGTTTGTGTCTCTTATAAAATGTATTTGTACATAATAAATATGATTAACAATTATTCTTAAGAGGTTCTTTCTTAGTGTCTTACCAGGTAATAACTTCTTAAGGTTATTTAGAATTTATCATTTAACACCAAGAAAATATTTTAAGTAAAATCATAAAAAATACTCAAAGTAATAAAATTTGAGCAGTCTAAGGAAAATGCAATATATGAATTATTAACTTATAACACTTAATAACTTGTGACTCTGTAATATTAAAACTACTATTGCTCTGAATAGGTTTAAAGAATCAGCTGGAGAAAAATATGAATTATATTCTTATTGTATAATTGTATAAAATGTAGATTTGTCTTGGAAAATACACAAACCATAATACTGCCAGTTCTAATTTTGACAGTTATTTTCAAAGTTAATGATATCAAGTTGTTTTCTTGGACATAAATATAGTCAAATAATGCTACTGGTAGAATAAACTGTTATTGTAGGAGAATAGGAGAATTTCTATTGAAGAATTTGAAGGATTTTCAAAGTTAGTCAGTCTACAGAAATAACATTCTATTTTCTATTCATTTTAGAGCTTTGAGATCGAGTTGGAAACCTGCTACAGACATCAGGATGTAACAGCCTGTAAAAAAAAACTCGTAAAAAATATTTTTTTGGGAATAAAATGGTTATAAATCTTGACTAAGGTGTTGGATTTTGGTTTTCAAATGATTGTGTCATTTCTTATAACCCTTAAAGAAAGTTAGACGGCTCCTAAGTAAATTACATATACATTGTTGTTGTTATGTGCTGTCAAGTGGGAACAGACTCATAGTTCACACTCCAGCAGATTTTCAGAGGCTGTAAATTGCATGGGAGGAGATTATCCATCTTTCTTCCTTGGAAAAGCTGTCAGATTCAAGCCACCAGTTTTTGGCTTGGCAATGTAATTCTTCACGAAGTCACCGCCTGTTGTTAGGTGCCATTGAATTGAGTACAACTCATAGCAATACTATGAACAAGATCTGAATCCTGTCCTATCTGGTGCCATTCTCAAAATTTTTGACACACTTGAGCCATTTGCAACAGTTATTGTGCCAGTCCATCTGGCTGAGTGACTTCCTCTCTTCACTGACCCTCCACCTTTCCAAGCATGATCTTCTTCCCCAAGAAATAACCTCTCCTAGCAATATGCCAAAAATACAAGAGATAAAGCTTGATCATCTTTGCCTCCAACGAACACTTTGGATGAACTTTATCCCAGATATATTTATTTGTTTTCTTGGAAGTTTATGATATGTTTAATACCTGTATCCAATACCATAGCTCAAAAACATTGACTCTTCTTCTGTCATCCTTACTCATTGATGACATCATCTTAGGTCATCAGTGCTCCCATATATAGGCTCACAAACACACACACATACTTTGACCTTTATGGAAGTAAATAGCTCTAATAACTTTAACATTTTCCTCATGAAAATATCATAAGTTCTTAAAGATTTTATAGTTCAAACAAAACTTTGCTTGTATCATGTATTTTCTCATCACATACGTACATCACTTGTTGAAACTGAGGAGAATCTGAAACATTTGCTGCAGAAGGTCAAAGATTGTAGTCTTCAATATGGATTGTAGCTCAGCATCAAGAAAACAAAGATTTTCATCATTGGGCCCATTGGTAAGATCATGATATATGGAGAAGAGATTGAGATTGTTAATGATTTCATATTGCTTGGATTCATAACCAACACTCTTGCTACCAGCAGTCAGGCAATCAAAAGATGAGCTGCTTTGGGAAAGTCTGCTGTCAGGGACCTCTCTAGAATGCTAAAGCGCAATGATGCCATTCTAGAAGCTAAGGTACACCTGACCCAGGGCATGGTCTTCACAGTTATTTGCTTTGCATCAGAGAGCTGGACAATGACTAAGGATGACAGAAGAATCAATGCCTTTGAATTGTGGTGCTAGAGAAAAGTATTGACTATACCATGGTATGCTGAGAGAACAAGCAGGTCTCTTCTGAAGAAGGTAAAACCAGATTGCTCCTAGGAGACAAGGATTTTGATACTCCATCTCACATACTTTGGACATGTGGTCAGAAGGGACCATTCCTTGAAAAATGACATACTTGGATGGGTGGAGGATCAACACAGGAGTAAAAAAGCCTTATTAAGGTGGACTGACACAGTGATTAGGATAAAGGGGAAAGGTATACCAGAGGCAATGAGATTGGCTCAGCATTGGGCAGGGTTCAGAGCTATTGTTCATAGGATCCCTATATATCATGATTGACTTGACGGCACAAAATGAAAAGTAACAAATGAAAGTTTTCAATTTTGTATCATTTTAAATTAATGAAGTATTCCTTGCATATATAATCTCATGACCGGTATGGAGTTTCTACTTATCTATTTATAAGGTGTTTGGTGGCTTCAGCAATAAAAAAAATGGTCCATATCCAAATTATTTTAGAGACATTCTCACACATTGCTTGTAAAGGATATAATCACTGTTCCTCGCACCAGAAGTCTTTCCTTTAACTGGATACTAGGAGTTCCTTGGATCCTGTGTATGACTAAAAGTGAGAAGTTGAACTAAGTACTGACTTTCAGGCAAATTAATTAAAGATGGTATTAACATATAACAAACATAGTGGTTTGAGAAGTAATAAGAATCTCTTTCATGAAGGATTCTTGATCAATCTAGGATGGAAATTGGCTTCATGAGTGCTTGTGATTTTATAAGTTTACAAACGACTAAATTTACAGTGAAAAATCTCGCCAGTCTGCAAAACATCATGGTGCCAGACATAATATTTCACATCTGTTTTCCTATGACAGTTATTACAGGAACAGAGATATGAGCTTGCATTTCCTATCACATGACTAAGCTCCATCCATCCTTCCAGTATTTGGGACTGTGGCTGAAACCGAGTGCTGATGCAAGAAAAATAAAGCAAGGAGTGAAATGTCAGGATTCTTAAAATGAAGTATCTTTTTATTTGTTCATCAGATAGTACTGTGGGCCTTCTTAAGTAAAGGAATATAGTTCTTTTAAGAAAGAGAAAATACCTAGCTGGGATGTCTTTGAGAGTAGGGAATATAAAATTGAAAACCACATGTATGCACACGTATGTACACACTTCAATATTATTTAAATGCCAGTGGAGAAACATTTAAATAGCAGATTTTTATGACATAGAGATCAAACAACTTATTCAAATAAAAAGGTAAACACTAATTGTATAATTCAGCATAAAAGAAACCCTGAAGTTTAAAACTTGTTGGGTAAGAAATTAGATTTAGAGTGTAGGTATAAAGAGATTATTATCATATTAGTTTATAATATTAATTAATAAACTAATTGGTTTATAATATCAATTAGTTTGAAGCATTTATAGCATAGTGGTAAGGAGTTGCACTGCTGGGCCAAAGGCAAACGGTTCAAATACACCAGCTGCTCTGGGGCAGAATGATTGACAATAACCTCCCATGCAATTTAATGCCTCTGAAAACCATCTGGAGTGTTAGCCGAGTTGGTTCTGACTCGATGGTAAACAACAAATATTTGTTACCTGGATGACGTGGATGATTCATACTTGCCTACTTGCTACTTCAAAGTTGGCCAGTTAAACCCACTCTGTGGCTTTGTGGGAGACAGATAAGGGATCTACTTCTGTAAAGATTATAGCCTAGAACCTCTTTTGAAGCAGTTCTCTGTGTGAGTCAAAATCAAGGTGGCACCCAAAACAATAGCCTCCCAGTTTGAAGCCTCCCAGAAGCATAGTAGGGAGTACTGGTAATAGGAAGCTGTGCTCACAACCCAAAGGCTACTCCACAGAAGAAAGACAGGCAACCTCTCCTATGATTTACATACAGCCTCTTGATACCCACTTAAGGGTCAGCTATGAGTTGGTTCCAACTCCACGGCAATGAGTCAAGAGCATTCTTCACATTTAAAGAATACCTTGGCAGTCAGTCTGCTTTGCAAATACTGTGTTGTTGTTTTGTTAGGTGCCATCAAGTCCCCAGTGACTTATAACAACCCCATGTACAATAGCTCTGAACTCTGCTCCCTCCTAGGACAGTTTTAGTGTCTTCAAGACATGTTATTATGTCCATTCATCTCATCTTATCTAGGATCTTCCTCTCCTCCTCTGTCCCTCCACCCTTCTAAGCATTATGTCCTTCTCCAGAGACTGATCCCTCTTAGTTACAAACTCAGTATGTGAGACAAAGCTTTAAAATCCTTGATTCCCAGGCACAGTCTGGTTTCAGTCTCTTCAGGACAAACCTGTTTGTTCTCTTGATAATCCATGGTGTGTTCAATACTCTTCTATAGCACCACAACTCAAAGACATCAAATTTTATTCTGTCATCATTATCCAGCTTTCAGATGCATAGCAGGTAATCTTGAAACCATGGACTGGATCAGGTGCACCTTAGTCTCCAGACTGTCTTTGTTGCTCTTCAGCACTTTGAAGAGGTGCCTCACTGCAGCTTTTCCTAGAGAAATTTATCTTTTGATGCCAAAAGTGTTGATTGCAGAGCCACAGAAGCTAAATCTTAAAAATCTCAATCTCTTCTTCATCTATCATGGAGCTGCTAATTGGCCAAGTGGTAAGAACCTTTGTGTTCTTGATGTTGAGTTTCAATCCATATTGAAGACTGCAGTTCTTGACCTTCTGCAGCAAAAATGTCAGGTCCTCAATTTTCAGAAAGCAAGGTTGTGTCATCTGCATAACTTAGGCTGTTAATGGGTCTTTTTCCAATTCTGGTGCCACATCCCTCCTCATAGTGTCCAGTCTTCCAAATGATCTGTTCTGCATACTGATTGTAAAGCTATGGAGACAGGATGTATCTCTGACAAGTTCCTTTTCTGATTTGAACCATGCAGTGCTTCCTTGTTCTGATCTGATGACCACTGCTTCTTGGTACGGGTATAAGTTTCATAGGAGCACAATCAAGTGTTCTGGAATTCTCATTCTTTTCAAAGTTAGTCATGATTTGTTGTGATCCACACAATCAAATCCCTTTGCATAGTCAATGAAAAATATTAGGCATTTCTCTGGTACTCTGTTTTCAGAGAAGATCCATCTAACATTGGTGATTGTTTCTGGTGCCATGGCCTCTATTTCTGGTAGTTCTCTACTGATGTATTGTTGCAGCCATTTTTGGATAATTTTCAGCAGGATTTTGCTTGCATGTGATATCAATAATATTGTTCGACAATTTCCAGACTCTGAATGAGTCACCCTTTTTTTGGAATGGGAACAAATATTGCTCTCTTCCAAACAGTTCACCTGGTACTTGTCCTCCAGATTTCTTGGCAAAATTTGGTGAGCACATCCAGGGCAGCATCTGTCTTTTAAAATATGTCAGTTGGAATTCCATCAATTCCTGGAGCCCAATTTTTTTTTGCCATTTTTTTTCAGACCATCTTGAACTTTCTC
The DNA here is from genome assembly GCF_000299155.1 of Elephantulus edwardii. Classification (NCBI taxonomy): domain Eukaryota; kingdom Metazoa; phylum Chordata; class Mammalia; order Macroscelidea; family Macroscelididae; genus Elephantulus; species Elephantulus edwardii. The sequence goes on along the minus strand of NW_006399771.1, from coordinate 18,363,393 downwards.
CTTCATCACTATTGTTTTTGGATTATATGTTGTTTCAAGAAATTCTTCTGTGTTAGTCAAGTCTTTTTTGTTCAACGACTCTGTGTACTCCTTCCGTCTTCTTTTAATGCTTCCTTGATCATTTGATACTCTGCCCAAAGCATCCTTAAGTATTGCAATTTGAGGCTTAAATTTGTTCTTCAGTTCTTTTAGCTTAAGAAATACTGAGCAAGTTCAGCCCTTTTGCTTTTCTGACCCCAGCTTTTTACACATTTCATTATAATACTTTGTTTTGTCTTTCCTAGGTGCACTTTGAAATCTTCTGTTTAGCTCCTTAACTTCAACTCTAAAAACTCACCAATTCGCCAAGTGGTGAGAATCTTTGTCTTCCTGATGTTAAGATTCAATCCATATTGAAGACTGCAGTTCTTGACCGGTAGTAAATACTTCAGGTACTCCTCAGTAATTCAATTCCATTCAATTCAATTCAATTCAATTCAATTCAATTAATTCAATCAGCAATTCAATTGCAATTTATGACAAACTTCCATCTGCTTTCCAGTTAATATTTTTTTTTGGATGGTGGTTGTTGTTGTTATGTGCCGTCAAGTCACTTGCGACTCATAGCGACCCTATGTACAACAGCTCTAAACTCTGCTCTGTCCTGTGTCAGTCTCATTGTCTCCAACACACTCATGCTGATTGCCCCAGTCACTGAATCAATCCACCTCCCAGAGGACCTTTCCCTCCTGCACCTGCTCTCCACCCTCCCAAGCATGATGTCCTTCTCCAAGGACCGGCCTCTCCTTACGACATGATCAAAGTATGTCAGACAAAGCCTCAGAATCCTTGCCTCCAGAGAGCAGCCTGGTTTAACCCTCTCCAGGATGAATCTGTTTATTTTCCTAGCAGTCCATGGTACCCTCAACACTCTTCTCCAACACCAAAGCTCAAAAGCATCAATTCTCCTTCGATCCTCCCTGGTCATTGCCCAGCTCTCTGACGCATGACAAGTGATAGCAAAGACCATGGCCTGTACCAGATTCACCTTGGAGTCTCCAGAGAGACACCGTTGCTCTTCAGTACTTTAGAGAGGTCCCTAACAGGAGACTTTCTCATTGCAACACGGCTTTTAATTTCCTGGCTGCTGGTGCCAAGAGTGTTGATTGTGGAGCCAAGCAGACTAAAGCTGTGAATAATCTCAATCTCTTCATCATCCATCCTGATGCTGCCAATAGGTACAGTGGTGAAAATCTTTGTCTTCTTGACATTGAGCCTCAATCCATATTGAAGGCTGCAGTCCTTGACCCTCAGCAGCAAGCGCTTCAGGTCCTTCTTAGTTTCAGCAAGCCGGGTTATGTCATCTGCATAATGCAGATTGTTGATAGATCTTCCACCAAACTTAACCCTACATTTCTCCTCATAGAGCCCAGCCTCCTGATGATCTGGTCTGCATATAGGTTGGAAAGGTATGGAGACAGGACACAACCCTGGTATACACTTTTTCCCTATTTTGAACCATGTGGTGTTCCCTTGCTCTGTTCTGACGACTGCCTCTTGGTTCAAGTATAAGTTTTGCATTAGCACGATTAAATGTTTTGAGATTCCCATTCTTCTCAGAGTCAGCCACAGTTTGTTATGGTCCATACAGTCAAACGCCTTTGTATAATCAATGAAGCACAGTCAGACATTCCTCTGGTACTCCCTGCTTTCAGCCAAGATCCAGCTAACATTAGCTACAATATCCCTAGTACCACAACCCCTTCTAAGCCCAGCATGGAATTCTGGCAGTTCTCTGCTGATGTGCTGTTCCAGTCATTTTTGGACAATCTTCAGGAGAATCTTGCTTGCATGTGAAATCAACAATATTGTTCTATAGTTTCCACACTCTGTTGGGTCACCTTTCTTTGGAATGGGAACAAATATAGATCTTTTCCAGTCAGTTGGCCAAAGGGTTGTTCCTCAGATTTCTTGACACAACTTGGTGAGCACGTCCAGGGCAGCGTCTGTTAGCTGAAATATGTGAATTGGT
>NW_006399771.1:18346361-18361197 GCF_000299155.1 Elephantulus edwardii | reverse complement strand
TTTGTTCTTCAGTTCCTTGAGCTTAAGAAATGCTGAGTGAGTTCGACCCTTTTGGTTTTCTGACTCTAGCTCCTCGCACATTTCATTGTAATATTTTACTTTGTCATCCCACACTGCCTTTTGAAATCTTCTGTTCAGCTCTTTAGTATCTTGAATTCTTCCTTGTGCTTTGGCTTCTCTGCACTCCAGTGCAATATTCATAGTTTCTTCTGACATCCATTTTGGTCTTTTCTTCCTCTTTTGTCTTTGTAATGAACGTTTGCACTCTTCTTGCATGATACCCTTGATATCCTCCCACAACTCATCTGGTCTTTGCTCATTCGTGTTCAAGGCCTCAAACCTGTTTTTGAGATGGTTCTGAAATTCAGGTGGGATAGACTCAAAGTTATATTTTGGTTCCCTTGGATTCAATTTAATTTTCCTCAGCTTCAGCTTGAACTTGCATATGAGTTGTTGGTGGTCTGTTCCACAATCAACTCTGGGCCTAGTTTTCACAGCTGATACTGAGCTTCTCCATCTGTTCCTTACGCAGATGTAATTGATCTGATTCCTATGCATATCATCTGGTCAGATCCATTTTTCTCCCTGGGGATGGCTGGAGGGCTCAAATCTCTGACCTTGAGGTTAGCCGCCCAGCCAAGAAAACTCTATGGAGAAATTCAACTTAGTAACTTAAATGATTGCTATGTGTTGGAATTGTTTTAATCAGGGTTTATTGTTGCTGGTCCAATGGTGATTTATTTTATAAAATGTAATGCATGAGAATGAACATGTTGTTGTTGTTGTTGTTATGTGCCATCAAGTCGTTTGCGACTCATAGTGACCTTATGTCCAAGAGCCCTAAACACTGTTCTATCCTCTGCCAACCTCACTGTCTCAAAATTATTCATTCCCACCAATCCACTCCTAGAATCGATTCTTGTCATCAAGGGTCTTCCTCTCCTGCGCCGTCCCTCCAGTCTCCCAAACATGATGTCCTTCTCCAAGACCAGTGCCTCCTTGCAACATGCCCAAAGTATGTCAGATGAAGCTTCAGAATCCTTGACTCCAGGGAACGTTCTGGTTTCATCCTGTCCAGGACAAACCTGTTTGTTCTCCTAGCAGTCCATGGTATATTCAACACTCTTCTCCAGCACCGCAACTCAAAGGCATCAATTCTCTTTCTAGCATCCCTATTCACTGTCCAACTCTCCAATGCATAGTACGTAATTTCAAAGACTATAGCCTGGATCAGGTGCACCTTAGTCTCTAGCCTTACATCATTGCACTTCAGTACTCTTGAGAGATCCCTCACAGCTGACTTTCCCAACACAATTTTTCTTTTGATTTCCTGGCTGCTGTTACCAAGAGTGTTGACTGTGTAAACAAAATGTGTCAAACACAATGTAAATGAACTTTGTAAGAAAAATTTTAAATTTTAAAAAATATAAAATTTTAAAAATTACATAAAATCTCATATATAATGTACTTTGGGATTGCATTGGAGTGATAAAAACCATTTGAATTAGCTGGGTTTATAGAAAAATGTTTACACTCTTTTTTTTCAACAGTAGTTTGTGAGGATTTAAAAAAATATTTTATATTGGCTTGCTTACAAAGTTCATCTACATTGTGTTTTACACTAGTCTTAATTCACAGTGTGTATCATACAGTCAATTCTATGCATTACATTTTATAAAGTTAATCATCATTGGGTTTGCCCATCTTTAAACCTTGTCTTTTCAGGTTTTGACTAGTTATTTTGTCTAAGCATGATATCTTCTAATCTAGTCATTATCCATATTTATAATAAGTTAACTTGGTTACTTTTTATTATCCCAAGGATTATAGTTAAGAGACGTTCTGTGAATTGAATGAGCAAAGTGATGAGGTGTATATGTTTACTATAATTCTTCAAGCACTTTACAAAAACTCAAAAACCTACAGATGGAAGGAAACTAAGGAAATTTCCCCCTAAACTGATGCTAGATATGATACAATAAAAGTACATTTAGCCTTTATCTTGTAGAACTTTATAAATTCAAGATAGAAGTACCTTATCTGACATGTCATTACCAAATTTTTTTTTCCAGTCTGTGGCTTCCCTTTTTATCCTGTTGAATAAGTTTTTGGAGGTGCAAAGGGGTTTGGTTCTTTGAAGGTTCCATTCATCATCTATTTTATCCTCTCCTAGTTGTAGGTATTTCAAGATGCTTGGAAAACTGTTCATGTTGTGGATTAGGGCTTCTAGAGTTGTTCCAAGCTTTTTCCTAATGAAGTTTATAGTTCTTGGTTTTAGTCCTAGGTTCTTGATCAACTTTGAGTTGGTTTTTGTGGATGGAGTGAGGTGTGGATCTTGCTTGAGTTTTCTACAGATAGTTTTCCAATTTTGCCAACACCATTTGTTAAAAAGGCTTTTTCCTCACTTAACTGATTTCATCTTCTTGTCAAAAATCATTTGTCCATAGGTAGATGGGCTGATATCTGGGTTCTCAATTCTTTTCCATTAATCTATGTGTCTGTCATTGTACCAGTACCATGCTGTCTTGACCACTATGGCAGTGTAGCAGGATTTGAAATCAGGGAGTGAGATGCTTCCTACCTTGTTTCTCTTGTTGGGGCCTCTTTCCTTTCCAAATGAAATTGGATATTGCATTTTCTATCTCATTGAAGAATGAAATTGGTATTTGTATTGAGATTGCATTGAATGTGTAAATTGCCTTTGGTAGTATTGTCATTTTCACAATTTTGAGCCTTCCTATCCATGAGCAAGGTATGTTCTTGCATTTCTCCAGGTCTCTTTTTTGTTTCTTGTAGTAATGTTTTGTAATTTTTTTAATAGATCCTTTGTTCTTCTGGTTAGATTTACTACCAAGTATTTAATCTTGTGATTAGCTGTTGTGAATGTTATTGTTTTTCTTAGCTCCAGCTCTGTATATACTCTGTCACTGCAGAGAAATCCAATTGATTTTTGTATGTTGATCTTGTATCCTGCCACTTTGCTGAATTGGTCAACTATGTCCAGTAGTTTTCTTGCTGAGTCTTTAGGGTTTTCTATGTATACCATCGTATCATCTGCATAGAGAGATAATTTTACCTCCTTTTGCCAATTTGGATACTTCTCATTTCCTTCTCTTGTCTTATTTCTGTCACTAAGCCTTCTAAAACAATATTGAATAAGAGAGGTGATAATGGGCATCCTTACCAAGTTCCTCTTCTCAACGGGAATGTCTTTAATCTCTCTCCATTGAGAACAATGTTGGCTCTTGGGTTTGCATATATACTTTTTATTATTTGAAGAAATTCCCTTCTAATCCTATATTGTTGAGTGTTTTAATCAGGAAAGGGTGCTGGGTTTTGTCAAAGATCTTTTCTCTATCAACTGAAAGGATCATATGGTTCTTGTTCTTTGCTTTGTTTATATGATGAATTACATTGATAGTTTTTCTTATGTTAAACCATCCTTGCATACCTGTTATGAATCCCATGTGCCCATCAAGATACGAATGGACAGAGAAGCTGTGGTATATTCACACAATGGAATACTATGCTGCAGTGAAAAACAACTCATGAAGTATAAAAAATGGGTGACCTTGGAGGACAGTATGCTGAGTAAAATATTGCAGTCACAAAAGGACAAATACTGCCTAGTGCCACTGTTTAAAATTAGACTGACATTGGGGTTGGGGAAAACCTAAGAAAAGAGGAGATAAACATATAATGCATTGAAACAGATGAGGGAGAGAACTATTTAAAAGGAATATAGGATTAGGTATTATTTTCATGACAAGATTACAGAAAAAGAAATGCATATTAAAGTGGACTGTGGATGGGGTGGAGAGGGATTTAACAATGAAAGAATTTTTTTTTCCTTCAAAGAGAAGAATGAATCTGTGGGGAGGTGTGGGCAGGGAGGAAAATGTGCAACAATGAATGAATGGGGGAATGTGAAATGGAAAGAATATGCTGAGATAGATATATATGTTGCATTAAAAATCACTAATTAAAAAAGAGGAAAAAAGTAAATTTTATCATACAATTATGCTTGTTAGAATAAAAATGAGTAATATCCCACTAATCTCTATACAGATCCAGTTACTACAAGTGTTTGAGACTGTTGCTTTCCTGTCCTATTCTCTTTTCCCATATAACCTCTAATTTAGGACTTAGAATTTTGAATACATAGACACAAATAGGATTGGAATAACTTCACAGGAGATACATTTTACAAAGACCTTCTTATTTGAAGAGCAAAACGTTCATTTTTTTTTTTTTAACTTTTAACGTATTCAATCAAATTCCCTATAGGGCTGAATAACTAAAGGATGACAATAGCTTTTCATCTATGGCTTATACTTCTTGAGTATCCCTTAACAATGTGGCTTTGTATTCACTGATGAGATAGTTCAATATATAATTTCTCTCCATATATATTGAACTTCTCAGATAGAAGTTCTCCTGCCTGATTCTTTATTCCAGAAAGAAAAGAAGACATTTTTCTCTTAGTGTCTCTACCTAGAAAGCACCTCTTGAATTTTAATTTGCACTGTCAGCATGTAGCAAGGAGTGATTAACTTTTTCATATTTTACTGTTTCTCAATATTCTCATGTGTGTGAGGAAAATCAGTTTTTATTCCATTTTCTTTTCATTCTAATTGTCCCATTTTGGCTTGTTTCTCCCCAAAGATAAGGATTTTGTGCAAATTCATTGACCAATTACCCTAAATGAAATTCTCTTCTTGTTCCTCCCACCATTTAAATTTTTTCAGTAATAAGCCAGTCAACTTAAAGTGAAATCCACTCAGCTTTGTTTGATAGTATTTCTGTTGGGTATTAGGGAATGTGTGTCAAGAGGAGAATTCTATTATCAATCATAAGACTCCAGGCAGGTGCCAGTTTCCTCTTAGTGTTGATGTATTTTATTGATGTTCTAGGATTGTTGCAGGGATCATTAGAGGAAGCTTAAATAAATTGCAGTTTTAGTGACCCAGCCCTTAGGGAGTTGACTGTTAATGCACGAGTCACCCATCTCTGGCAATTTGAATCCAACAAAAGTTCTATGAGAGAAAGTATACATAATTTATTCCATCTTTCTCAGTCTCCCCCCAACCTCTATGTCAGTCCTGCTTCACAACAGTAGTACTATGCAGTATTTGTCCTTTTGTGACTGAAATATTTCACTCAGCATAATGTCCTCCAGGGTCATCCATTTTGAATAATATTTCATGAGTTCCTTGTTTTACTTCTTTTCTGTCTTTGTAATGACATTATGCTTTTTTCATGGGTGACATTTTTAATATTTCACAACTGATCTAGTCTTTGGACATTAGTGTTCAATGTATCAAATCTGTTCTTGAGATGGTTTTCAAAATCAGATGTGATAAACTAAAAGTAATATTTTGGCTCTCACGGACTTGTTTCCATTTTCTTCAGATTTAATTGGAACTTGCATATGAATAATTGATGGTCTATTCCACAGTTGGCCCCTGGCTGCCACCTTTTTTTTTTTTTCTTCTTATTTTTCTTTTCTCTCTTTATTTTTTTAACTGCAGGTGTTGAGTTCTCCATGACCACAGAGACAGACAATCTGAATCTTTTGTATTAAATCAGGTGAGGTTCATAAGTATAGGCTACATTTATGTGTTCTTTTTAAAAAAATTCACATTGAATATATCACTGATTCAACAAAATTATGTCATGTGATCTCTGGCCTCATTACGGTCATATTTTCCAACTACCAGTCCTTCTTCACCTCCCCAATTTTTGCATTCCAATCCCAGTTATCATGACTGCATCTTAATTGCATATTTAGTTGATTTCCTACCGCAAACATTGGTAGAAATCCACAATTTCTTCATCTTTGGCCTTTGTGGTTGGTGTGCATATGTGAATAATATTTTTATTAACAGATCTTGTTGTGTACACAGGGATGTTGTTGTTGTGTGTCATCGAGTAAGAACTGACCCATAGCTGACTCTCTAGTGTGTTGTCAGAGGCAGTTAATCACTTGGGAGAAGATTGCCCATCCTTCTTCTGCAGAACAGCTGATGGATTCAAACCACCTGCCTTTGGGATCGCAGTGCAGCTTCTTACCACTGGGCCACCAGAGCTCCCTCTGTGCATGGATAGTATCATATAACTAACAGCATTGTATTTGAGGATATAGGTGCTGTTGTTGTTGTTGTTGTATACTATTGAATTGGAACTGATGCATAGCTGACTCTCCAGAGGGTTTTGTCATAGGCAGTTAATCACATGGGAGGAGGTTGCCCATATGTTTCCCATTGAGCAGTTGGTGGCCTTGAACCACGTGCCTTGACGATTGCAGCTCAGCTTCTTGCCACTAGGCCACCAAAGCTCTTGAAATATTCTTTTTGATGATGAAAGGAACCTCATTCTTCAGATTGTCATTTCTAGCATGGCAAATGATATGTTTCAAAATGACCAAGGTCAACTCACTAATGCCTGAGATGTCCATCTTTATTTGTTCCTTTTCATTTTTGACAGTTTCCAGTTTTCCTAGATTCACACTTTGTACATTCCATTTTCCAGCTATTACTGGGTGTTCACAGTTGTTTCTCTCATTTAGAGTCTTATATCATCATATGATGGGTCTACACTGGGTGAAAGTTTTGCTCCATCCAAGTTATTACATTATATTCTATCTTGAAGAGACAATTCTTCCCCTGTCACATTCTAAATGTCTTTAAACCTGAGTGGCTCATCTCGTAGTACTAATCCAACAGTTGTCTTCTATTTTTCATAGAGTTTTAGATAGTCTGTTATTTCAAAAGTGGATGACCAAGCATGCTCTTAGTCAGTCCTAGTCTACATGTAGACATATTCTTGGTCTTAGCTAATATATGAATACACTCATTTTTTTACTTTCAACCTTTTTAACATCAAGGCATTTGCAAAGATCATTACTGTGAGAAGTGGAAGGCAACCGACCATAGAAGATTACAAAATGGAAAATCAGTACATCACTACATATCTGCTGATTTACATCACTATGTAAGTGTCATACTACTGACAATAGCATGGCCCAGCCAAAGTGACACATAGCCCTAACCATCACAGTCAGCATTACTTTGCCTCACATGGCCCAGCCAAGGTGACACATAGCCTTAACCACCACAGTCAGCATTACTTTGTCTCACACCTCAGCAATGCTAATTGCTAGATGGACATGGTTAATGTGCAAAATAAATAGTTGTTATTGTTATGTGCCATTGAGGTGCCCTTGATTCATATTTTTTATTATTGTTGCAAATATGACTGGTGGATAATGAGATTGTCTGTGACTGAGGAGAAGGTGTGTAGATTTCTCTCCCCTTTCTGGTTTTTTTTAGCTATACGAGGCTGAGGTCAGCTGAACTCAAGGACATTCTGTAGCATAACTGCTCCATGACAAGTTTTCAATTTAAAAATTTATGTTTTGTTGACTTTTGGAAGACCTCAACCTTGTAATGGAACCACCTTATATGTCTGTGCATAGCTCACCTCAAATTCCTGCGTTGCTGTTGGGTTGGAATTGACTCATGGCTGTCCTTCCACTGGGTTTCCAAGGCTGTAAGTCACAGGAGAGGCAAATGCCCACCTTTCACTCTTGACCTGCTGATAGATTGGAAATTGCACAGAGGTGTGGTGTTTGGGTTAATTATAAAACTCCCTACAGACCAGGCCACCAGAGCTCTCTTGTTTGTAATGGTTGTCTTCAAACTACAAGTTGCATTGCCCCTTCTGGCTGCCCTTTCAAAGTTATTCTTACAGACCCTTAACTCAGCTTTTTCTCTCATCTGTTTTACCCACCTTTCGGCCCTTTTACATTTCTCTCCCACAACTGTTATTTTGAAAGGCCACTTAACGGCAGCTCTCAGTTCACCTGAGCTATTTAATTACCTTTCTGGGAGCTGCATTGGTTATTTTTAAGTATACATAGCCCCCAAACAGAAAGATTGGTGACATTTGGCAACATGGCAGTGACTGTTACTTCTTCTAGCCCTGGCAGGAGGACACTTCATTCAAACCTGCTGTTCTATCAAGTAAGCAGATCAGGGGCTGATGGAGTAATTAACATTGCGGCTATTTTGAAAAGGCAGAGACAAAACGCATGCTGGTAGATCACTCTCAGAGAGACTTTCCCCTTGTCAGCAGCTTAGCACCTGATGTTTTGGCTGGGAATTCAGAGCTCTTTTAGGATCGCCTCCCTGGGGCTCTCATCTGGAAAAGCAGAGAAAGGCTATTGATCCCAACGAGGTCTCAGAAAGAACATGCAGTTTAGCTGTCTATTTCAGAACTTTTCAAAAGCAATTGCCAAATAGAGGCAGGGTCTCAGACTATAAAAAGCTTATCCCAGAAAGATCCTCCCTCAAGGATCCGGGTTCGTAGCCTGAAATCAATTCGAGCAGCTAAAAGGATGAAAAGAGATTTCATGGTCAGGGGTGTCTCCTTTTGAGTGCTCTGGCTGGGGGTTTTCTTTGACTGCCTGACTAGAGGCGAGGATTAGAGTCATGGTGCTTGCTTGTAGTAGCCTAGACTGTGATGCTTGCTCCACTGGAAGGGGAGTCAGGCTGTGCGAACCTGGGTGGGAGACCTTCCATGTTTGCAAGTTAGAAGAAACAGGGTTTACATAGCTACATTCACACCCTGGCACCACAAAGATCAGTATTTGCCTGAGTGGCCTATATTACAGGAAGATGGGCAGCTTGTTTAGAAGGCAAATTCGGTTCGATAATGTAGACGGAGCAAGCTTACTTTTATCAACTCTTTTCAAAGCTTTAGATCTAGTGGTTTGGTTTGAGGCACAGGGGGGTCTTCTACTCCCCACCTCCTGACTTGAGGGCTCTCTGTATTCAATTCCACTAAAGAAGTTCTTTATAATCACGTCCAAAACAGCTTTTTTACTGTTTTTATAGCTTTTTATATTTCCCCCCCCAATGGCAATGTTTTTCTGACTGAATGGGTCACAGAATATATTATAGACATCTACATGGATTTTAATTTTTAAAGTTGTTCTTTTCATGGAGACATTGGTTTTGTAGTTTGATAAGTTCGTAAAGGGGGGAAAAGGTAAAAAAAAAAAAAATCCATCTTTTTTCCCAATATACGGAAATTTGTTGGGTGGCTGAAACTGACAGAACAAATTGTTCAGTTTTGACAGAGTGCGGCCTTTCCACTTTTCTTTCCTCATTATTAGTGGAAAGTATTCTAGATTTTCTTCTGTGACACTACTTTCTTCCTTACAGGACTCTAACTTCCACAGGTTTTACTAATTTTTGTTTCCCCCACATGGTTTGGGGCATAAACTCACTTTACTGCTTTCGAGTGAGAACCAACTCATATCAGACCGTCCAGCAGCTGTTGGGAGGCTGTGAGCTTCATAGGAGTTAGTCATCCCCCTCCCGGAGCTCCCACCCCTTACTGCCCCATGAAGTCCCTGATGGATTTGAACCTTGAAAGCAGCACAGACTTTGGATAACAGCATTAATTCCCTACAGACCAGGGTAATGCTTCTAATAAGATTCCCTGATCTGTAATGTAAGTATCCTTTGAAATTTATTAGAAATGCTTTGTTGAAAAGAGTTCTGGTTTCCTAATATGTAACGTGAATGATATCTCTAAAGCACTAGTTTTCAAACTTTAGTGTGCCTCATAATCAATATGAGTACTTGCTATTCTAGAGATTATGGGACTCCACCCCTACCAGCATCCTCCAGCAGGTGTGAGGTAAGGTGTGCTGTGAGCATTTGTATTGCCAGCAAGGTCCCAGGTAATATTGATGCTATTGATCTCAGGACTCTGCCTTAAGGCTCTTTAATCAAGGTTCCTCAACCCTCATGAATTTTAGAATCACTTGGTAAAGGGGACTGGAGAGCACCATACCACATAAATCAGAATGTGTGTTGGTGGGGATAAACACAGGACCCCCTGCTCCCTCCAGCTGAGAAAGCAGTTCCCAATTCATAGTGACCCTCCTTTGGGTTTCTCAGCATTCTTTTTCTAAGGACTAGTGCCTCCTGGTGACAAGTCCAAAATATGGGAGACAAAGTTTTTAAACCTTCCTTTTTTCTAGGACACAACCTGGCTACATAGTAGCCTTGAAAATGTTCTGGGTGATTCTAATCATCCTTAGGTTTGATGTCCACTGATGAACATCTCTGAAAAAGTGTGTAGCTTTTAAAAACGATGCTAGTGGTGGAGATTCTGATACAAGTGTTTTGAGGTGCAGTCTGAACACTGGGAATTTGAGAACTTCCCAAGTGTTTCTAATTTGCCGCTCAAGTTTAAAACTATTGCCTGACAGAAACCTTCCTTCCAGCACTGAGAAGTTCATGCGTTTAGTGTGATCTTATGTAAAAATTATACACCATTTCTTTTAAAAGGCCCAATTTATTAAAATAGTCTTTGTAACAGTCAGGAGTTTACATTTAATTGGTGTTTTCTAGAGATGATAATTGGTATGTTTGTAGGAAATCAAATATATTAGTAATAAAGTCTTATTCTAAATGGCCTTGGAATCTATGCACTGTCAAAAGTCTCACTTTTGTTCAAAATGGCTCATATTTCTGTTTAGATAAATATCCCAAGAGATAACAAATAATTTTATACTATTATTACTATTATAATATACTATATTATATTTATATTAATTTATTGACCTTTTTTTTTGCCAGGCAACATTTATTTGTATTATAGCTAAAATGTGGTATAGTAGAAGGCATATCAACAAGGAAAGAACTCTGGCTCTGCCACTTTAACATATGTTCATCTGTGTGAGTTGGCTGATTGAGTTACAAATTTACATGGTATAAGGGTACAGTAACGCGGTAGAGCAAGACCACACAGCAATCATGCTCAGCTGGAAGAAAACCCCTCCTCCCGTCCATAGCCCTGGTGAATCAAGGAGCAGCACTAAAGCATTAGAGGCCCTACCCCTGTCCTGAAGGAACCCACACTGAAAGTGGAAGAGCTTACTTACATGTATGATAATAACAAAATGCTCCTGAATATCAATAGGATACTTATCAGACTCTGTTATGGCAGTAGAAAACAGTCCTCTCCCCGATCGCTTCACAACAGTCATCTAATAGTTGTATGATATTGACGGATTTCTCATTAGTGTGGTTACTCGAACCCACCCAGGTGTTCCTTGGAAGAAAGACGTGGCAATCTGTTAAAATTACAGCCTTTGGAAATACCATAGGTTAGTTTTGCTCTGTCCTGTAGAGCTGCTGAACCTTTATCAACTCCATGGCTTTCCACGCCCATTCCCCAATATGATAATATTTATCTTTCAGAGTGGTTTTAAGGAATAGATGAGGTAACACATAGATAATTTAATCTTGTAGTTAATAGCAGTTCTGGAGTATCAACTCCCTTTGTTTGTAGGTAAGGAGTTGTACTGCTATCTTAAAGGTATGCAGTTTGAATCCACCAGCTGCTTGGTGGGAGAAAGATGGTCATTCTCCTCTCATGCAATTCACAGACCCCAAAAACCCATTGAAGGGTCACCTCTGAATTGGTCTGACTAGATAACAATGAAAGGTGAGAAAAAGAGAGGTTTCCTTTCTAATGGGAATTATAAAGGGCATTTACTACTGACCAAAAGCAGTATCATTTACTTCTTTGTGTTGATCTTGATCAATGCCCTTTGGAAATGTCTCCATTCTCTCTTTACTACTTTCTCAATATTAATTGAGCTACAATATCTTGACTAATGTGTTAGGCACTTTGAGGATACAGGGAAAAATACACTTTCTTTGTGGAGTTTAGCAAACACAGTCTTTATGAGGAAGCAAATATTTAAATGAGTAATTACTATATCTAAAGTGGAAAAATTGGATACAAAGGTGGCACATAAGAGTGCCGTACAGACACAGATGTGGACATGGGACATATATGAGAAGGCCTATGAACAATGACTCTTTCGGAGTTAAATTCTAAGCCAGGTTTTCTCAGATGGGGTGTTCTGGTATGTGCTGTTGTTAGGGGCTATTCACAGTGATCTTAGGAACAAAAGATTGGAGCCTTGTCACGCCTTTTGCACCTTTTTCATGATCTCTGCCAGGCTCAGTCAAGCCCCCTTTTGCCACCACCATGTTGGTTCATCGGGCTGGTGGTCTTCTCTCTTTTGCTAACCCTCTCTGTACCTTTCTCAGCAGAATGCCTTTTTCTAAAGCCTCTGCAGACAACATGCCCAAAGTATGTGAGAGGAAGTTTCACCACCCTTGTTTTTAAGGAACACTCTACACTTCCTCAAGGCATATTTGCCTGTTTTTTTTTACAGTCCATGAGGTAGTCAATACTCTTAGCTAACACCATGATTAAAGACATCAATTCTTGCTTGGTATTATTTGTTTTTCAATTTTCATGTGCATATGAACCAATTGGAAAGAACAAGGCTTGGGTATGAAACATACAGAACATAAGACAGGACAAAAAGGGATGGTAATTCCTGACAGAGAACAGAATATACACAAGTATGTGTGTATAGGCGAGTGATTATCGTATGAGTGAGTGCTGTATGAGTGAGTATATATAAGAAAGCATGGTATACATTAGTAAGGTTGGATACTTGGGTGTTAGTAAGGTTGGAAAGCTTAGGGACTGTAAAGTAGATAAGAGGGATGGGGCAGCATAGACAGGGACCATCATCATAAAACATCTCTGCCACAGGTTCTCCAAAGGTCCCTGGACTATTAGCAACACTTTGTTAGAAATACATATTTTCTCTCTTCATCTTGGATCTAATAGAGGTGGACATGAAGCTTAGAAATCTTTGTTCTAACACATCTGCCAGGTGACACTAGTTTATGCAAAAGTGTCAGAAGTATTTTTCTATGTCATAATAAGAAATATGGTTATCCTGAAGGTAATTGAGAACCAATGGCAGATTTAAGATGAAACTATAATTATTGTTATTGGAAGGCTTGTTTTGGCAGCCACATAAAGCAAAAAGAGGCATGGAAGAGGCATGGGTCTAAGAGATAAAGTGGGTTGAGAGGAAAGAAATTGCAATCGAGTTAAATGTAATATCCTTGTTACATGCTATTATTTTTCGCATTGTTGTTATGTGCCATTAAGTAGCCTGTGACTCAAAGTGACCCTATGGACACTGCTCTATCTGGAGGCAATTTCCTTGTCTCTGACATGCCTACCTCTATTATCCTACTCACAGTCAATCCATCTCATTCAGGGTTTTCCTCTCCTGTGCTGTCCCTCCACTTTTCCCAGCATGATGACCCTCCCTCTCCAAGGACTGGCCCCTCCTGGCAACATCCCAAAGTATGTCAGGTGGAACTTCAAAATCCTTGCCTCCAAGAAGCAGCCTGGTTTCATCCTCTCCAGGTCAGACCTGTTTGTTCTCTTGGAAGTTCATATTATACTCAGCACGCTTCTCCAGCACCACACCTCAGAGTGGATGTAATACTTCTAAAAATACAGATGGTCTCAACTCAAAGTCAACCCATTGCTGTCTGACTCATTTGGTTTCCACGGTTGTAGATTATTTGGGAGACATCCTTGCATTTCTCCCAGTGGAACTGCTGGTGGATTTGAACTCTTTGAGAGGAATAGCCTTCAGGTTAGCCATGCAACTCCTCACAGGCTATTCCTAGGTATAGAATGACGAAAACACAACGAAGAATAATATACGGCTTTCACAGAAGAATAAATTCCTCAGGATACTTTCTATCAACATAATAACGTAGCGTCCATATTCATCACACATCTATTCCCTTATGCAGAAGCGGTTTTGTGTAGTGAGTGCTTCAAATGATCTAGACAAGGCCACAAAGAAAGTCCTCTTTCTGTCTGGCCCCTCAGAGGAAAACTGGGGTTGAACTTGTATCAACAAGAGACTGTTTAGTAAATAAAGCAGGTAAGGGTGATGAGTAAAGAAAAAGAATGAATAGGATCAGAATCTCTCTGGTTCTTCAAATAAATATATATGGTAGCAACAAGTCACGAACATATTCATAGATTAACTCATTCTGCTTGGACTGTATATTGGGAATGGCACAAATTTGAGTCTTACTCGCTGCAACCGTGAGAGAACTGCCCACTGAGATCTCGCTTATGCTCATTCTTGCTTATTCTCAGCAACAGACGCAGGTAATTGCATTCTTATCTGTACAGAAAAGATGAAGGTGAGAAGGTGACCCATTGATTGAGTGATGCTGGAGTAGAGGTTGGAATACACCTTTAAGTCTGTTCTCCAGACCCGGAGGGAAGAGACAACAGAACCTTCCCTTACAGAGAGAGGAAAAGGGGGAAGGAGTAGAAGTGGGTTTATTTCCCCTTCAGATATTTGACAGCTCTATTTGCTCACCTCCCCCCCCCCGCCCCCCATGCCTCTGTGCTTAAAGTCTGTCATTAAAAAGAGGAGTAAAGCCCCAATTCCTCTCTATGTGCTTTCATTGAAAAGTCGGTGCACAAGGACGAAAACGAGAGCGGCTGAAAATAGGTGCATGACTTGTTGAGCATACAAATCATTTCCCTCCTAGTCTCTAAGGGAGGGGGTGTGTGTGGAAATCCTCCTCTTACTCTCAGCTTCCAGCCTGTGCTCTGCATTCGGGCGAGGAGGCTGAGCCCTGGGTTGGCCCTCCTCCGGTCGTCCCCGCAGGAAACTTTTCTCGCACGGCCTGCGCTAGCCCTTCAGGTCCAGGACGAGAAGGTGGGCGCCCTGCAGGCTCAGCTCTGGGGCAACGACCCCAAGCCCCGCGACGCGTCTGTCTCTTTAAATTCCAGCTGCGCGGCTGGGAAACAGCGCCCCTCGCAGCCCAGGCCGGCTGGCTGCCGCGAGCTCGCTCGCTCGCGCTTTCGCTGCCGGCTGCGCGCCGCGGAGGGCTCGGCT
>NW_006399771.1:18300194-18346261 GCF_000299155.1 Elephantulus edwardii | reverse complement strand
GGCGGCGCGGGGCGGAGAGGCGCGGCCCGCCGGAGGCGGAGAGAAAGAGCGAGCTGGGCTGGAGAGGCGCCGCGCCCGGTCCCGCGCCCGCGCTCCGCGGCCCGAGCAGTTTCCTTGGGGGTGACGAGGATGCGCTGGGATTTTTCACTCCCCTTCTCTTCTTTGAGACGATATCCATAGTAACCTGCTAAGTGGAAGTGGCTCGGTCTCGCAAACCTGAGGATTTCTGCGGCCCCGTCTGCATGACCTCGGCCAGGTAACGCTGCGATCTCATTCTCTCCCATTGCAAACCGCTGCGCTCCTTCTAAAGTTCCTTTTGTGGAAAATCGACGAGCCCCCTGCCAACCGGGGTCTTGGCAACAGCGTTTCCCTTTCCAGGTGCCCAGGGCCGGTCCCCCTTCCTGGCTGCTCCCCTGGGACCCATGATAGATTATTAAATGTCTGTGTTAATGTATATAGCTATGTCTATATCCCTCTATATGGATACATATACGTATATGTGTGTGTATATAATGCACATCTTCCGGTTGGCCCCCTCCTCCCCTTTTTCATTTTCCCCATCCTTGTGCGCTTCTCTGCTTTTTCCCTGCGCCTGGGGTTGGGGGGGCCGCGGGCCGAAGTCGGGGGCGGGGTGGCGAGCATGGTCCAGGGAGTGGCGGGTTCGGAGAGGCTGGCAGCGATGAGCCACTTTGGGCATCTTGGCATCGCTGGCGCGGAGCTGGGGGTGAGGGGAGGGCTGACAGCACGAGGACAGCTGAACCCGGGAGCCCCACGCCTCTCTGCGAGCGAGCGAGAGCTGCAGGCTGGGGGGCTCCGGAGCGCTCGGCTGGGTGGCTGGCGAGCGTCAATACATCATAGCTTTCCTTCCGACTCTCCCCGCCCCTCTTTGGGTTTCTCCCTTTCTCTTTCCTTGGTCCTCACTGCTTTCTTCCTATTCTTACCACCCGCTCCATTCTGTTCTCTCCCTTCCCTCTTTTCTCTATCATTCCTAATTTCGCTCTCCTCTTAACATGAAATAAAGAGAAATCGTTGGGAACCCGTTCATTCAACGGGTTCGTTCATGGAAGAGAGCCATGAAACCTGCAGCGAGAGGCTACCTCAACCTGGTCGTTTTCAGACCTGTCCTCATCCATCAACATATTTGTTTCCTGAGTCTATTGATTTCCTCTCCCCACCACCCTCCTTCTGCAGAAATGCATCTGAAGCTGGGCGTCTATATGGCAGAATCAGAGTTCTGCAGATTGCTTCAGTGCACCGAGTACCACATACATTGTAAGGGCTGCATATGTTTTAAATCTAAGCAAGGCAGAAGGATACATAAACACATTGTTTTTTGGTGTTGTGTTTTTTTTTTTTTAAATCTAATCAGTCAGAGAAACTTCTCTCTTAAATGATTAATATCCTCTCTGTCCTCTTTTATATTTAATTCTAAGAGACTTTGGGATATTTTTCCTTTCTCCAGTTTATAGGAACACGCACCTACTAGAACCTTAATGATCTGTTCTTTGATCTTCATTCAGATTTGTGCTGCTGAGTTACTAGAATGAGCAGATCATAATTAAGGTTCAGTAGCTTGGTTCCCTAAGTCCAGGCTGGCTGAAGTGGCAGCCTTAGGAGAGGGACAGATAAACCCTGCCAGTGAACAGAATGGACATAGTACCTCTGGTGTCAAATAGGTAACTAGATTCATACTTTATAATGAAAATACAATAAAGCCAGGCCTGTGGGTTTTGATAGTTTTTATCATGTGCATAACTGTCCTGTGTTAGCACCTACTATTTGCAACGGGATCCAGTCTAGTACAGAATCCATTCTGCCTTGTTTGTGGTGAAGTGCTTCTTCACTCTGCTTTTATTTTTCTTTGAACCATAAAATGCCTATATCAAGAAAACAAAGGGGCTCAAAGAGGAAGACTTTCCTTCAAACAGGAATAACATGTATATGATTTTTTTTTGTTTCTCAAAAATCTAGTTGTTATGCACACAAGTTTTCCTGAGGAAAAAATATTTCTTGGATAAAAATTACACCAATTAGTGGTTTTCTTCTACTCTATTTGAGTCATACCATTTTATGAAGAAATATATCTTGGTTTTTATGATCTCCTTATTGCCTCCTTTCCTTTGTCTGCACATTTGGTTTTTAATTCAACTATTTTATAGAGAATAAAGGATCTTGGAGCAGAGAAGGAGTCAGGAAGAAGAGTAACTACTGATGTAATGCGTAGTATACCCAAATGAGGAAAATAAACCACCAAAAACACAGTCACTGCCTTTCCCCTCAACAGTGTAGCCTTTGTTTATAAACAATTAAGAAACTGTGCATTTAAAATTTATCTTCTCAGTTTCACACATACTACTTTTCCTTCAATAATTAATATTTATCCAGTTAGAAGAGTATTTACAAAGATGTCTAATATCCTTACCAGTGGAACCTAAAGAACGTACTTTGAACAGTTTCTTCTGCTTTCTAGTGAACAGTGATTGTTGTAATGGTGTGCCACATTATTTTTCATATCTAGACTCTTCAGATTTCAGTGTTTCTTCTGTGTGGGGGTGCTACTGACAGACCAAGTGGTACACTCTCTTGTAGGGACAATAAAATGTTCATTTCCCCCTGCCTTGTTCTTGGCTTAAGGGATGCCATGCTTTTGGGTCATTTAATATTTTGGTATGATTACACCTTTTTGGGTGCACTTATGTGAAATTCTTAACATAGAGTCTGTTTTGAGTAAGCCTTTTGATTTAAGGTGAAAAGACACCTTAGTGACAAGCCATAAATTACTCATTTATATTACATTGATCCTGAAATGGGTTTTCTCTTGTGATTGCATCTATATAGGGACCTCTTAATAAAACATTAGCACCAATGAGCACTATTTTCTAACAGGAAAATTATCCCTCCAATTTTCTTATTCCCTATTTTCATGTAGGGGGATTAACTAATGTTTCTATCTGATAATTTAATAGACTCTATTGCTGAACACTGCTAATTACCAAGAAGGGATTTTGTTAATTCTGAGAAAGATTTTAGGCATTTCACAGTTGTCTGGAGGGCTTCAAGTGACTATTTTGGTAACCCATGGCAACAGGAAGTAGTTGCCCTGAGTGCAAGCTAAAGCCTGGATCCATACACACTTCCTGATCATGCAGATCTCTGATGTGCTGTGGTGCTACTTCTTTTGCATAGACCAATGTTCACTCTGATTCTAGTCAGAACAGTTCCCAGGCCTAATTGAGCAATGCCTCGTAGCTCCTCAGCTCCTTGAGAATTGCTATAAAATTCTCAGAAAACACGTACTATTAATGTTACTTTTTATGTACTCATTGTGAGTCAGTTAACTCTGATTCACAGTGATCTAAGAAGACAGAGCAGAAGGGCCCACAAGGCTTAGAAGGCGGAGAATCTTGATGAATGCAGTCAGCCACCTCTTTTCCCCACCCCCCGTGGAGTGGTTGGTGAGTTTGAACTGCTAACCTTTTACTAAGAAGCCAAACTCTTTTCTACCAGAACGTCTTAATTTTTAGATAGCAAAGACTTTGTAGAGAAGTGTTCACGTGTCCTTGACTGTGTGTAGCTGCTGTTATTAGAGTGAGGCTATCGGCCAATCAAACCTGAGAGGTAGTACTAACTTCAGACATCTTGGGAATCAAGGGTAGTGTTTGGAAGTAGGAGCCGCGTGAGCAAGCCTAATGCCTACTTGTTATTGCAACTCGGAATTATTCCCATAGCTCTCTCTTTATTTGCAGGTGCCACTTATTTCTCATACGAAAAAAAAATAGGCATAATAACCATTTTCCTGTTTTTGACTTCCAAAACAAAACAATAGCCATAATTCTGAATACACAGAGGTATGTATATTGTAGTCGGGGATGGTGAACACCTACACTCATATACACACAGAGACCCTTGGGACAACAGAAGAGACTTAATGAAGGAAATCTTACCTTTTATCAATTATGAGAGGGGGATGGTATAACTTTTTTTCTCCAATCAGAAGAAGGTGAATATAGTACCTAATGTGCTATAGATATAGGCTGTAGATGCTCAGGGACTAATCACATAGCATACAGATGTAGGTCTGAATAAATCCCAGCAGGCATGACCATTTTACTTACATGAATGTAAGGAGGAATAAAAATCCCTCATTTTATTTATTTTTTAACCATTTATGATCTTGTATCCCATTCTTTTGTAAGGAAAAATAATTTTCGGTAAGGTTAAGTGGACCTCAGGGTGGAAAAATTCCCAGAGCTATCTTTCTACTCAAACTTCATCTTCCTACTCATGTCTGACTGTCAACGATAATATTGGATATTAGCTTTTGGTGGTGATGTTTCCACTGGCCATCATCTTCCTCTGTTTCAGATGAAATCTCAAGACAGACATTGCAGTGGTATAGATTCTGAATTTAAGTCATCATTCAAGTTGGTTGTATAACTCAGTGGTCTTTAAAAAGAAAAAAGTCCACATCTTCAAAATAGTAAATATTGACTATTACTTTTAAAAGGATTTTAGAACCTTCAGAGGAAATAAACCCTCTAAGAGTTTAAAATCTGTTCATCTCATTAGATTATGCAGTATTTGTACAATGATAGTTTTTGCTACTCTGTGTAACATCAGTGTTGTAAGTTATGGCAGTTGGGACACTTGTGAGTGGTGCTTATTTGGGGTGGTACTGGAGATAATGGAACCTAGAGATTTCAAGGTCTGGAAGCATTGCCTGTGATATAGAACCCAAATTTACTTGAGAACAGAAAGAAAAAGTCAAGGCTTGGACCAGAGGTGATTTATAATAGATCAAGTATAGGTGGAAAGGTTCAAAACAGATTATAGTTCTTTTTCACTTTTTTACTTATATGCAGTCCATTTGCATATAGAATAGTGGGTCTCATACATATGTAGCTTTTCAAGGCCAACTAGTCCTTGCAGAGAGACATCATGCTGGGGAAGGCAGAGGATCAATGAAAGAGAGGAAGACCCTCAGTGAGGTGAATTGATACAGTGACTGCCACAGAAGGCTTGTGCAGGACAGACGTCATGAGGGCGGCACAGCATAAGACAAAGTTCAGATTGTTCATGGTATCTCTGTGAGTCATGGGTGACTCCATGGCATCTAGCAACAAGGACATGTGCAACTTTTTAAATTTTTTTCTCTTCTGGGAAAAAGAAATTATTATCTAAGTCCTCATCTTTGGCTTATGTGGTTAGGTGCTGTTGAGGTAATTCTGACTCAGAGTGGCCCCATGCAGTAAAGCAGACTGCCTTAGAGGGCTTTGTGTTTGTGGTTTGTTTTTATGCTTTGCTTATCATTGCTAGGTCTTTTACCTGCAGAGTTACTAGGTGGGTTCAAACTACCAACCTTTCTGTTAGCAGCCTAGCATTTAACCATTTTTCATCACCATGGTTCCTCATCCTTCTTTTGTGATTTTGCATAAGTGTAGGTATAGCAAGGGGGAGAATAGAATAGCTTTTATATACTAATCTTAAAAATATACTAGGTTTCAATCTCTAAGACATGTGGTTTGAATCCACCAGATGCTCTGCTGGAGAAGGAGGGGCAATCTCCTCCTATGCCAGATGGATCTGACTCAATGATACACAAGAGGAAAAAAAAGTTAACTAGACCTCTGATAACTTGATCCTCTCTGATTCCGCATTCTTCAAATAATAAAGATTCAAATGGTATGTATGTATGTATATCATACAATCAAATCCTAGGTTAGGGAAATCCTTCTTCAATCAACTAAAACATCTGACCAGTTATTTTATTGGACATATTTTTACTCTACTTTTTTTATAATGGTACCACACTCCACAATTTCTTGATTGTATTGGTTCATTGTAAGACAGTATAACACGAAGAGTAAAGGTATTGCTTTTGGAAGAAGATTTAAATTCCGATTTCTTCACTTAGTATATAGTTGACATTGGATACATTATTTTTTTTATTTTATTTTATGTTAGTTTGCTTTCAGAGTTCATATACATTGTGGCACAGTATTCTTCATTCACATTTGTGTTTCATATAATCACTATGTTTTATAAAATCAATCACCATTGGATTGTGTTTATCATTATTGCCCTATATTTTTCAGGTCCCTGCTGGATCCTTCCTATTTATTTTACCCCCTCCCTCCCAAATTGGGTTGCAGGGAATTGTGCCACCCTGTGGTTTCTTCCTTACCCATCCTCAGACCTCTGCTCCCACCCTTTCGCTACTAAAGTATCCATAGATGTTTTACTAGTTATCCTTCTACGTTTACAACAATGATCTTATGTAGAATTTTTCCTTTTGAGACTTAGTTCACTCAATGCAATGATCTCCAGTCTTTTTTCAGATTATGTTGTAGTTTTCGAAATCATTGCTCCTGAGTGCTGCATAGTATTCCATGGTGTGATTGTACCACAATTTCTCAGTCCATTCAGTTGTGACTGGACATTTGGCCTGTTTCCATCTCTTGTGATGGTGAATAACTCTATGAACATTGGTGTACAAATCTCCATTTGTGTTTTGGTTCTAATTTCCTTGCGGTATATTCCTAGTAGTGAGCTAGCTGAATCAGTGTTCAACTTTTTGAGGAAATGCCAAACTGATTTCCAGAGTAGTTGTACCATTTTAAAATCCCACCAATAGTTTATTAGAGTTCCTATCTCTCATCACTTTCTCCAACATTTATCACTTACTGTCTGGTTAAATTTTGCTACTGTTACTGGCGTGAGATGGTATCTCACAATGGTTTTGATTTGCACCTCTCTTATTTTCAGTGATTTTAAGCCTTTTTTTTTCACATGTCTGTTGGCCATCTGAATGTCTTCTTCTGTGAAACATCTTTCCATGTCTTTTTCCCATTTTGTAATTGGGTTATCAGTCTTTTTCATCTGGAGGTCCAATATATTCTGTAAACTTTTGTTATGGGATCCTTGTCTGAGTTGGTAAAGCCAAATGTTTATTCCCAGTTGGTAGGTTTTCTTCTCACTCTGTTGGAAAAAACTTTTTGATGAACAGGCGCTCTGGTGGCTTAGTGGCAAGAAGATGAGCTGCAATCCCCAAGGCATGCAGTTCGAGTCCACTGGCAGTCTCATCTTGTGTAATTAACTGCCTCAGAAAAAAACATTTTGATGATCACAGAGATTTAATCTTTAGAAAGTCCCATGCATCAATTTTATCCTTTGTATTTGTCAGCCTCTTTATACCATAGACTTGGCCATGTAAGCTTGATCCCAGTTTGTCCCTGATGAACTTTATGGTTTTGGGCTTTATTCCCAGGTCTCTGATCCACCTTGAGTTCATTATTGTGTATGGTATGAAATGTGGATCCTGTTTTAGCTTTCTGCAGATAGCAGTCCAATTTTTTCAGCACAGTTTGTTGAAGAGGCTACCATTTCCCCATTTGATAGGTTTTATTTCCTTGTAGAATATCTGTTGACCATAGATAGAAAGTTTCATTTTTGGGTTCTCTGTGCTTTTCCATTAGTCTATATGATTGTCATTGTTTGGGTAAATTTCTTAATATGTGTCTGTTTATCTGTAAAATAGTTCTTGGGAAGGATTTTTGTAAGTGTGTGTGTGTGTGTGTGTGTGTCTGGAAACTCTGAACTTTGATAAATGATGATAGTTATAGAAAAACTTCAGGCCTTTTGTTCATAGGGATATGGTCACTATGAGTCATACTTGACTCAACAGCAATCGACAACCACATCATATATATTGTTAATTGTGTTACATGCTGTTCAGTCACCTGCAACTTATAGAGACCCTATGTATAGCAGCTCTGAACCCTTCCCCGTCCTGAGCCAGTCTCACTGATTCTCACACATCAACCCCCAGTGCCCCAGTTACTGCATCAATCCATCTCATTTGGGGTGTTCCTCTCCTGCACTGTCCCTCTACCCTTCTGAGCATGATGCCCTTTTCCAAAGACCAATATCTTATCTTTATCCATCTATCTATCTATCATCTATCTATCTATCTATCTATCTATCTATCTATCTATCTAATCTGTCCAATTCAAACTCATTCTCTCTCTCTCTCTCTCTCTCTCTCTCTCTCTCTCTCTCTCTCACACACACACACACACACACACACAAAATAAAACACAACCCCCAAAAAAACCAAACCAAAAAACTCCAATTCAAACTCATTGCTATGGAGTCAAAACGGACTCATAGCTGACCCTCCAGTGGATTTTCAGAAGCTATAAATCTCAGCTGAGAGAAGATTTCCCATCTTTCTTTTGTGGAACTTCTAGAGGATTCCAACTGTCAGGAAGTGTCAGGGAGGTACAGCCTTTGGGTTAGTGGATTACAGCACTAGAGTTCCTTCAGGGACTTTATTAGTAAACAAGGAGAACTCCTGGTATGTGACAAATTCTCCTAAAATAACATTGTTCCCATTGCTGTTGTGTGCCATTGAGTAGTAAATGGCTCATAGCTGACCTCCCAGTAGGCTTTCAGAAGCAATAAGTCCCACTGGAGAAGATGAGCCCATCTTTTTCCCAGGGAAGCAGCTAGTGGATTTGAACTACATACCACTGGGTTGGTAATACAGCTCTCTAACCAGTGGGCCCCCGGAGCTTCTGTTTGGTGCTGTTACTTTGACTACAACTCATAGAGACCCTCTGAACAATAGACTGAAACCTTTCCCTATTGTGTGCCATGCTTTAAATCTTTGCCTGCTCACTCCCATTGCTATCACTGTGTCAGTCAATCTCTCTTTTTCTGACCCTCTTCTTTTCCAAGCACATAAAATATAGCTGCTACTATTATTGCTCTTCCTGCTATTGAATATATAGAAAGGTCAGGGTTTTTTTCTGTTTAGAATTCTTTTCTTTTGCAAGTCTGTGAATCGTAAGGTTGTGAATCGTAGTACCTGACTCCCTAGGGACTGTGCCACCCTTCCTTGCCCGAGCCCCTTGGTTTTCCCTCAAGCTGAAAATAAAAACTAGTGCCTGAGAGATAAGAATATGCTGGGCAGGGGAATCCATTCTCCTAGCTTCCAGAAAAGCTTATCTTAACCTTTTTAATATGCAGAATCAAGATTATCCATGGATTTATTTTATTCAAAAATTGAAAGTCTTAATCAGGATTAGCTACAGTAGTAATATGTCAGTTAAAAAAAAAAGAAAACTGACAAATCTAAAAGTTTGCACTTTACTGTTTGCAGCTGTTTATTCACAAGTGATAACGGTTTATTTAAATTCCAAATAATCTTAAACGGTGAGATCTGGTGGCCACAGTTACTCTGCAAGCAATCACAAGTTGCACTGCCAACCCTAAGTAAGACACGGGGCTTGGAAATACCAATTGGCCCACAGGTGAAAGATGAGAGATCGTCTCCCCTGCAATGAAAAGGCTCAAAGACCCATTGGAGAGTCAGCTCTGAGTTCCTCCCAAGTGGATGGCACACACAGCAACAACAGTCTTTGACTGCTAACTTTTGCTATACAGTTTGCTGAATAATTTTGGTTTTGTGAGTTGATTATTTCTATCATTGTTGTCAAGCCTGAGACAATTCACAGGTAACCCACCAGTCATTTTTTCAGAGGCTTTAAACCACGCTGGAGATTGCTCATCTTTCTTCCCGCGAACGTTTGGGTTGACAGCGCAACTCCTTACTCATTAGGCCACCTCATCATCTGATCACGGGTTTATTTGCTTAATAATGTGACGACTCATGCTTACTTATTTCTTTTGCTTTGTGATTTGCGGTGTTCAGAGCTTTATTACATATGTACTTTCCTTTGTCTCTTACACAAATTTTATCAGCATTAAAATGTTTATGTTGATTTTGGATACATCCTTTTTTTAAAATGAAAGAACTGTTTAAAAATACTATATGATTAGGTATTGTATGTAAGACAACAGTCCAGAGTAAGAGGTACATTGCAAAGAAGATGGAGGGGTCAGGGAAGGAAATTGTATAACAATGAATGAATACTAAAAAAAGGAAAGTGAATTAGGATGGAAGAAGGGAGGAGGAGGGAAGAAAATGCAAGAAGACAAAACAAAAGGCTTTCATAAGAAATAAAAATATTACACTCAAGAAAAGTTCTCTGTAACACACAGTATCACTGTGAGATGGAATCAAGTGAAATTATAACATAGAACATTTAATGACAAGTCAATAAAATAATACACAAAATGATACATTAAAAATGTGTTACAACTGAGAAAAAACTAAATCAGGGTTAAAAAAAAGTGGCTTTAGTGTAGTCCAACAGATATTTATTGAATGTTTACCTCAAATAACTTGTAAGGTACTATTCAATAACCTGCTTAACACCATGTTGTTATATACCTACTACCACTGAGTCAATTCTGACTTACAGTGACTCTTCTAGGACAGAGGAAGGCTGCTCCAATGGTTTTTAAAGATGTCAATCTTTAGGGAAATAGATTGCCATGTATTTCTTAGCCAACACCTGGTAGATTTAAATTTCCTGTGTTTTGGTTAATAGTGGAGTACATTAACCACTACTCTACCAAGGCTTCTGTTAAGAATAATTTCCAAGAAGCTGCACTACCTTTGTGGTTCAAACTCACAGTGACCCTTCACTGGATTTCTGAAGCTGTACTTAACAGAAAGAGACCATCCATCTTTTCCCCTGAGGGACACTAGTGGATTAGAAATGAGGACCTTTCCGGTGGCAGTCCCGTATATTATGTACTGTGCCACTACTAGTGAGTTTTGCTGGCCCAGTGGTAAGAAACTGCACTGTAATCCCAGAGGCATGCAGTTTGAATCCACCAGTTGCTTTGTGGGAGAAGGGCAGGAGAAGGATGGCCAGTCTCCTCATGTGCGATGCACTGCCCTTTAAAACCCACTGGAGGATCAGCTCTGAGTCACTTTTGACAGCAGATAGCAATGTTCACCAGTACCAGTAAGTAGCGCTATAGTTGACAAGTGCTATGTAAGCAATGATGTCAGTCTGGAAACAGGTGCCCCTGATCTAGGCCGTGGTCTTTGCAATTACTTGCTCTGCGTCAGAAAGCTGGACAATGACTAGGGATGATAGAAGGAGAATTGATGCCTTTGAGCTGTGATGGGTGCTGGAGAAGAGTATTGAATGTACCATGGACTGCTAGGAGAACAAACCAGTTCATCCTAGAGAGGGTGAAAGCAGGCTGCTCCTTAGAGGCAAGGATTCTGAAGCTTCGTCTAATATACTTTGGACATGTTGCAAGAAGGGACCAGTCCTTGGAGAAGGATGTCATGCTTGGGAAGGTGGAGGAACAGTGCAAGAAAGAAAGACCCTTGATAAGATGAATTGATTCAGTGACTGGGGTAATGGGAGTAGATGTGTCAAAGATGCTAAGGTAAGCACAGGAGAGAGCAGAGTTTAGGGCTGTTGTACATAGGACTGCTGTGAGTCACAAGGGACTTGATGGCACAAAACAACAACATGTAAGTCAGTAGTTCCACAGTGAATTTTTGGCATTCCACCCTTCTTTTATATTTTTAACTCCCAGGTCTGACCATTTTCTGGGCTTTATCCATAACTAAATAAGGGCAGAATGATAACATATCTTCTTTCATTAGTTGTTAACTTAGAACAGCATCCAGACTTCTCTTCTTTGGCAATGCATCTGATACAGTTATGTTGCTTAGAATTTTGAAGGAAAACCAGGGTAGAGTCATAGAAGTTGGAACCTGAAGACTGGAACATGTTTTAGCAGAACTTGGGTAAAATTTAAGATAGAAATGACTGAAATGACTGGAGGATACTCCAAAAGAGCTTCAAACAAACAAACAAACAAAGTGTGGCTTGAACTTTGTTATCATAAAAGCATTTTCCTATGTCTTCTGAATTAACCAAATTCCAAGAAATTGGTTCTGAAGTAAAATGAAAGAAGAAAACCCCCACAAAATAAATTCATTGCAGTGGAGTTTATTCTGACTCAGGGATACTCTAGGACATACGTAGGTAATTCTGCCTTACAAAGTTTCCAAGGCTGTCTTCTTTAAGAGACAACCACATCTTTCTCCTTTGAAGCAACTAGTAGGTTTGAACTGAAGACCTTTAGGTTAGCATGAAAGTGCTTAACTACTGTGCCATTAAGGCTCCTAAGTAAGCCTATAGTACTCAATAAATATGTTTGAAATGAAGCCACAGCAACATATTTCCTATTGGCAGCATCAGAATGGATAGTGAAGAGATTGAGATTGTTCACAGCTTTAGTTTGCTTGGCTCCACAGTTAATACTCTTGGCACCAGTAGCCAGGAAATTAAAAGGCGTATTGCCATGACAAAGTCTGCTGTTAGAGACGTCTCTCTGGAGACTAAGGTGTATCTGATACAGGCCATGGTCTTTGCAATCACTTGTTATGCATCAGAGAGTTGGACAATGACTAAGGAGGATAGAAGGAGAATTGATGCTCTTTGAGCTGTGGTGCTGGAGAAGAGTATTGAATGTACCATGGACTGCCAGGAAAACAAACAGATTCATCCAGGAGATGGTTAAACCAGGATGATCCTTGGAGGCAAGGATACTGGGCCTTCATCTGACATACTTTGAACATGGAGGGACAGGTCCTTGGAGAGGGACGTTATGCTTGGGAGGGTACAGGAACAGAGACAATACAGGAGGGGAAGGCTCTCTATGAGGTGGATTGATTCAGTGACTAGGGTGATCGGGATGGGTGTGTCAGAGTCAGTGCAGTTGACACAGGACAGAGCAGGGTTTAGGGCTGTTGTTCATAGGGTCGCTATGAGTCGCAAGCGACTCGACATCACATAATAACAACAAGAACATTCTTTACAAAACTGGGATTTGTTCTTGTGTAGTGTAGTGTAAAGAATCTAGTGTTAATGGCTTTTTTTAGCCATTGTGTTTAACTTTGTCATGTGGATGGGTGGGAGTATATAAATAGGGCATGCAAGGTTATACACAAGGAGGTTAGTGAGTCTCATCAATCCACAAGGGGATTGGCTAGTCTCGCCGTTGAATTGAGTGGATCCTGCCGAAGGAGGAACCAGGAAAGAGCAAGCAAGAGAATGCAGCTCTTCCTTCAGGACAGAGATTTCTGTTTCAATCAGAGTAGGGCCTATGGGAGCAAGAGCCACAGCAGCCACAGCAGAGAACCAGTGAGACCTGACAGGAGGTGCAGCAGACCTTGGCATCCTATGCACAGAACAGGAGCTATGAGGCTTTCCCCCACGTTTGTTGGGGGATTGAGGAGGGGAGAATCATAATGGATAGGACTGAGAACTTTGTAATGCTGGCTTTTGAGGATCAAGGCTGAGACACCTGTAAGCACATTTTGGAAGTTGTACTGTTTTCTGTCTTATAACTTGTTGACTTTCCCAATATAGTTCAGTGTTGTTGTTGTTGTTTAGTGCCATGGAGTCATTGGCAACTCATAGCAACCCTATGAACGAGAGTCCTGGACACCTGTATAACTTTCGTCCTTTCTCCAGGTTCATAGGGTTTCCAGAGGCAAGCTGTTGTGGAAGTGGATACCACTCCTGCTTCCAAGCTAGTTTTAATCAGGGCGCTCCACCAAACACTGTCCACCATGGGTAACCATTCTCATGTTTGACTCCTCAGTGTCACGGTGTTCGGCTTCACAGCAACCATGAGTTACCTCTGTACAGCAAGTGGACATACTAGGGTTACACAATCTAGAAGAATGTTTCACCAAAAACCATTAAAGGCAGGCCCGGGGGCCCCAGAGTAGAGTCACCCACCTTTGGCTTGGGAGCATGGCTTTCTGTCCACTAGGCCAACTGCTCTCTCTCTCTATGCTGTAAGTGCTGTTGAGTCATAGGCAACTCATAGTTCAGTGTATTCTTTGAAATCTTGCATGGGATTTTGGATCCCATAAAGCAGTAAGATTGGTATTAGAAAGTATAGAAATTGGTGTAGAAGCATAGCGGACATGTCTGACCTCATGGGAATTTGTTTTGTGTTGCTAATGTTGTTTATGGGGACAGTTCCCCTTTGTGATATTGATAAAGGTGAGATATGGCCATCCCAACATGATCCTTCCTCTTTTTTACATGTAGATTCGGTACTGTGTGTATAAAGCAGCTTTTCTCATTACTGTGTGCCAAAAAAATTTAAAAATTGAGTATTACCAGAGGCAAAAATAGACTCTGTACTGGTGCTAAGTGCTGTTAAATTTTTACAGACGTAATGATATGGTAGAGATTAAAGGACAAAAAAAAAAAAAAAAGAGAGAGAGAGAAAATAACCCAATTTTTTCCTCATGAATCTGATTAACTTTAAATAAGTTAGCATCCCATAAAATTTTAAAAGGAAACCACTAAATCTTTCATATATTTAGGGGGGTGATAGTATCCTTGATGAATACTAAAGAGTAAGTTTTTTATGCTTTAGAGTGATATCATTCTTAAATTATTTTCACAAATCCAGTTTTTATCTGAAGCATAAAGGTGTTGTACTTTTCCTGTTTAAGTGTTTAGATACAGTGTATGCCTTTTTGCCCCCCCTTTTTTTTTCCTTCTCAGAACCAAGGTTATCTTGATATAACACAGTGATGATGTTCAATGACCTGTACCAGTACTATGCTTTCTGGGAATTAAAATTGATTTTTTTAATAGAAAAATACATTTGCTCTTGGAGCAAGCATTACCTGGGAGGACTAGGTAAAACCAATAAGAAGGAATTCTGAAAATTAGTTTCTGGGACACTGCAAATGGGTTGTATCAGAAGCCTAAGGAAAAAAGTTAATGAAGTTGCTGGTTCTTATTGATATTTTCATGTTTGAGCACAATGTGCAGTAAGAAATACTTTCAGAAGTAAGGATAGACAACATAGATATGATTTTCACCCATCTCTGTTTTTTTCTGAATATGGACAAATTGAGCCACTGGTTGCTGGTGAAAAGATAGGGCAGATGTGTAAAAAAAGATGCTGTTTTAAAATGTCTTCTAAGAAACATATTTTTGATATTCTGTTGGATGTGTCATATTTTATGTCCCTTTTGATAATGCTTTGCTTATTTTGCATTTTGTTAATTTATCCTATGAAATACACATGATAGAGTAAGGGTAATAATGAATAGTGTTGTTGTTGTTGATTGCTGTTGAGTCGAGCATGACTCAGAGCAACTATATGAACAGAAGACCTGAAAACTTTCTGTATCATCATTTCTCCAAGTTCATAGAGTTTCCAGAGGCATGTGGTTTAGAAAGTGGAAGCCACTCCTGCTTCCCAACCTTTCTTAAACTGGGAGCTCCACCAAACACTGTCTGCCATGGGAAGCCGTTATGACATTTGATAGCACGATGGCACAAGGTTCAGCATCACAGCAAGCCTAGATGACCTCAGTACAGCAAATTGACAGAAGAGTACTGTATGATTTAAAAGCATGTTCTTAAAAAATATAATAACATGAGGCCCAAGAGCCCTCCAGGGGGTCTTGTTGATACTAAACAAGAGGCTTAAATTAAACAAACAAACAAATAAAACAACAACAAAAAATACAACAAACACTGACACAACATTCCATACGACTAACAACCCAGAACAAGAGTGTCCATCTTACAGAGTCTTGCTGCGTCACCCAACCTCCAAAATGCAGATGAGGCTCACCTTAAATACAAGGGCCCTCCGTTTATAATAATTGTCCTTGACACTGTCATGAGTATGTAATAGGCACAGGAAAGAATGAGAAAAAGTCTTTGCCCTTGAAGAAGATACATATTCAGTTTTTAAATTTAATTTTTGTCGAGCGTTTAGCTTCTTATTTATAGCTAGACATTACAATTTATTGTGGTCAGGCTGTGTTCAACACAAGCTTTGGCTGGATTATGTTACCATAATTGAGAGTAACTGAGAGTTGTACCCTGCTAATGAATGCTAATGCTTTTTTGAAAGTCTTCTATATATGGGTTCAATAACCATAAAGGCTTTTCTGCCTACAGCAGATAAACTCTCAATAATGTCACAGGAAGTTGTATTAGAAATTATGAAAGTACCTATAGATTTTCCTCTCTGTTGAGAGTGTTTGAGTGTTATACTGCAGGGTAATTCTTTGGATTTTTTTTTTTTTTGTATGTGGAAAAGTATCATGAACTTTTACCTAAACTTCCTGATATTAGTGATTACTAATATCCACAATCGTTACATTTGATACCAGCACTCAGGAGATGATGTGTATTGCATTAGAAAAGACTGTAGTTAGGAACCTCTCCAAATTATTGAGGAGTAATGGTGTCAATTTGAGGAGTATGGTGAACCTGATTCACTCCATGGGCTTTGTGATCACTTAGAATGCATCTGAAAGCTGGGCAATGATTAGGGGTGAAAAAGAATTGATGCTATGTCTTTTAATTTCCTGGCTGCTGGTGTCAAGAGTGTTGACTGTGGAGCCAAGCAAACTAAACCTATTAACAATCTCAATCTCCTCGTCATCCATCCTGATGTTGCCAATTGGCACAGTGGTGAGCATCTTTGTCTTCTTGATATTGAGCCTCAATCCATATTGAAGGCTGCAGTCCTTGACCTTCCACTTCAGGTCCTCCTCAGTTTCAACAAGCAGGGTTGTGTCATCTGCATAATGCAGGTTGTTGATGTGTCTACCTCCATTCCTGACCCCACACTTCTTCTCATAGAGCCCTGCCTCCCAGGTAATCTGTTCTGCATATAGGTTGAAAAGGTATGGAGATAGGACACATCCCTGGCATACACCTTCCCCAATTTTGAACCATTCAGTGTTTCCTTGATCTGTTCTGATGACTGCCTCCTGGTTCAAGTATAGTTTTCTCATAAGCCTGATCAAGTGTTCTGGGATTCCCATTCTTCTCAGAGTCAGCCACAGTTTCTTATGATCCACACAGTCAAACACCCTTGCATAATCTATGAAACGCAGATAGACATTCCTCTGGTATTCCCTGCTTTCAGCCAAGATCCACCTAATATTAGCTACAATATCCCTAGTCCATGATCCCTTCTAATCCCAGCCTGCACTTTTGGCAGTTCTCTGTTGATGTGATGTTCCAGTCATTTTTGGAAAATATACTTTGGACATGTTGTGAGGAGAGACCGGTCCTTAGAGAGGGACATGATGCTTGGGAGGGTGGAGGGACAGCGCAGGAGAGGAAGGCCCTCTATGAGGTGGATTGATTCAATGACTGGGATAATTGGGATGGGAGTGTCAGAGACAGTGCGATTGGCACAGGACAGAGCGGAATTTAGGGCTGTTGTACATAGGGTCGCTATGAGTCGCAGGTGACTCGACAGCACATAACAACAACAACAACAACAACATATTCTTTTCAAGACTTTGTGGATTTTGAATTCTAGTTAGGGATTATTGAGTAGTAGAAAAAATAGGGAGTCTTGATATTTCAACTGGATGACTTTAAGTATTTGAATTTTTAATTATGGGAGAAAGAAATCCTTAGAACAAAATACTTTGATCATTACAATCCTAGTTCTTTGAACTTTTGACTGTTTATTTTTATTCATTTCCTTTGTACTAGGCATTGTGGCGAAGGACAGGGATGGCTGTGGTCAACTTGCTTGCCTATAGACCCAGATTCACTCTAAATCAATTTGAAATAATAAATGTGAAGATACTCAAACTCTAATGTACTATGCACAGTCATTGAGTTCTTACTGTTAGAATATGCGATTGAATAGCTACTTTCTATCCCTTCTTTATTTTTGGGGGTGGGAGAGGCAGACATACTGCATAAGAGTGTGTGAGGATACTACCTCTTCCTCTGGCTAACTGAAGTCCTTCTCTAAGCGTTAAGCTCTTCAGTGTCTGTGGCTCCAGGGAGGTGACAACTGGACTATATGTCTTACTATAGAAAAGCTGGATACCTTTGAGCTCATCATATGATTCATTGTCATGTAACTTAATTATATGAAGGTTTTAAATGAAAAAGAAATTTTATCTATGACAGTTCCCCACACCAAAGTCTGAATATAGAAATTGGAGCTCACAAACCCCCCACAACGGAGAATGCAGAATACATGTAATTGAATGGAGAGCAGCAGCAGCAGTTCACACAGAATTGTAGTACTTGTGTTTTTCGTGATGCTGCACCATTGTAGTGCATTCCTGTTAGGAAGTGCTTGTCATTGTCTGATTCGTGTTTGAAGGTTTTATTTTCAATGAGGTATTTCAGAATGATGCCAGTAGGTCTGATTAAAATGAAAATGGTGACTCTGAGCGTGTA
This sequence comes from Elephantulus edwardii, assembly GCF_000299155.1. Lineage (NCBI taxonomy): Eukaryota > Metazoa > Chordata > Mammalia > Macroscelidea > Macroscelididae > Elephantulus > Elephantulus edwardii. The sequence goes on along the minus strand of NW_006399771.1, from coordinate 18,328,106 downwards.
CTTTGCACTGTCCTTGATCAGTAGCTGAATCTTCAGGAACATCAATTGTTCTATTGATTCTTTTGATGTCCAAGTGTTGTGAGAATGAATTTTGTTCTGACTTCCTGGCAACGATGTGCGTGTTTGGGAGTGTGTGATTCTCCCTGCCCCGGTCTTTTATGGAATCTTGATGGGTTTTAAACATCAGTATACAATCAAATATGTGAATCTAGATTATGATCATTACTAAAGACATACCTCTTTTTTGCTCTGCACTCAAATTTTCCCTATATTCGATGTAATTAATGTGTGCTTTTAATCAACATTTCAAATATGCTTCCTTTGAAATCTTTCTTTAGCTTTTCAGGAAAGTGATTATGATCCAAATCAAACTTTACAAAATGCTCTAGACAAATGATTGTTTTGAGATCTTACCTCAATGTAAATAATAATAAGATAGGTATTTTTAGGACACTATTTGTAGTGTCCTAAAGTGTCATCGTCCATTTGAAGTCTGTCTTAATTGGAGTGATTTCTTTGTGAATATAGTTTCTCTACAGTGAGATTTCCAAGTTGAGTTTTATTTAACATATTTTAAGAAATGGAAATTGCTCTCAGTAAATTCAATATATCTCATCATCTCTGTTCTTACTTGCCAGTCACAAAGTCAGAATTCTAGAGCATATATTCGGGGACATCTCCTGTATTGCTCAGATTTTTTTATTCTTTCCTTTGTATATACTTGAAGTATATCGATTATGCTCAATTCTTAAAAGAAAATAATATTTCAGGAGTTCATTTCTCTCAAGAGACTGTCAAAGAATTTTGATATTGAGATTTTATGGTCATACTATTCATGTTAGGTGCTGTTGAGTTGAGTAGGACTCACAGTGACTCCAGGAACAACAGATCTGAACTCTGTCCTATCCTGTGTCTTCACAATCTCTGACACACTTGAGCCCATGGCTGCAGCCACTGTGTCAATCTACCTGATAGAAGGTATTCTTCTACTTTGTTGTCCTTTCATCTATGCTGTTTGGTCATACTAGATGTTTGTAAAAGGTTTGTGAAGAAAGAGGTCGGCATGACCCTTTCTCCAGGTTTATCAGGGAAGAATGCATTCCACAAAGAGATGCTTGAATTGAGTAGTAACAGATAAGTGGGAACCTGCCAGGTGGACACATGGAGAAGAATATTTCAGGAAGTGTCCAGTGTTGTGCAAGTGCACAGAGGTGTGTGGGCACAGGAGATGTTGAGGAATGATCGGTCAGTCCTCAGGAGCACAAATGTGTGCACACACAGTTGCTGCATGCTAAAGCTAGAACCGTCGGTAGCCTGTATGATGCTATACATTCTTTATATTTTGTCCTTGAAATAAAAGAACATTTATCCTTGACACAGCAGTGATCACGGAAGAATATCAAACACGAATGGTGTTATTTCTAGGTGTCCTTGAGCAGGTTCACAGCAATCCCCAAACACCGTGCTCAGGCCTGCACCATCCTCACGGCCATTGTCATGTGTGAGCCCATTATCTCAGCCGCTATGGGGATTTATCTTCTGGAGGGTCTTCCTTATTCTTTCACTGACCTTTAACAGTCACCATCTCATTTTCCAGGAACTGGTCTCTTCTGATAATATATTTAAAGTGAAACAAAGCCTTACCACGTTCACTTTCAAGGAACATTCTAGCAATACTTCTACCAGGCCAGATTTATATTCCATATTCTTTGCCAACATCATAATTCAGAAGCATAATTTTCTTCAATCTTCTTTCTTCATCATCCAACTTTTTCATGCCGATGAAATGATTAAAGATATCATGACTTGGGTCCGACACATTGTATTTTCCAGAATGACAATGACGTATTTTCTAGCAGATTTCCCATTGCACTTTGACCTCTATGTCGTGACAGCTGCTTTTATGGATGTTGATTGTACATCCTTGATTGTAGAATGAAATCCTTGATGACTTCTGTCTTTTCTCTTTCTTTGTGTGATGTTTCTGTTGGGGTCAAATTGTGAAAAGTTTTGTTTTCTTACTGGTGGGGTGTAATCCGCACTGAAGGCTGGAGTCTTTGATCTTTATCAATAGGCCTGATCACAGATACTTTTTTGAGACACTTGCCAGAATTGTAAAATCTAAATCAGAAATTCTTCAATGCAGAGAAGCAAAGCCATGTGCATGCGTGGAATGGAGTCTTCATGATCCAGTATCTCGTCTTGAATGTTCTGTAAGTGTAGTAAAATTACTTAGCTTCTCCAAAGGTGGGTGACTCTACTCCGCGGCCCTCGGGCCTGCCTTTGTTTTTGGTGAAACGTTCTTCTAGGTCATATAATCCTGGTATGTCTACTTGCTATACAGAGGTAACTCGTGGTTACTGTGAAGCCAAATACTGTTACCCATGGTCTACAGTGTCTGGTGAAGCTCCCCGAATAAAACAAGCTTGGAAGCAGGAGTGGCATCCACTTCCACAACAGCTTGCCTCTGGAAACCCTATGAACCTGAAGAAAGGACAAAAGTTATATAGGAGGTGTCCAGGACTCTCGTTCATAGGTTTGCTATGAGTCTTCCTGCGACTCGATGACACTTAACAACAACAGCAACAAATAAAACAAGCTTGGAAGCAGGTGTAGCATCCACTTCCAAAATAGCTTGCCTCCAGAAACTCGATGAATGTGGTGAAATGATGAAAGTTATGCAAGTTATACAAGTATTCAGGTCTTCCATTCATAGGGTGACTATGAATGTCTATGACTCCATGGCACTCACCAACAACAAAAAATATTTTTCTTTTGCAAGGCATGAATGATAATAACAGTTGGCTTAGAATTGACATGACAAATGGATATGATGTTATTATTAAAGAACTCAACTACATGTCAATGTTATTTATGTACAATATCTAAAGATAGATTTATTATGTATTTTTCTATTTTATTAACAGTAGTGACTAGGTATCTAACACAGAGTTAATACTGTGGGGACAGAAAGAAGCTTTAAGATCAATTGCAGTGTGTATGTTTTAACCACCTGATGAAGACACAAAAGCATGAGCTGAATTTTAAATAGATCTTGAAATTTGAGATTGTCTTGCATACTTACCAGAGGAAGGATGACTTTTTAAAATAAGATGTAGTAGAAATTTCAGGTGAGTTGGTTAAGTGTGTCATAATATGCGATGCTGATAAAGATTTGCCAGATTTGGGCTCAAACCACATTCAGCATTTGTATCCAGAGATCCGCAAAGGGAGAATGTGCACATTAGGATTCCATAGGAAAACGATCATGTGTGAGATTGAAAGTGCTTTACTGCTTTGACTCACTTGGTCCAGAGTAATATGAGTTGAAACCTGGGGCATATGGTGTAAAGGTTTTGTCTTTCAAAGCTAATTAATTGCTGGGGAAGAGTAGATATAATGCTACAGTGTGTTTTAAATGTTCTTTTGAAAATCCTTCACATCCTGTGAATGCTTAGATATCCTGGTCCCAGCTGATTGTTGTTGTTGCTAAATGCTGTTGAGCTGGCTACAACTCATAGTGACCCTATGAACAACAGATCAGAATCTTGCCGTCTCCACAGCCATCCTCATGATTTCTGAAATGCTTGAGCCGGTTATTTAGAGTTACCGAGCCAGTCTGTCTCATGGATGATTACTGATAGATAGTAACCATCTAAATGTATATTTAGTGAAACATTTTCAGAAAAGAGTTAGACATCAATATAGTGCTTCAATGCAAATGTGTATATTCAGTCCTTCAATAAAATGCTTGGATTAGGGAGTGTGGAATATTTCAACAAGCAGAACTACCCTGCATATTCTAATATTATAACAACTCTTTCATACTAAAACATATCATGTGTATTACTGGGTTTTCTGCAGTAAAAATTCACAGTAGCATTTTTATAAGATGAAAGGATATACTGATACTTCATAAAGTATCTGTGGCTTTCCTAATTGGTAGTTAGATTCCTTTACTATTTAAAAAAGTCTTTTCCATACCCATGTTTATCATGGCTTTGTTCACAATAGTAAAGACTTGGAAACAACCCAAGTTTCCATCAACAAACTAATGGAAAGAGAAGCTCTGGTATATTCACACAATGCAATACTATGCTGCATTGAAAAACAAGGAACTCATGAAATATTATACAAAATGGGTGGCCCTGGAAGACATTATGCTGAGTGAAATATCTCAGACACAAAAAGACAAATATTGCACAGTGCCACTGTTACTGACATTGGGGTTGGGCGGAGACTGAGAAAGAGGGGATAAATTATGTATATTGCATTGAAACAGATGAGGGAGAGAACTGTTTAAAACGGATATGTGATTAAATATTATTGTCATGATAGGAGTCCAGGAAAAAGGCTGCACAGTAGAGTGGACTTAGGGGGAGGGATTGTATAACAATGAAAGAATTTTTCTTTTACTTTTCAAAATGAAGATTGTGTAGTGGAGTGGACTTGGGGAGAGGGGTTGTATAACAATGAAAGAATTTTTCTTCTACTTTTCAAAGAGAAGAGCAAACTGGGGGAGAGGTTGGGCAGGGAGAAAAGTGAAACAATGAATGAATGGAAATCCAAAGTCTCTTTAAACTTTCATTAAAATTAATAAAAAATATTTTTTAAAAAGGAAAAAGTCTTTTCAAACATCTTCCCTTTTAGCAACTATTAATGAAGATAATAATGTGTTTTTCTCTAGGGGAGTGGTTGACTTTATTATAACTTTATTGGTTGACTTTCCAAGTAATATTATAACATTTCATTTCATCAGGTCAGCTGTAAACAGGAATGCATTTGCACATCCGAAATCGGAATGTATGTGACTTCTCATATACTTTTGCAAAATAATAAGAAAGCAGAAAGAGACCTTGGTCCCTGATGGCTTGCAATAACTTGACTGAATGATGAATAATTGGCACTCTCCCAGTCACATGATTCACTAGTTCCAAGTTCTCTAGGCGTGATCTGTTGTTGTTGTTGTGTACCATCCAGTTGGAACTGGCTCATAGCTGATCCTCTGGCGGGGTTTCGGAGGCAGTTACTGCACAAGAAGAGATTGCCCATTCTTCTTGTTAGAGCAGCTGGTGGCCTCGAACCATGTGCCTTTGGGATTGCAGCACAGCTTAGGTGTGGTCTAGAGAACTTTTTATGGATGAGCTGATTGATGCTGTTAAAGAAACCCACTGCTAGTGAGTGTATTAAACTTGAAACCCTCTGTTGGGTTTCCAAGGCCATCCATCTTAGCTGGAGCAGATTACCACAAACGTCTCTGCTGACTGAGCGCTTGGAGAATTTCAGCTATTGTGTCCAGCATGTACCAGACTATGCCATCCACCGTTTTAACACATTATGCCATTGACACTTCTTTTTAAAAAAAAAATTCTTTATTTTTCATTTCAATGAACATCTACAGAGATTTTGGAATTCCATTCATTCATTGTTGCACCCTTCTCCCTGCCCCTCCCCCCGTTTGCTCCTCTCCTTGAAAAGCAACAGAAAAACTCCCTCATTGGTACACAATCCCCCCATACCTCCCCCAACCCCACCCCAACCCCAAATATAATCCACTCTGCAACCCTCATTGCGTACTCCTACGATAAACAAAATGCCCTAAAATAGAATACTTTTAAACTATTCTCTCCGCCATAGACTTCAATGCCGTAAACATATTTCATCCAGTTTTTCTCAGTCTTACCCCCACCCTGATGCCAGCCTCATTCTACAACAGTGGCACCATATAGCATTTGTCCCTTTGTGACTGAGATACCTCACTCAGCATAATGACACTTCTTGATAAAAAGAAATGGGAGGTAAATTGTACCGTGAAACCCTTGAAAATTAATCTCTGGCACCTATTATTAGTTTCATTTTTTGCTCAGCATCAGAGTTTAATGTTTTGATAAAGCAGTTCATTGCTCTCAAAAATATATTTAAATTAGAAAAATGCTTCCTTTGTGTTGCTTACCCCAAACGGAGAAGGTTACCAGTGGCAGTGTTCTGAGAATAGGTATTCTTATTTGCATTTTGAGTCCATTTAGAGCTCAGTTTAGGAATCTATACAGGCTTATTTAAGAAGGAAGAAAAAACCCCACATTAAATTGGTCCTAAGGATGAAATGAATTCCATGAATTAGAAGCATGACCTTATAGACAGAAAAATTTCATTATATGTCTTCTCTGCTTTCAGTGTTCAGACTGCTTTTATTTTTGTGTGAATGATATTGAAAGAATAGATTGAAGTTCAGCATCCAAACAGTGGACATTAAGTGGGCTAAGTTCTAATTGTGAGGATGGTAGTATTACCTTTTTTTTCTTTCTTCCTGTTATGCTCAGCAACTAAATAATCCTATTTCTATTTTAGCCTCCAAACATGCTTGCATCTTTATTTAGGCATGATGGAACTGCGATGTGGGCAAATGGTCTTATGGTGAGTATCCTAGTTACACGGATTTTTATTTCTTATGTGTAGAGCTGGGTAATGTAAAGTCTGGTATTTTGCATAGGTATTAAATCTTTGCTGGAGTGAGAGAGGATAAAATAGATGAGGATGAAGAGATTTAACTCTCAGTTTCTATTTCTAGTGGAAACATAGTTCATCACTGAATTCAAGAGAAGAGAGGTTTTAAATTCTTTAAGTGATAGAACCAAATGTAAAGCTCTAACAGTTTTCTGCTAATTGATTAACAGTTGATCATTTACATATTGAGTGGAGAAAAACCTCTCATGGCACAGTGATTAATCGTTTTGACTGTATAGAAATGTTGGTAGTTTGAAGCCACCTCTCAACCAGCTTCAGTAAGGATAATACCTGTTGAAACACTAGTAAGACAGTCAGTCTCCTCTGTCCTCTAGGATTACTAGGAAATTGATTTGATGACCTAGTAGTAAGAAGTTATGTTGTAATACCAAATGCACACAGTTCGAATCCACCAGCTGCTCTGTGGAAAAAAGATGTACAACTTTCTCCCATGTGATTAACTGCCTCTGAAAACTCTTTTGAGGGTCTGCTATGGGTTGATTCCAACTTGACCACATGCAACAACATAACATAACATGTAAGGAGTTCTGTTGGTATAGAGTATAGCATGTTGCACTAATACTACCACCACCACCACCATCACCAAATCAGTTTAATTCCACGTTCTACTCTGCAGGAGAAAGATGGACCATTGCTTCCTGTTAAGATTTACATTGTTGGAAAACCAATGGAGGGGTCTCTGTGAGCTAAAATCAACTTGATGGCAGTGAGTTTTAATTCTGGGAATGTAACATGTATACACAAACAAGAAAACCAACTAACTGGTTGCTGTTGAATTGAATTGATACTAACTCATGTCAAGTTTAAGGGTACAGAAGAAAACTGCTTGGTAGGGATTTTGTGGCTGTAATTTTTTTAAAATAAAAAGTCTGCTTAAAAATTTTTTTACATTGGTTTGCATACAAAATTCATATATATTCATATCCATTGTGTTTCACACATTCCTTCATTCACATTTATGGGAAGCCCTTGTTGCCTAGTGGTAAGAAGGTGGAGTCTCAAAAGACACATGGTTCAAGTTCACCAGCTGCACTGCAGAATAGACAGTCTCCTCCCATGTGATATTCTTCCTCTGAAAACCTGCAAAAGCATCAGCTGTGGGTCAGTTCTGATTCAATGGCAAAATGATAGCAATTTTTAGCCAATTGCTAGATCTGCCCCTCCCTCCTACCCACCCCCCCTTCCATTGGGTGAGGTCAAAGCACCATATTTAGGTTCATTTTGAGTGCAAACTGCTTGCAGTACCCAGAAAGATATCTTTGTGTTTGAGTGGGCCCAATTACATGCTATTGCAGCTGACTGGTGTCTTTTTAAAATTTTAAGTTTATACATTTTGTACAAAATTTATTTGATGGCTGCTCAGAATATTGTATTTTACATGAGAGCTTAATGATTTTGATCAAAGGGAGATTCTCTTTGATAGCTGGCTGTGACAAGGAGGAAAAAGCATCAATTAAAAGAACACTGTGGCCAGGCTCAGACCATGTCATTCAGGTAATAGCAGATTCCATATGACTTGTTGCCTGAAGATGCTAAAATTCCATTTTGTACTCTAGTTAAAAGCAATCAAAAACTAGGAGCATTTGAAATATTTATTGTTGCTGGTCTATCCATTTGGTGTACAGAGGTGACTCATGTTTGCTGTGATGCTGAACACTGTGACACTGATGTGTCAAATGCAATAATGGTTACCCATGGTGGACCGTGTTTGATGGAGCGCCCCGATTAAAACAAGCTTGGAAGCAGAAGTGGCATCCACTTCTGAAATGGCTTGTCTCTGGAAACCCTACGAACCTGGAGAGAGGATGAAAGTTATACAAAGTGTTTAGGTCTTTCATTCATAGGGTCGCTATGAGTTGTCTACAACTCAAAAGTACTTAACAACAACAACAACAATAATGAGAGAGCTCAGTTGGCTTAGTGGACTGGAAGTGATGCTACCGAGCCAAAGGTGGGTGATTTTAATCTGCAGCCCTCAGGCCTGGTTTGAATTTGAATAGTTTTTTGTCAGACATTCTTCTAAGTGGCATAGCACTGGTCTGTGCATTGCTGTCCAGAGGTAACTCATGGTTGTGAAGCTGAGCACTGTGACACTGATGTGTCAAATGCGATAATGGTTACCCATGGTGGATGGTGTTTGGTGGAGCTTCCCAATTAAAACAAGCTGGAAGCAGGAGTGGCATCCACTTTCGAAATAACTTGCCTCTGGAAACCCTATGAACTTGGGGAAACAAAGTCATACAAGTGTTCAGGTCTTTCGTTCATAGTATCACTATGAGTCATCTACAACTTGGCTACATTTAACAACAACAACATTGTTGTTATGTGCAGTTTGGAAAGACGACAATGCATAACAACACAATAAACAGCACACCTGAGCCTTGGCCAGTCCTGTCCCACCATTCTGATCTCTGGTGTGCTCTAACTCACTATTAAGCTCATTGTGTCAATTCATCTTGCTGGGGTCTTTTTCTCTTTTTCTGATCCTTTTTTTCTGCCAGAATATTGTCTTTTCCTAAGATTTGGCCCTTTCAGACAAGATGGCCAAAGTATGGAGACAAAGTTTCACCATCCTTGCCTCTAAAGAGTATCCTGATTAGACGGCTTCCAAGGCCTATTTTTTCTTTTGGCAGTCCATGGAATATTCAGTACTCGTCTCCAACTCAACAGTGCAAACGTATCGATTCTTCTGTCATCCTGATTAATTGTCCAACTTTCAGATGCATACCAAGCAGTTGAAAAGACCATGTCTTGGATCAGGAACACTATAGTCTTTAAACTGGCATCTTCGCACTTGAGCAGTTTTGAAAGACCTTTCTTTGGTAGCAGATCTTTCCGTTACAACGTAAAAGGTGCAACAATATACAGCCTTATTTTTCAAATTGATTTAGAGAAATACTCTAAGAAGATATAGAAGGATACTTTATGATAAATTAATGTGAATAGAAAATTTTGACCTGTTGTGTTTATATTATTCTTTAAAAAATTTTTGAAGTCTTTTTGAAGATGATAATCTCCCCTTTGGAAGGTGCATTGATAGGAAGTTGTGACTGGGAGGAATTCTCCTAGTATGGATCATTTCATTTCTGCTGTATCTCCTAGTCAGTTAGTCTCATCTTTGAAATGTTGAAGTGTCTAGTTGGAAATGGCCCATAATTGACCCTGTGTTAGGTTTCCAAGGCTACTCATGGCCTTGGAGAGATCATCCGTCTATCTCCTGTGGAACCACTGGTGGATTTGAGCTGCTATGGGGATGTAGTCTTTTAGTAGCACCACTCTCTACAGGCTATACCACCAGTGATCTAAAGTCCATTTCTGCTCATAGTAACTCCATGTGAAAGAGTAGAACTGCCGTGTAGGATTTTCCTGGCTTTGTTGTTAAACACCCTTGCATAGGCAACCTGTTTAGAACAGAATGAAAGTCTGCCCAGACCTGGGTCATTCTTCTTACATCCTGCTGCAGTCATGCCCATTGTTACAGTCAGTGTGTTACTCTGTCTAATCGAGGGTCTTTCTTGCTTTTGCTGTTCTAGGCTGTGGGCTTCTGCAAAGTCATTATTGAATTATAACTACTTGATGCATTATCACTCTTTGCTGCATCGTAAATGGATCAAGTTGTTTCCATTCTCCCTACAAATGATCAATGTGAATAATTTGCTCATTTTTCTCAGGAGTGTATGATTTAAAGTATCATTATGCACTTTCCCCCCTCCATTCTAAAAATGGGCCAATAAAGCTTGCCTCTGAATGAATAGATCTGCTGTTATAGGTGCTGAAATTATATACATACGCATGTTTACCCTCTGTTTGAATAAAGACATAGCTTCCCAAACACAAACACTGTTGATCGAAGGGCTTGAATATGTCCTTCAGTCAGCTCAAGATCACTTTGTATAGCTGAGGTTCAATCAAACACCACTTTGAATCAGCTAATTACATAAAGCAGATAAGGTGTTTCCTGCTTAATAAATGACTGGAGAGGAATAATTCTATGAGTATACAAGGCTGAAACCTCTTGTTACCCACAGCAAAAGGGTCCTGTGAGGTAACTGAGCTAGCAAGGTTGAAGGTGTGTGTGTGTGTGTGTGTGTGTGTGTTTGCGCGTGCCTGCCTGTTTCTTGGTTTCATCCTAGACCTTTGCTGGATGTATGGAGAACATTCACAACCTCACTGTGTTGTGGTTTTGGTTAAACTCTTGAAATAAGCACTCTCCACTTAAAGGAAGAACATGGAAACTTTAGAGCATATTTTGGAAGGAAAATCAGTTCATAATTACCTCCCCGCTATCCATGCCGATAAATTTAGGAGTCTGTGTGTTTCTCTTTCTGGATTAACCATTGCTCACCAAGTCTTACAGGAGCCCCGAGGTTCAGAGAAAGAACAGCCAGGATCGCAGCATGACAGCTCAGTGACACCATCCGTTCGGAGGAGCAGTGGTTTCATGACCCTTTTAGGAAAGACTATTCTTCCTCTGATTCCTTAAAGACTAACACTTCTTTGGATTTGTATGTGGGTTTAGGTGTTTATATAATCCTATAAAATGGGTAGTTACGCATACAATCTTGAAAGCACAGTATGGCTAAGTGATTTGTACAAGCAGGTCTAGATCTTTCCGGATCTTTGAGTGTAAACTAGGAAATGAAAAATAATCTGTTCATCTTCTTATTTCCAGGGTAGTCCCAATGCAGTGAGAGGTCATATTTCAGTTAGGCATCTATTGCACGGAGCACAGACAAGAAATATAGTTTTGAAAGCTGCAACAGTTGAGAAAACAAAGTATTCCAATCCAAGGACTGTTGTAAGATATACTTTAGCTGTCCATTCTGCCTCACAGTAACCTTCCGCTGGGTTTCCAGCTGCAAGTCCTTACAGGAGAAGACTGACTGTCTTGCTTCCTTGGAGTGACCTTGGATTTAAACTGCTGACCTTTTCTTAGCAGCCCACCTGAAATGCAGTACGCCACCACAGCTTCTTTTCACTGCCACCAGTGTTTACTCTGAGCATCAGGAACATGGCGTTTGACAAGATCTTCTCAGGTCAGTGTCAACAAGTTAGCATATTGCTGAGAACCTGGGAACAAATAATATCATTGAAGTTGCACTGATAAAAGGCTGATAGAACACTTTTGTTTTCTTTCTGCCTCCTTATATTCAAGATGTGGGAGCAGGTTAGCAAACTGAAGTGTATGGCACTAAAGGACTCTGAGTTAGCTAAAGGGACCGTCAGATGTTAATAGTCAAAATAAAGCTTGGCCATAAGGACTGGGGAGAAAGGATCCTCTTCTGGTGGATGCAAAATAAAAAAGACTCTTTAAACAGAGGAAATTGTGTTCTGAAAGGCAGTGATTTTGACCATCGTGACAGACCAGGCGTGTCACCAGTAAAGAGCTGTAGGACCCCAACAGTAATGCAACTTGCAATATTCCTCAAGCTGCATAAAGACTGGAAGGAAATACATGTCCTGCGGTTCAAGAGCCTGGTTGTGGAAACAAAAGGACAGTAGTTCCAAAATATCACATTTCACACTGAAAGTGAATTCAGGTTTTGTACTCAACTTCATACTTTTTGTATTATTGGAACTCATGTTTATACTGGGAATTCTCTCACCCTCTCTACTTCTGCCTTTCTGAGTCATCTTTAGAGCCAATTCCTGGACCTCAGTATGAGAATTCTTCTATCATTAAGGGCTAAAAGCCAGCTTTTTGATGTGTAATAGCGCCAAGCAACATAATATGACTTTTTAAGCTGTAATCTGCTCAGGAGCAGATTTCCATGTCTTTGTTGTGCAGAGCCCTGGGATCAGTTTGAACTGTCAGTATTTCAGTTAGCAGCTGAACAGTCAACCATCTTGCAACCATGACTGCACCTCCAAGTGCACCTTGTACCTCAAGGATTAGACCCATTGCTATCGGGGTGAGGCAGCCTTGTAGTTGATCCTCCATTAAGCTTCCAGCACTGTGAATTGAAGGAGGAGATTGCCCGATTTTCTCCCACAGAGCCATTGGTTTTGTTGTCGTTGTGTGCAGTTGAGTTGGAACTGACCCATCACTGACCATCCAGCAGATTTTCAGAGGCCGATAATTGAACAGCAGGAGATTGCCCATCCTTCTTCCGTGGAGCAGCTGGGGGATTTGAATTGCATGCCTTTGGGATTGCAGCACAGCTTCTTCTACTATATATCATTTTTTTTTTAAATTTTTGAACATGACTATTCAAAAGGATCATACTGTCAGGCTATATATTATTTAACTAATAACCAAGGCTAAAACATCACTATGGTTTAAAATAAAGACATATACCCAGTGAAAAATTGATGTCTATTTTTCCCAGGTGTTACTAGGTTATAATGGAAATCTTTCCTCTAGTGAAAGCAAACCAAGAAGCAAACAAGCAGAAATCATCCTATCTGATAAATATTGAAGAGTGAGACACGTCTTTGGAGACACACATTCAGGGACCGACTGAACCACAAATAAGCAAGGGACTTTGGGCAGGTCTGTGACCTCTTAACTTGTTGATATGTGCCGTAGAGTCTCCTGTGACTCATAGCAACCCTATGTACAACAGCCCTAAACCCTGCTCTATCATGTGCCAATCTCATTGCCTCTGACACATCTACTCCCATTTCCTCAGCCACTGAATCAATCCATCTTGTCGAAGGTCTTCCTCTCTTGTGCTGTTCCCTCCACCTTCCCAAGCATGATGTCCCTCTCCAAGGACTGGTCCTCCTTGCCATATATCCAAAGTATGTCAGATAAAGCTTCAGAATCCATACCTCAAGTAGCAGCCTGGTCTCACCCTCTCTAGGACAAACCTATTTGTTTTTTTAGCAGTGCATAGAATATTTAATGCTCTTCTCCAGCACCACAGCTCAAAGGCATCAATTCTCCTTCTGTCTTCCCTAGTCATTGTCCAGTTCTCTGATGCATAGCAAGTGATTTCAAAGACCATGGCCTGTATCATGCGCACCTTGGTCTCCAGACTGATATAATTGCTCTTCAGGACTTTGCTTAGATAATTTAGTGTCCTTTTTGTGGAGGTGCTGTTAAAATTACAGCAGGTCATCCAGAAAACTGGTCACTATGTTCAATTCTCTGTGTTCCTTGGCAAGAGGAAGCAGAATTAGATTCTATGTTTCCAACATTTTCTTCATGAAGCCAGACATATAAGACAAATAAAAGGCACGTTTAGTTGGATTTATGAAACGGGAGCACATTCGGTTCCCCACCCTTCCTTCTGTGCGCACCTCATCCAAAGACCTGAGGGTGTCTCTGCAACACAGTTTGAAGACCACAGTTAACCAGCTGATCTCTTAAACCTGCTTTGACTCTGCCATTTCATAAGGCACCTCACCTGTCATTTATCAACAGGAATCTGAAGCCACATCTTCATGCCTAAAAATGGCAAGCAAATCCAATTCCCAAGCATTGTAGAGATGCAGTTCCTCACAGAAGAAAGAGGGTGTATTTAATAAGACAACAAGCAGGTTTGTCCAGGAGGGGGTGACACCAGGTTGTTCCTTGCAGGCAAGGATTTTGAAGTTCCATCTTACATACTTTGGGCATGTTGCCAGGAAGGACCGATCCTTAGAGAAGGACATTATGATTGGTAGGGTAAACTGTCAGGGCAGAAGAGGAAGACTCCAGATAAGATGGATTGACACAGTGGTTGTAGCAATGGAGTCAGGTGGTCAGCAACAATAAGGATAAGGCAAGGTTCAGAGACACTGTTCCATAGGGTTGCTATGAGTCACAGTCAAATTGATGGCATATAACAACAACAGCAACAACAAGTGTTGCATAGATGTAACTCCTCACAGAATACAAAGGGAGCAATACCCTGGAAGGTAATAGGGCAGTCCTGTTTGCACCACTCCTAGTTTAGCTCCTGTTTTGTCTTCATCTTGATGATAAGTTGGGGCTTGCCTTTATTTCTTCAGATCTTTTTTACTCTCCTCTTTAAACTACTTGCATTTGCAGTATTGAATGCTAGAAGAGGAAAAAAAAATTATGTTGTAGGCATGTACTGTGATGCCTTAAAATACATCCACTTGGAAATTCTTTTGTATGTCCAGGTGAAGGACAGGGTTCTTGGTCCTCCTCAGTCATGAAGGTAAAGAGCCCAGTGCTGAGATAATAGATCACACATAGTTTGCAAATAAGACTCATTACAAGAGTATATCCATGTACAGAAAGTAGCAGCTTAGACTTAATAGCAGTTTATGACTCTCCCACTCTGAACAGCTAATTCTCTCCTTTGTTCTATGCCTCCTATTTTCTTGCTGAATCCTGTTCCTGTCCTAGTCTCTTGATCGCAGAGGTCCCATCCATCTCTCTGCACATGATTTGGGAGTGTTGTTTCTAACATCACACTAACCAATATGTCTGTTTCGGTCTCTCAATTAAAGCTGCCTCTTCCCTGGGTCTGTAACATCCAAGCAGTAGGAAGCCACACTCCTTTCAGAGGGAGTGGATGAACTCAACATCCCCCTGCCATGTCAGTGATATACTGGCAGACACTGATATACTGCCAAGAGACATTGTAATATTCTATCCGCTCTGGACATTAACCAGAGTGGATGGCCAGAGGAGATTATCACTGATGAGCACCCCTTGTTGACTGAGGTGAGCTCTTGAGTTTTGTGTCTAGGCCTTCCTTGCTGACCATCTGAAGGCTCTATATCATTGTGTCATCAGATTTGTTAGACTCAGTGGTCTTAAACTTGACCTGAGGCAAGCATATTTGCTTTTTGTTCATTCTTTACAAAGCAATAGGATTTTCTTCCTGCTTTGAGTAATAAGACTGCCTTCGGCTAATGATATTCCTATCAGGGTTTGCTCTTTTTCGGAATTTAGCTGCTGCTTGGTTGAATGGTACCTTCCTTCCTGGTTCATTTAGTTATCTGGACTATTTCAGGTGCAATTACCTGAGAATAAATGGCTAAGGGATAATATCTGTCTACAGCTGTTTGATATGTTGGTGGGAGGGACACAGTTTGCTACAGGTAAGAGTCATCAGCCTGAAAAGAATTCTGGATACCTGCAAAGTCCAGATTCTGGATATTCAGGATGTGTTAATTGTTCTGTCTGCAATGGGTAGTATTGAGTTTTAGTATCATAACAGTAGCAATAGCTATCGCTGCCTCTCCATTCAGTTTCAGGGCTGCAAATAGCGAGAGAAGTGACCACACATCTTTCTTCCACAGAACAACTAGGGGATTAGAGCTGCTGGGGAAGAACAGCTTTAGGTTCGCAGTGTGACAGACCATGAGCGATGCCACCAGAGCTACCAGGTAGAGAAAAAAGAGGGTATTTTTCCTTGGTCACACAGTAATGAGGACAGTATGGGTAGTTTCTGAGTTATGATGGGGTTCCATTCGAAAGACTCCTTTTTAAGTCCGTTCTGAAGTAGATGGAATGCCTCATTTTTTCCTGTAGTTTTATTATCGTTATCTTTGAAATCGCTATTTGTCTTTGAGAGTTGAGGTTTTCCATATAAATTTACAAATATATTTTAATAGTATACCCGATCCACATTACTAATGAGATGTTATTAAAAACCACCCACAAAAAAACCCCAAACCCAAACAAATAGGCAGTGTTAAGTGCTATTTGTTATAACTTGAATAGATAATAAATTGAGGGACACTCACATTCAAAAGGAATCTCTTTGACTAAACATTCAGTCTTACATTCTGTTCTTGCATTTGCTGATCAAACAGGCTCTAGTTCTTTCTCTTAATTTTTACTTTCTGCTGCGGTCTCCATGACCTTTGCTATGTTTATTTGTACTGTTTATGGATGATGCTGCTTATTTACAAGCAAAGACAGCTGGGGCACATTGTCACGGAGGTTGTGGTGCCCTGGGGGTTGACAGTTACGGGAAGGCAGTTGGTCTGGAGTCTCTGGGCCGTCCTGGCTTGCGGCTGCGTCGTGCCAGGTCTCGTAGGGAGATTGTTCCTGCTCGGGCTCCTTATATGCTCAGGTGACCATTGTTCCCTATTGTCGAGTGGAGACCCTGTCTCACTTTGAATTTTAAACACAGTCCCTGGACTGGAAAGCTAATGTTTTATGGAAGCAGCCTCAATTTAGTTACCATAACAACTTGGTAATACTCATTCTGTCTTGGCTTACTGCCTCAGAGTGTGATGTACAACAGGCTTTCGGGCCTTCTGAAATGGGCTCTCACCTTATTCTTGTCAGGCATGTTGATAAATAGATCTCTTTCATGACACACATTTCAAAGTCATCTCTTTTTATTTGGTTACTGACCTTCCCTCGAGCTGCAGGTTTTGTAAAGAGAAGTTTCAGGAATCACATTGCAATTATGTTGCTTTCTGCTTTGTAGCTATTTTATTATGAGATTGTATGAATATGTGTGTGTGGCGTGAGGTGAGTGTAAGGAGCAGGAAGAAGAGGACTGAGTAGAAGAGTGAGTCCATATTCTTTGAGCAGAGTAGCAGTATCATAAATGAGACACCTAAACAAACCTGTGGCTTCTGATTATCATGGGAGAGTCATCTGTCAAGAATATAATTAGAAAGAGAAAGCTTTAAACAATGCTAAATTCAGCCTCATTCATTGGACAGTAACTTTGTTCCTAATGTGGGTGTGGGCAATACAGAGATTTCCTTCTTTCATTCAAGCATCTAAATGTACTAAACCACAGTAGTGCCTAATATTTCTTTGATAAATAACCTGCCATAGTACTTACGTTTTACATATGAGGAAACAGCGAGATAGAGTGGGAGAATTTGAGAAAAGGTATATCAAGTTTTTGCTTTGTATTCTAGTAAGAGAATGTTCTCTTTCTAGAAGGATTAATGGATATTCCTTGGAGGAAAGGAAAAGGCAGGGTAATGATGCATTCTTATTTGCCTCTGGGAGATACAGAATCTATATTCACATACCAAAGATCTGAAAATTCCAGCAACAAATGTATTTAATTAAATGTTTCACTCAGGATTTGACCATGGAATCCCCTTTTCAGAACAGCATGTGCTAACATTTCATAGAGCACTGTCCCTTTCAAACAATAGTGAAGGATAAGAAAACACTGTTGGGATTCCACCTTTACTTCCTAACCTTCATTGAAATGATTCAGATACAGGCAGGCTCAATACTTTCATTTTTTTATTAAGAGTTTATACATTTTCTCCTCTCAGGCATGCCAAAAGCCATTTCTTATGATTATAACACTCAGTAGTCCATCTGTGTATTGCTTTGAGTAATCTGAGCAACATTCTTTTTTGCATTTTTCTTAATGCTTCTATATACATGTGAAAGTATGTTGCTAAGAGAGGTTATGTACCTCCTTTGGTGGAGTCTAAAGAGAACCCATGACCAGCATTTTTATGGAGTGACTAGACTTCAATCTTTGAGGTATATAACTCTTTTACTGGTCTAGTGGGCCAACAGTTGAACTGCCAACACAAAAGCAAGCTGTTCAAATCCACCAACTGCTCTGTGGAAGAAAGATGGATTATCTCTTCCTGTGAGATTTACAGCTCTGGAAGCCTGCTGGAGGGTCAGCTATAAGTCAGTTCTGACTCAGCTGCTCATAACAATGACAAAACCTTAGTTATTTCACAATGTGAAAGTGAGTGTGTGTAGTAAAAAACAAATTCAACACAAAACCCCAAACAAAACAACTCCAAATTCTTTGCTGCATTGGTGCAAAACTTAGAAATAAGATAGTTATACCTCCTCTATTTAATGATGAATAAACTTGTGTCTTAAGTGAATTGCCTAAGTTCACCAAGGGATCTTACAACTTCCAACTTCCTTAAGAATGCATTTCCTGGTTTTATTTTTGTTAACCTAAGGCCTCTGGTGGTGGAGTCTGTAGGAAGTTGCATTGCTAACCCATCAGCTGAGTCTCCTGGTTGTTGTAATTCACCAGCATCTCCTCAGGATAAAGATGGACAATCTTGTGTAATTTACGGCCTCGGAAACCAGCCGGAGGATCACCTCTGAGTTGGTTCTGATTCAGTGGCAGTAAATATGAGTAGTAACCCTCAAAAGTTAAAGCAAGCAGAGATGATCAGAATACTGGTATAAAAGCCCTCTTCATTACATTCCTTTAAGAAGCAAGATGGAAAGATCTCCGCCCTTATTCTTGTTGATTCTTTTAATGCTTTGCTTATTTACTTAGATGCATATCTCTTATTAAGGAATGGAAATTTTCAGATGATTCTCTGTGCAAATTCCTGTCTAGGATGCTGTCCAGATACGAATTGTTTTCTTCCAATCCAAAACAACTGGAAGAAAAGCACAGTTAAGTAACTGGGTAGGCTGGAACCAAGTCATTGACTACTGTTTACTTCATAACCATACTGAGATCCATGCCTGACCCAGCTGGTTTGCTGCATATTTGACCACAATCCTTCGAGTGCTGGTGGCCAGTGTATTGTATGGGATTTACCAGAGTCAGTAGCTTTTCTAATTCAGACCAGCCTTTGTGTGCTTTGTTGTGCTGTCTACCCATGGTTCACATTATTCAAAGAACAATGCGGCTTGAAGATTTTGAGGCAATTGTAAATCTCTGTTGAAGTTTCCTCACTTCCCATTTGTTAGAACATAATATGCCTATTTGTCTCTTTTTCTCTCTTTGTTTTATTTTGTTGTCTCTCTCTTCCTTTTTAAAATGACAACAACATTGTCTGAATTTTTGAGATAATTGATTTTAGCATTTCCATTCTGGCCAATAAAATGGATATTATCAAGGAGGTTAGATTCATCCAGCAATGTCTGTAGTAAGAGCCAAAATAATCCAATGCCAGCTTAACTTGGTGATGGAGCCCCAAATAAATATATTTTCATGTAAAATTTTCAAAGTCTTTTTGCTTGGTTATACAGAAAGTAGTGCTAGTGAGAGTCAGCAGATAAAAACCCCAAAATGATATACGATGTTGAAAAATATTTGGGTATCATGTACATCTCAGAAAAATAGAAATAGGCGCTCATGTCTCTGACTGCTGATATGCTGACTTTGTGTTTATTTTCAATAAAGATAATAAGTAGTTTCATTGAAGTCTATAATTTTTAGGAGGGTATGATTAGGAAGAGCTGGAGTGAACTGGAACATAGATAGGACAGATTTCCCTTGAAAAATATACTTTTTTTTTGGTACAAATTGTAGATCTGTGATCTTGGTACACACTCATTCATTTTATTTATTTTTTTTAAAGGGAACTAAGATAAATACAGTATGTACAATATAATATCTTTGGCTTTAGAAATGTTACTAATTTCCTGGCATGATGGGGGTGAAAGCATGTCTTTATATTGATTAAAGTGAAAAAGAAAGGAGATTTGAGTTAGGTTTTTCACAATTATTTCTCAAGGCAGGGAAGAGAAAGAAATGAATTGTTTGAATTACTTCAGCCAAGCTGCAAACATCATCCACGATGTGGACATGGATAGGATCAGAAGAACCCAGTAAGAGTTAAGTATAATGAAGACAAGAAACGTGCTAATGCTGTCATTCACATACCTTTTAATTGTCCTGATTAGCTATTGGGTTAGCTATTAAGATTGTTGATACTGTTTTGTCTTCTATTGGTGGTTATTGTTACTTATGTGCCTTTAGCTGGATTTTAACTCACAGTGACCCTGAAGGAAGAGAAAGTCTCTCTTACATCCAAATTTCCAAGGTGGTAATCTTAACACCAGACATTTTCTCTCACAGAATAACTGGTACTGGTGAGTTAGAACTGCAGACCTTAGGGTTGTTAGCTGAATGCTTAACTGTTATATGACCACAACTCCTTTCTGTAAGATGGTGAGTCTGAATTAGCTTCTCAAATCTGGTCTACTCTGACTGTGAGAATCACACTCTGGATTGTGACATTCACTCCTCTAAGAGCCTGACCTCTGTCTGGGAGTCTGTTTTCCTGCTCAACACACTGCTTTCTCATTGGACCCTCCACTGGGCCCTTTCTCTACATATCCCCACAATGAATGGTCCAGTGAGGAGTCAGATGGGAAGGCAGGATGTAGAGCAGGAAAATGGACTCCCAGCCAGTGGTCAGGCTTTTAAATGGTTTGTACTAGGCCTGGTGGATAGAAAGTTATGCTACCAAGTCAAAGGTGGGTGATTTTAATCTGCAGTCCTCAGGCCTGGTTTTAATTGTTTTTCATCAAACTTGTTCTAAGTGGCATAGCACTGGTCTGTCCATTTGCTGTACAGAGGTAGCTTGTGGTTGCTGTGAAGCTGAACACTGTGACTCTGATGTGTCAAATGTGATAATGGTTACCCATGGTGGACAGTGTTTGGTGGAGCTTCCTGATTAAAACAAGCTTGAAAGCAGGAATGGCATCCACTTCTGAAATGGCTTGCCTCTGGAAACTCTATGAACTTGGAGAGGTGATAAAAGTTATTCAATTGTTCAGGTATTTCATTCATAGGGTTGCTATGAGTCATCTACCACTCGATGGCACTTAACAACAACTACAACAACAACAGTAATTTCTTGGTGAGTAATTTCTGGAGGTTGACGGTCTGTGTTATAGAAAACCATGTTTGTATTCAAACTTTCCCCCCCTTCCTGTTGATAAAGATAACTCATCTGGCAACATGAGGATGGTTTGGAGGGGGGCTGGGACTTGAGAGTAGGAGTTTAGCAAGGCAATACATTCAACCATTTACGTGTTTTAACTTATTACCTGGCACATAGCTAGTACACAAGAATTGGGGATATTCTGTTTTCTTTTTGCTGACATTGGTGATAAGGAATATTTTGGAGAATAGTTTGTAGTAACATTAACTCTTAGCTTCACCTCTCTACAGGCCCATCTCCAAATTCACATACAATAGCAGATTTCATGCATGCTCTTAGGTATCCTGGTTTGTTTGTTTTTTTTAGCAAAACTGTAGCCAACTTGTGACCTTCTTACATGATGGCCTGGCAGGGATTTGAAGCATTTTATAGTGTTACAGTATCTTAATTTTTTATATGCTCCCACCCAATGACCCGATATATGTTTTAAATACCTCAGATGTTGACCACATATGTTTACCTTTATGGTATTATTAAGGGAGAAAGGCTCAACCTCTAGTTCATATTTGCTTATTTGTGTAGGGTGTTTGTCTACATGCATTTCCTTTTCTTCTGTGTAACTTTTAGTTATAATCTAATCCTTATTTCAGGTAACAGTGTTTCTTTTTACTTTATAAATTAGAAGAGCAGATTCTTCCTTACTTTCTTAGGAGTAACAGAAAAAAAGTTTCTTTGATGAGGTACATTGAGAATAAAACTATGACTAGGAAGTGTGAATTAGAATATTTGCTACTTTTATGCCTTTTTTTAATTTAACATTTTGTCATTTGTAGACCAATCTTGATCATTGCCTCAAGCCAGTTTTTTGGGTGGCATTAGATACCTCTGGGAGCCAGCTTTGTGTCCCTGGCTTCCTTTCATTTTGCTTCTCTCAATTCCATAGCTAAGACCCCTTTGCCCTTGTTAATTGTTTTCTCCCCATACCAATAACTGAGGAGAATCTTTTTCTTAGAAAGAATTTCAGCAATCAAGCAATGTCTTGAAAAGTTTCACAACATACTAGCCATCATTCCAGACCTACCATGTGTTTTGTTCACTATGTTCTTCCCTTCTGCACAAATCTGGAATTTAGTTTCATCAGCTGAGCCTGTGAACATTTTCCCATCATGTTCAAGGATCTGCCATGCATCCTTTCTTCAGGCTGCCTTGATCTTCCCAGACTCCACCCACTCACTCTCACACTCACTCTGGTTAAGTGTGAACTCCCTCATAGCTGACCCTCCAGAGAGTTTTTTCAGAGGCTGTACGTAACCTAAGAGGAGATTGTACATCTTCCACAGCAAAGCAGCTGGTATATTCAGATCACCAGAGAAAAATGGCCTTTGAGTTAGCAGCACATATCCCTACAGGCCGTTTTACCAGAGGGTCCTAGAATTTTTCTTCCTGACTTGGTTCTGTATTTAGACTGTGATACTTGGAAGCATATTTTGCCTTTCTCTGAGCCATTCATTGGTGAGTTCACATTTGCTGGTCAAAGGGTCACTATGAGTTGGAGACCTAACAACAATAAAAATTACTACTCCTCTTAAATAACTCACCTTTTAAAAAAGAATTTTCATTAGAATATTAAGATGTTATACTAAAATTTCAGTATTTGTCTCATTAAGACTATTATATTCAGCTACATTGACTATGGGACATTATCTCTTATTTTTGTATTTATCCATAACTTGCACTGAGCACACAGCGTGCATATAACAGTAGAATGGATAATAGTATCAATAACCATTAGACTGCATGGAGAACATCCTGATCACATGATCTATGTCTGATCTATGATCACATGTACTTGGACTTTAGAATAATATTCATTCAGTTACAAATGCTAAATAATTTAGAATTTGATTACTCTGATCCATAACTTAATCTATTAAATTTCTATAGAATTTTACTGTGTTTCTTTGGTTTCTGGCATCATAGTTTGTGACTTACTTATGAAATTAATATATATCCAATATATAGTCTTTCCATAGAATGATTTGCATTCTTTTATTATTTCTGGACTTTTTAAATGTGTTTCTAACAAAAAACTTATGAGAGACAGGCTTTTAATTTTGTTGATACACGTCCAACATCCTGAACAATATCTAACATATAGTTGTTGTTATTGTTAGATGCTATTGAATCCAGCCCTGATACATAGTGATCCTGTGTACAAAAATGAAAATACTATTTTATATTGCATCATCCTCAAAGTCTGAGCTGTTCTTAAACCTCTTATTGCAGCTTCCCTGTCAATCCAGACTTGTTCTCTATCAATGTTGAGTGAATGGATGATGATAACACTCTGCCTTCTTTTTTTTTTTGTTTAATTTGTTGTTGTTGTTGTTATGTACCGTTGAGTCGCCTGCAACTCATAGCGACCCTATGTACAACAGCCCTAAACTCCGCTCTGTCCTGTGCCAGTCGCACTGTCTCTGACACTCCCATCCCAATTATCCCAGTCACTGAATCAATCCACCTCATAGAGGGCCTTCCTCTCCTGCGCTGTCCCTTCACCCTCCCAAACATGATGTCCCTCTCTAAGGACCGGTCTCTCCTCACAACATGTCCAAAGTATGGTAGACGGAGCCTCAGAATCCTTGCCTCCTAGGAGCCACCCAGTTTAACCCTTTCCAGGAGAAATCTGTTTGTTTTCCTAGCAGTCCAAGGTATTCTCAAAACTCTTCTCCAGCACCACAGCTCAAAGGCATCAATTCTCCTTCTATCCTCCTTGGTCATTGTCCAACTCTCTGATGCATAACAAGTGATTGCGAAGACCATGGCCTGTATCAGACGCACCTTAGTCTCCAAAGAGATACCATTGCTCTTCAGCACTTTGGAGAGGTCCCTAACAGCAGACTTTGTCATGGAAATACGCCTTTTATTTTCCTGGCTGCTGGTGCTAAGACTGTTGACTATGGAGCCAAGCAAACTAAAGCTGTGTACAATCTCAATCTCTTCACCATCCATCCTGATGCTGCCAATTGGTCCAGTGGTGAGAATCTTTGTCTTCTTGACATTGAGCCTCAATCCATATTGTAGGCTGCAGTCCTTGACACTCTGCAGCAGGCGCTTCAGGTCAGTTTCAGCAAGCAGGGTTGTGTCATCTGCATAACGCAGATTGTTGATAAATCGTCCACCACCTTATTTAATTTAGTTTATTTTTCATTTCAATGAACATCGACAGAGATTTTGGAATTCTATTCATTCATTGTTGCACCCTTCTACCCGCACAAACCCCTCCTCCCCCCCGCCCCCTCCATTTGCTCCTCTCCTTGAAAAGCAAAACTCCCTCATTGGTACACAGTCCCCCCGCACCTCCCCAAACCCACCCCCACCCCCAAATATAATCCACTCTGCAACCCTCATTGCGTACTCCTACGATAAAAATAATGCCCTAAAATATAATACTTTCTGCCTTCTTAAGTGCAGGAGGGCCTTGTGGTAAGAAATTATGCTGCAGTCCCAGAGGAGGGGAAAAGTCAGTGTTCAAAATTCTTTAGATTTGATATGTTGCTTGAAGATTCAATTTTTATTTTCCAAGTTGCATTAGGTAATAGGTTCTCAGATTTGAGTAGAACCCAAAGTGATCTTGTCCAGTTACTCTGTCGGGACAGCAAATAACATAACTATCATATGTACTCCAACACCACAACACAAAAGCATCAATTCTTCTGTTATCCTTAGTCATTGTCCAGCTTTCTGATGCCTAGCAGGTAATTGTGAAGACCAAGGCTTGGATCTGGTACCTTCACCTCTAGACTGACATCGTTGCTTCTCAGCACTCTGGAGAGGTCCCTGACAACATATTTCCCCAGTGCAATTAATCTTTTGATTTTCTCAGTGCTGGTGCCAAGAGTGTTGATTGTGGAGCCGCGCAAACTATAATTGTTAAAACCTCTATCTCTTTTTCATCTGTCATGGTGCTGCCTATTGGCCCAGTGGTAAGAATCTGTCTTCTTGATATTGAGCTTCAATCCATATTGAAGACTACAGTCCTTGACCTTTTGCAGCAAGCACTTCAGGTCCTCCTCAGTTTCAGCAAACAAGGTTGTGTCGTCTGTATAACGTAGGTTGCTGGTGAGTCTTCTAATCCTGATGCCACATTCTTACTCATAAAGTCCAACCTCCCAAATTATCTGTTCTGCATATAGAACCCTGATGCACTCTTTTCCTGATTTTTAACCATGCAGTGTATCCTTGCTCTGTTCTGAGGACTGTTTCCTGGTTCGCATATAAGTTTCACATGAACACAATCAAATGTTCTGGGATTCCCATTCTCACAGTCAACCAAAATTTCTTGTGATCCACACAGTCACAGCCTTTTGCCTAGTCAATGAAATACAGATAGACATTCCTCTGATACCTTCGCCAAGATCCATCTGACATTGGCAATAATGTCTCTAGTGCCATGACCTCTTCTAAACCCAGCTTTTATTTCTTGTAGTTCTCTTTAAATGTACTGTTACAGTCTTATTTTTTTTTTTTTTAAATCTTCAGCAGGATGTTGCTAGTGTGTGATATTAGTAATATTTTTCAGTAATTTATACTCTCTGTCAGGTCACCTTTATTTGAAATGGAAATTAATATGGCTTTCTTCCAGTCAGTGGGCCAGCGTTCACCTCCAGATTTCTTGGCAGATTTCTTGGCAAAACCTGGTAAGCATGTCTAGGACAGTATGTGTTTATTAAAATATGTTGACTGATATTCCATCAATTCCTGGGACCTTATATTTTGCCACATCCTTCAGAGAAGCCTGCATATCCTCCTTCATCACCATTGCCTCTTGAACATACATTGTTTCTCGAAATTCTTCTGTGTCAGCCAGTTCTTTTTCATACAGTAACTCTGTATACTCTTTATATCTTCCTTTAATGCTTCCTGGATCATTCAGTATTCTGTGTATAACATCTGTAAATATTGCAACTTGCTGCTTGGACTTGTTCTTTTGTTCCTTCAGTTTAAGAAGCTGAGCGAGTTCAGCTCTTTTGATTTTCTGACTCCAGGTCTTTGCACATTTCATTATAATACATTGCCAAGAAAACAAGTAGGTTTGTCTTTGAAAGGGTGGAACCAAGTTTCTCCTTGGAGGCTAGGATTTTGAAGCTCCATCTCACATACTTTGTTCACATGGCCGGAAGGTTCCGATCCTTAAAAAAAGACATCGTGCTTGAAAAGGTGGAGGGGTAGTGTAGGAAAGGAAGACCCTAAATGAGATGGATTGATACAGTAACTAGAGCAATGTGGGTAGGTGTATTGGAGTCAGTGAGACTGGATTAGGACAGGACAGGCTTCAAAGCTGTTGTACTTAGGGTCACTATGATGGCACATAACAGAAACTATAATAACTTTATATTAACATCAGAAAGCAAGGTAGGGAACAGTTCAGAAATCATTACAGAAAACTTATGACTGTGAAGCACCAGAAAGAAAAGATGATTCCTGCACCATTTATGCCCTCAGCCTACTACTTATAGGATTGTTTGTACGGAAACTTCAGAAACGAAATTATATTATAGTGATTTGTGATGTCAACTGAAAAGGGAACAAAAGTGGCTAGTTGTTGATTTGAAAGCTCAGAACCAATCCTTCTGTTGTGTTTATTCAGTCTGTTACTGTTCAGACTTCTCTGCCACTGGTTAATGGCCTTGGGATTAGGAGCAAGAAAGGAGAATTATGTATTTAAATTGTATTTAGTGTCATATTGAAAGTTTCAAGTATTTTCTTGGTGAGGAGCTGGGTCACATGGCAGGCATATGCTGGGCCCATAGACGTTTTTTTCCTTCTGGCGAGTAAAAAAATAATTTTTAAAAAGAAATGACTGTTACTAACTTAAGTTTTGTAATTGACCAGTATTTGAAAGTGAACTTTCTGTCAAGGGTGATGAAAAAATTTGGAGTTCAGTAGTGATGATTATATAAGATGATTAAGATAATTGATAGCATGGAATTTTACCTGTAAAAATTGTTGAAATGGCAAATGCTTTGTTATATAATAGCACAATTTTTTTTAAGAAAAGAGTATACTATTAGTCTGTCTGTGGTTAACATTTCCAGTGATCTAATGTCATAAGCCATCTGCTCCAAAAGAATGTGAAATGTCACAGAGACATTTTTCTCATGCTTGAATTTTCTCTAGAATTTTCTTTTCAGGTGTTTTTTCCCATAAAACATGTTGTTGTTGTTGTTGTTAGGTTGTGTCAAGTTGACTACTTTGTTTTGTCTTCTTGAGCTGACCTTTGAAATCCTTTGTTCGGCTCTTTTTCTTGGGCACGTTTTCATTTTCTAGTGCAATTTTGGAGTCTCTTCTGACATCTATTTTGCCTTTCTCTTTCTAGTTTGTCTTTGTAATGACCTTTTGCTTTCTTTATGGATAATAACCTTGATATCATCCCACAACTCATCTGGTCTTTGATCATTGGGTTTTAATGCTTCAGGCTTATTCTTAAGATTATCTTCACATTCAGATATAATAAATTCAAGACTATATATTTGTTATTGTGGACTTATTTTAATTTTCTTCGGCTTCAATTTGAACTTGCACATGAACAATCCTCTCCTATGCATTTGACTTCCTCTGAAAACGTGTTGGAGGGTCAGCTATGGTACTCAACAACAGGGCTTCTTCCTTTCTGTGCGGCGGCTTCCATCAGGTTGAGCCAAGATGGGCGCCTACAAGTACATCCAGGAGCTGTGGCGGAAGAAGCAGTCGGACGTGATGCGCTTCCTCCTGCGGGTGCGCTGCTGGCAGTACCGCCAGCTCTCGGCGCTGCACCGGGCCCCGCGCCCCACGCGGCCGGACAAGGCGCGCAGGCTGGGCTACAAGGCCAAGCAAGGTTACGTCATC
>NW_006399771.1:18260925-18299719 GCF_000299155.1 Elephantulus edwardii | reverse complement strand
GTAATAAACCATTGAGGACAGGCGTCTACTCCACGTGTTCTTTGTCCATCAGTAGTTGTCTGCAAATTGTTTCAAGAACGCATTGTCAAACCATGACATTAAATGTGCAATAATGTTTGAAGACAAGTGATAGTGTATCTTGTTTATAATAAGGTCTGTCCATTGTCTGATTAGGGAGTTCTGTGTTTGAAAATGGCAAACTGTGGTATAATAGGTGTAAAATAAATTCTTTAAAAGTGGGGCGCTGAAAAAAAAATTGATGATCTGACCCACAATCCACCACTGGCCTAGTTTTCACTGTTGGTATACTATGCTGGGAACAAAAAAACAGGAGAAGGATGATATTGCATTCATAGTCAAAAAGCCAATCTCAAGTTCTATCCTGATATGTAATATTGAGAGTGATATGATATTATCCATATGCATATAAGGAAGACTTGTTAATACGACTCTTATTCAAGTATATGTTTATATAGAGAGAGCAAAAGAGGAAGAAACTGAAAATCTTCTCCAAATCTTGCAGTCGGAAATTGACTGAACACAGAGTCAACATGCATTAAAGATAATTGGTGACTGGAATGCAAAAGCTAGAAGTAGTGAAGAAGGAATGTTGTCGTTCTTGTTAAGTGCCATCAAGTCCTAGGTGACTCAGAGTGACCCTATGAACGAAAGTCCTCACCACTTGCATGACTTTCTTCCTTTCTCCAGGTTCATATGGTTTCTAGAGGCAAGCTATTTACGGAAGTGAATGCCACTCTTGCTTCCAAGAAGAAGGAATAGAAGTAGGAAAACATGGAGTAGGTGGTGGAAATGAGGCTAGAAATAGGATGACCAGATTTTGTATTTTCAGTTACTTATTTTGTATTTTCAATGAGTTATTCATTGTGAATACCTTTTTTTTAAAGACACAAATGGTGACTTTATACATGGACCTCACCTGATGAGGCTGCATAGAAATCCGAGTGACAGCATCCGTGGAAGCAGCCATTGGAGAAGTTCAATACTGGCAGTCAAAGCTAGGTCGGGGGTGAACTCTGGGTCTGACTGTGAATTTATAAAGCTCTTTTCCATTTTCAGGAAATGTTAATGAATCTTTTTTAATTTGCAATCTGTTGTGTTGCTGCTGGGTTAGCCAACTGGTGCCATCAAGATCCTTCCCTATATATAGCCCTTCTCAGGTTGAATTTACTTTCCTAGTTTAGGTTGTTGGAGACCTTCAGCTATTCTACATGCACCCTACCTCTGTCCCTCTACCATCTTTAAATAAGTTGTGTCTCTTTTATTAATGTTATGTTTAAAATATCTGGGCGATATTAGCATTCAGAGAAAACTATCACAAAAATAAAAACAAAACTAAACTAAACTAAACTTCTGTCAAGTTGATTATAACTCGTAGTGATCATCCACTACATTTTCAGGGCTGTAAATATTAATGAGACTGTCCATCTTTCTCTACTGATAGATTTGAACTACTGGAGATTCTTACTCTTCAGGTTAATAGGGAACTGTGGTGGCCCGGTAGGTTAATGCCAACCACAGTTCTTTAGCACAAACTAAATTATATTTTTGTATGTAATCATGGAGACTTCCTCTTGAGAACAGTGACTTTTTGTGCACTGTGAAGTGACAGTTTTATCTTTATAAATGCAGCGAGCGTCACTTTTCTCCAATTTACAGTGTCTTTAAAGATGGTCACTAGGCCTCTGCAGCTAATACTGCGATATTAAAACGAACTCAACGATCATTGGTTTCTCTACAAAACTAAGCATTTGCAAACAGAATGGACCTAAATCTGTAATTGCAAAGCTGATGCTTAATACCAGAAATATTGTTTAATAATGTATTTAGCATATATAAACGAGATTAAAAATGAGAAGCTATAGCATGTGCATCCTCTCCAGCCCAATTCTTGTTTCATTAAAATGAAAGACGGTTCATTTTCTCTTGGACCATTGCCATTGTAAAAATAAATGTCAATATGTTTCATACTTGTAGAAATTTAGCACTTGTCTACAAAATGCCAAAAGATGACTACACCAGTCCTTCTGGGTGTGGGCAGTGTGTTCACAGTAGAATAACATCTATTACAAAATGTAAAAATGTCCTCTGTTTTAGAGAGAGCCATTCTCAGCGACAATGGTTACTTAATGACATTAGATGCCTTCTTGACTGGCAAATACCAAGAAGAATGGCTGTGGCAGCCCACCTGTGGATGTATTTGGTGCTTTTCTCCATACCGTCTGCTCTTACCAGGTTTCAGTTCCTTTTTCATGTCTTCTCTTTCTTTTCAGTCATTTTCCTGCCTTGCACTGATCAGTGAGGGCGTTATTTAGTTCCAGTGGTGGCATAGGGATTTAATACAATGGCTGACCTCTGGGCCACAGTGTCTCTTACCAGCCTGACAGCAATTAACTCTTAATGGGCCATGGGAGTAAGAAAAGTGAAGTGATAGAACTCTGATAGAACTCACAGGAGATGTTGAAACAGAAGGTGTTAGTGCCTGGGAACCTCTCTTCAGCACTTTCCTGCCCTTTTCTGTCACTGTCAGGCTGGGTGGGGATCTCCTTGGTTTCCAAATTAAGTGACAGGAAGTAATTAGTCAATTTATACTTTGGGGTTGCCTTCCTTCAGTCACCAGTTTTCACTGTTCTTGGAAGTTTAGTAGGATAAGGACAAAAGAGATTTAAATAATGAGGTGTTGTTAAAAACCAGTTTTATTTTCCTTGTACCGTCCTTACCAGCGGGACTCTGAATGAGTGGAGGGGGATGAGGTGGAGTGGAGCAGCTGTATTACTAGTTATGACTGGGATCCGGAAAGAGGATCTGGAAGTCTGGCATCTGAGGATTCTGGGAATGTTGGTGCTGATGCCAGATTCAAGAACATTCACAATGAAGAGATCAAGATGAAAATGGTGGTTTCCTGTTTACATAATTATGGCCAAACCAGCCTTGCAAATCTTGTGTTTGCCTAATTTGTTCCTGTACGTAATACCTTCTTTATGACATTTAAAAAATGCCTCTGTAGTTTTGGAACCTCTTAATAATTGATACCTGATTACATATTTGAAATGAAAACACACTCGTCTAGATGCTGATATCTTCTGACCTTTTCATGTCTATTTTTGTGAATTTTCCTCCTTCTGTGTCTAATTTGAATTAAAAAAAAAAGAAGAAGAAAAGATGTTAATCCCAAACAAGTATTGTGTGAAGTGAGGTCCCTGTGAATTCCCAATTGGGAGAACAGACAGATAAGATTCAATTAAATGGCTTGCTGGGTTTACTGAGGTGTGACAATTTTCTAGAAAGAGCAGAGGGCCATAGTAGATGAATGGATGGAGAGTTTTCTATAATCCATTGGGTTTTCTTCCCCCAGGACAAAATCAAACAGCTAATTTAAAGCAATCAATTTCTTCTCTCCCTAAAAAAAACCCAAAACAAAACAAAACCCCCCAAAATCCCCAACAAAACCTTAAATAAATATCAGTACAATAACAACAACAAACCTCACTTGGATATGTGATTTCTGATTTACAAATAGTTGCTGACATGATTTTGATGCTCTATGCCTGTATTCTAATTATTTGGAAATGAGAGACCTTTGACTTGATTGCCTTCACCAGTCAGAGTAAAACTGAGTAACAAGTATACCTTTATGCCTTTGAATAAGAAGCTGTTAACATACAGCATAGACAGGAATGATACAGACTTGATGAATCAACAAAGCAAAAATGAAAACTACATTTCCACCTCTGAGTTTTGAGAGTTAGAAAGAACATGTTACTTGTCTGTGATATGTTTTCATATTGGTCCTGTAGAAGAGAAAACCAGCTGGTTTTCACTGGTGCTGACTTTATATGATGTGAAAGACTGCGTGCTTGTCAATTCTCAGAAAAGGTTTTTGCAAACAAAGCGCTAAAAATGAGACATAAATGATTATGGAAATTCTTTTATTTATCCTGAAAGCAATATTCTTCCTGCCAAAACCAGGGACTTTGATACCAACATTAATAACTTGATATCCATGTAAAGACTTGCTAATAAAATAAAATAGTAGATGGAGGTTAGGAGCTTGATAGGAACCTTGGAAGACTCTCTTTTGTCTATACTGCCATAATGACAAATAAAATGATAATAATAATGACAACAACAATAAAATGGATTAAACTTATACATAGCATATTCTTTTGGGGTTGTGAATTCACATGCACAGTGGAGAAAACGGACATCTATTAACTACCTTATTGTGTGATGAACTTTCATGACAAACCCAGGTACTATGTGGGATGTGCTTCCTAAAAACCAAAAACCAGATAAAATCTGACAATTTTTATGGGAACGCATCATCCTTTGTTATGTTTAACTAGGAAGCATTGGCAAATGGACACCCGGCTGTGAGATTTATTCCCTGAAATGCTCTTTTCAGGGTTCTGTGGGAAAGCATTAACTGTGTCAATTAGTTGAGATGAAGTGACATAATTTATTGACCGGTGGTGATAACTTTCTAAATACACTGAACATTTGGTGCCACGTAATTGTATGCCTCACTAATTGTTCTAGCGCATGCCTGCTTTTGTAATCAATGCACTGCATGGACTAGCCTCAGCAGAATTTATTGCCTCATTTTCTGCCTCAGACTGCTTAAATATTCACTGGGTGGTGTCCCTGAAAATGACAGTCCCCAAGGAGAAGAATCAGTGTGTCAGAGGGCAGAGGTCTCCTGTTTTCATAGCTTTGGAATCACTCTTTCATATTCTAAAAGGAAGCAATAGCTGGCAATTTGCATTTAAAGCACTGCTCTCCAAGGTTACATTCTGTTGAATATATCTTTCAGATAGTGGACATTTATCACAGTGTAGCTCTCAAATCTGAAATAGCTGCTGAAGGTAGAGCCGAAGAACCATCACAGTCCTGGAGAACAAGGTAATAAATCAGAAGCTGCCACATGATCACTATGGCAACCATCAGGCCCTGTCACACAGCAAGCGTTATTGAAGGGTAGGTACATTGTTCAGCTCATCAAGTGTCTGTGATCATAAACCTGTTGACACTATAGATTTGATATGATCATGTTATTGTCTTTGTGTATTGAAAGGGACTGCTATAGGCCTCAGTTTTTGGGAAAACAATATACTTAAGGGGACTTCTTTAGATTATGGACTTGAACTTGTTGTCACATGTGAATCAGTATAAATTACTGCATTTAGAAAACTGTTTTACCGAAGTGTGGAGTTTTCATTTTAAAAAATAAAACCTAGGTTTTTTTTCCAGCACCATGAAACTAAAAACATTTTCTAATGAGATTTTTATGTTGAACTGTAGACACATGTGACACATCCATATTGATTGAAGTCACTGACTTCTAATATTTGAATTATTACATTTGTTATTTAACACCTATTAGATGCAATTTCTTTATGCATTATTTTTATCCATGAAAACAAAGGATCTTAAGATCATGCTTTCTCCTACCTTTGTGCTAAATACTT
Organism: Elephantulus edwardii; assembly: GCF_000299155.1. Lineage (NCBI taxonomy): Eukaryota > Metazoa > Chordata > Mammalia > Macroscelidea > Macroscelididae > Elephantulus > Elephantulus edwardii. Next base: position 18,294,233 of record NW_006399771.1, on the reverse strand, counting down.
GCACTTACGATGAGATTTTTACGTTTTGAAATATGACATTTAGAGTTAGATATAGGTGGCATCTTGGTAAGGGAGCTCTGGTGGCTTAGTGGTTAGAAGCCACACTGCAATCCCAAGGGCACATAGTTTGAATCCACCGAGTGCTCTGAGGGACTAGGGTAGGCAGTTGCCTTTAGTGCCTCTGCAAACCCACCCACCAGAGCGTCAGTTGTGGGTTGGTTCCCACCTCCACCCCACACAGAAAGAAACATCTTGGCAAATTTGTTGATACATTTGTTGTGAAGCATTTAGAATATTAGGCCAAGACTATGACTGATAAGAGTTTGGTTATAAGAACTGAATTGTGAATTCTCAGGCTTATAATACAAATTTAGGTAAAGACATATCTATGCCTGAAGAATGAGGTTCGTGTTATTCTCAGTATATTTTATATGAATGCTCTGAGTGTTTTCAATTACAATTGCCTGTAATAGAAGGTTGTTCACCACAATGTTTTAATATACAATTATTTAGCTTTTTATATATTTTATATGTTCAGAACTACTCAGCAGGGTAGAAAGACCCACATTTATTGTTATAATAAACTTGTTAGTATTTTCATAATTATTACTGCATTTTAACATCTTTCCTCCAGTAGACAGAAAGGGCATTTTCAAATGTTATTGGCAGTAACTATGGTAATCTCCTTGTGAGGGAGATTAAAACTCATTAGAATCATAATAGGGCAGTCAGTGCACACATTCCTCATGAGAATTTGAACTTCCTGACTTTCTTAGCAAAAGTTAAAAGGTCCAATCTTGAAGTTGTAAAAACATACATTCCTCATTATATTCTTAATGATGTCAGACCCAACTATAAACCAGGATTGTAGGGTCTAAATTATGCACTAATGAATTAGAAGACAGGAAGGACAGTTGGAAGACAATAAGGGACAGAAGGAAAGGTGGATGAACCTTTAAGCATTTCCTTTCTTTTCATACACCCTTATTGGGTTTTAAATCAGGGCATTTGGAGACGAGAAGAGAAGCAGCTTAGCAAATATGTAGTGGTTTTCACAAGGTTCTCTGTGATCTCCTCTTTTTCATTTGAATGTTAGCCAGCAGTGGAAGCCTGTTGCTGCAGAAATGTAGTGGAACTCTGATACAGTGATCTGGCCCATTCAGTGGAGTCTAAGCTGGATTTTGAGAGCTGCTGTTTTATTGCTGAGCACTGTCAGATACAGAGTGACTTGGTACCATTGATGGTGGGCTAGAGCTGTTACAGCAGGCAGGAGAGGAGAGATTCAAGGCCTTTTTGCTGGTGTTTGAAGCTCTGCATGAAAGAGTGCTTGTAAAAGCAGCTGTTGTCTCTTGCTTATTAGCATCACTCAGTTCTCTTTCCTAGTCTCAGTTTCCATTTCGCTTCCTACATTAGATTCTTATTCAGAGTATCTTGTGCTAACATTTGTTTAAATTCTGAACAAGCGCTGGAAAATTGTGGGGTGAAAAAGAAAGAAGGAGTTACTACATATTAGATACCTTGTTAGGTATTTGCATACATTTTATTTTAATCCTGAGAGCAATTTTAGGAAGTGTTAAAATGCCTCTTTACTGATAAGGAGGCTGGGCCTCGGAAAATGTAAACACTTAGAAAATGGCTGAGCTGAGCTTTCAACCCATGTCTTTCTCTCTCCAGATTCTATGTTCCTTCTTTTCTTTTCCTCTCTGTTTCCATGAATGTTCAAGGGGTTTCTTTTAGTTTGACTTTATGTTGGATGTTTCTCTTGTGTAGTTCGTCTCTTAGAATTGTATTTGATTTAATGAACAGCTTTCTGGGATGGCAATGTGCCAGACACTGACCCTGGTGCTAGAAAAATCCGTCAAGATTCAGCCCTTTGGTGTCACTACAAAGGTTAAGTAGTCAGAAGCAGGTCTGTATCTGTATCTGGAATGGTGCCTTTTACTGGTGTCCATAGAGAGTAGGAGAGAAGGCAGAGACCCCTGCCGTAAGCTATAAGGCAGGCCGAATGAGGAAAGAACATTTTGCTTTGACATGGTATTTGAAGTTTAATGTCGGCCTCATCCAGCACTTGTTCTCTGGTTAATGTTTATTTTCTGTTGTGGTTGTTCACAACTTTGGAGTTGGTCCCCTGACTTGTGGTGACACCTTTACAAATCCAAGTCATAAGCCATCTCTTTCGTTGGCTGCAGATTAGATTATTGTGGATGTGATCAGAGAGTTTTCGTTGACAATTTTTTCAGAAGTGGATGGTCAGGCCTCCATATTATTCTGGAAGTTCTGCTGAAGCCCTGTCAGCATTGCCCTCACTCACGGCCATTGATTTCGTTCTGACTTACAGTGACACGATACAGGGACTGCCCGTCCTCTCCTGCCGAGCCAGTGGCGCATTCACACCACAGACGTGCGCTCCCGTTCGCTTAGGAGTGTAACTGGCCACTGGGCTACGTGCCACCAGAGCTCACCTCGACAGACAGACTGGTTGCTATTGTTGTTTGGTAAATATTACTCATAGTGACTCTATAAACAGCCGACCTAGGCCCTGTTCTGAGGCATCCGTATCATCTTTCACACACTGGAGCCCGTTGCTGAAGTCACTGTGTCAGTCTATCTCATTGCGGGCCTTCTCCTTTGCTGACCCTCCGTCTCTTCAAGCATAATGCCTCTTGTCAAGCTACATGTCCAAAGTATCAAAGATGAAGATTCTCCATCTTTGCCTCCAAGGATTACTCTGGCTGCACTTTTCTCCGAAACATATTTTTTTTCATTCTTGGGCAGTCCATGGGATAGTCAGTATTCTTCATTACCACAGCTCAAAGGCAGCAATAATTCTTTTTCTGTCATCCTTATACATCAAAGAGCTGGGTAAAGAATACCAGGAGATTGAGAAGCCTGAATCAGGTGCACCTTAATCTTCAGATTGATAGCATTGCTCTTCGTCATTTTAAAGCAGTCCTAGACAGCAGACATTGGATAAGACACACTGCTAGTATCAGTGAAACCAAGAGCTCAATCTGGGAATTAAACCCTGGTCTCCTGCCGGAATGCTACCACTGAACCACCAAGCCACATTACTGGCCGAGCATAGATGATAACATCAGGTTTACTGTGTTATAATGAAGATTAAATAAAATAATGGTTGTGGAGGGAGTAGATACAGCTCAACTCCTAATTGACTTGCTGGCTCTTCTAGTTCTCAATCAGTTAAAGGCTTGGATTAGAGTCAGACAAAAACTTTGGGTCATGCTCCATTGCGTATAACATATTCACTGAGAGTTTGTTGTGTGAGGTCGAGTTGGAATTGACCCTTAGCTGACCTTCCAATGAGTGTTCAGAGGCAGTTCATTGTGTGGGAGGAAGGTAGCCAGCCTTCTGGCGAGGTGTAGCTGGTGGATTTTAACTGCGTCCCTTTGGGATTGTAGCACAGCTTCTTAGCATGAGACCACCAGAGTTCCCTCACTGAGGGTTTACGTGACATGAGTGGAACTATGTCTATGTATTATTAGTTCTGGTGGTGTTAGGAGCCATGAGTAAGTTGTGACTCGTAGAAACCCCATGTACAACAGAATGGAAAGCTTCCTTGTCCTGTGACACCCTTGGCCTCTGCTGTGTGAGGGCTCATTATTGCAGCCACTGTGGCAGTCTGTCATGTTGAGGGACTTGCTCTTTCTAACTGACCTTCTGCTTTACCGAGCATGATGTCTTCCTCCAGGGATTGTTCTCGCCTGATACCATGTCCAGAGTGAGACAGAGTCTTGTCGTCCTCACTCCCAAGTCTCATTCTGGTTGTACTTTTCTAACACACATTTGTTTGTTCTTCTGGAAGTCCATGATACATTCAGTGTTCTTCACCAACAATGCAAATCCAAGGCATCAATTCTACAGGCTTGCGTTTTCATCATCCAGCTTCTGCCTGCTAAAGTTCTTATTTCAATTATAAGTCCATTTTTCTCTTCATTTTCATGCTTATTTTCACCACTGGAGGGAAATGTGGAAGTGAAAATGAGAGGTATTTTTCTTCCCCAACCTGGTTCTGCTTTGGAATTTTGAGGATCTTCCACTATTAGCCTTTGAATTTGTGCAGAAGGAAGTCTGGTTAGGATGGAAAAAGACACGTGCTAATGTGATGAACCTCAGCAGTTCTCCTGGAATCGAGCCTTACTTGTCTGCTTTTCTAGAAGCATCTTCCCATATTTTGCTTAACTCTCATACTCAAGGTCTGTATCCTAGGGCTCACACTTTCACATCTTCGCATAGTGGTGTAGAGAGAGCACTGATAGCCTAGTGGATAAGGAGTTGTTCTGCCAACCCAAAGGCAGACAATTTGAACCTACCAATTGCTCTATGGGAGAAAGATGGACACTTTATCCAATTTATTGTCTTTGTAAACCTGCTGGGGGAGCTCTGGTGGCCTAGTGGCAAGAAGCTGCACTGCAATCCCAGAAGTACGCGGTTCGAATTAAGCAGATTTCTCTGCTGGAGAAGAAAGGGCAATCGCCTCCTGTACCAGTCAGATCCAATTTGACGGTACACACAACAGATCATTCGAGACGCTGGGCTGTACGAGGAGGAATGTGGCATCAGGATTGGTGGAAGAATTTTTAACAACCTGCGTTAATGCAGATGACACAACCCTGCTAGCTGAAACCGAGGAGGACCTGAAGTGCTTGCTGCAGAAGGTCAAGGACTGCAAGTCTTCAATATGGATTAAAGCTCAATATCAAGAAAACAAAGATTCTCACCACTGGGCCAATTGGCAGCATCAGTATGGATGGTGAAGAGATTGAGATAGTAAGAGTTTTAGTTTACTTGGCTCCACAGTCAACACTCTTGGTAACAGCAGCAAGGAAATCAGGAGATGAATTGCATTGGGAAAGTCAGCTGTGAGGGACCTCTCAAGAGTACTGAAGTGCAACGACATCAGGTTGGAGACTAAGGTGTGCCTGATCCAGGTTGTAGTATTTGCAATTATGTGCTATGCACCAGAGAGTTAGACAGTGAATAGGGATGATAGAACAAGAATTGATGCCTTTGACCTGTGGTGCTGGAGAAGAGTGTTGAATATACCATGGACTGCTAGGAGAACAAATAGGTTTGTCCTGGAGAGAGTGAAGCCAGAATGTTCCCTGGAGTCAAGGATTCTGAAGCTTCATCTGACATACTTTGGGCATGTTTCAAGGAGGGACTGGTCCTTGGAGAGGGACATCATGTTTAGGAGAGTGGAGGGATGGCACAGGAGAGGAAGACCCTCAATGAGATGGATTGATTCAGTGAGTGGAGTGGTGGGAATGAATGTGTTTGAGACAGTGAGGTTGACACAGGATAGATAGAACAGCGTTTAGGGCTCTTTTACATAGGGTCGCTATGAGTCGCAAATAGCTCGATGGCACATAACAACAACAACAAACCTGCTGGAGAGTCAGCTAAGCGTCTGCTCCAACTCGATGGCATAATAATAACAACCCTAACATAGTGGTGTGATTGGTCTTAGTGATACACCGGTTAAACCAAGTGAAAGGTGGTGGCTTAGAGGCACCCAGCGCCTAATGGGGGAAAAGATCTGTTTCTTTGTTTCCATGGAGCTTTCAGCCCAGGAAACCATACTTGGAAGTTTGCTGTCTCCTACAGGGTTATAACGAGCCAGAATTGACTCTATGGCTTTCACCAGCAGCACAATGTAGACCTTGCTGCTGTGGAGGGAGGTCATGGCTTCACATTCTCAAGTTTCTTATTGCTTGTTCTGGCCCTTATATATGGTGGGCCCTTGATTCTGCAGCCTCAACACCAGGGCCACCCTAAGACTGTAAATTAAAGCTCCGCACTTTGAGTGTTGTTGTAGAGAGGCTGCAGGTGTGCTGCCAATGGCCACTGCACTGAGGCATCTCAGTTGTGACTTTGCTTTCGTGCTGGAGCAATTAACATCCTTTTGAGTGATGGAAATTATTTTATTACTGGAAGGACCCTGTCATAAAGCCACACCCACCACCACCACCACCGAGTCCAACTCTTAGCGACCCTCCTTTGGCTTTCTGAGGCTCTAAATCTTCCTGGCAGGAGACTCTTCATCTCTCCCAGGGAGAAACGGGTGTGTTTGAACTGTTGACCTTTCAGTTACCAGCTTGATATGTTACACACTATGCCACCAGAGCCCCTTCCTTTTCAAAGCCGTATTTAAAAAAGAAAGTGTCAGGAAGTTTTCAATTTTTTTCAAATAAATTTTTCTTGTCCAATATTGTCAGTAGGCTGTGTGGACTGTGGGTGTGTGTGCTTTTTACTTCAAAGACTTATGGATGTGTGTAAAAAGTAGATAAAATTCTGTAGGTTTTGTTATCTCAGGTAATGCCTACAGCAGAATTGCCACAGCAAGGCACGTTGTGGTAGAAATTCTGATGACATAGTCTCTCCCTCTATCATCCCTATTCCATTTTGAACTGCAGCAGTCACTTAAATTCTTGTTTCTGTGAGATGAAAACTCACCATTTTACGGAAGTGTTTTATTCATCTTGGCTTCGCCTTTCCCCATAGTAAACAAATAGGCAGAGCCAGGGTAAGATTAAAGCAGAGCTTTATATTTATGCGCCTTAATCCTAGACACACTAACACATATATTTTCCTTCACTGCTTTCTAAGAAGTTGAGACAGAAAATTGCATAATTGATGAGCCAGGGAATTTTATGATTAAGTGCTTTGAAGTGTGTGTGTGTGTGTGTGTGTGTGTGTGTGTGTGTGCGCGCGCGTGCATGTGCATGGGTGAGTGAGTAGCTTTGTTTTTCCAAGAGTGATTGCTGCAGTTTCTTTGTTGGGTTTTGTTGTTTTGGTTCTTTGAGACAAACAAAAACTTTTATTGTGCTTTGAGTAAAAGTTACAGGACAAATTGGGTTTCCATTTAGTCATTCTTGAAGTTTTTGTTTATAACATTAATTACAGTTCCCAGATTATACCAGATAATCATTTACATTCACCTTTCTATCTTGTCCCTCTCTGCTTTCTGAGTTTTTCCCCTGGGCAAATATTGCCCTTTTGATCTTGCATGATTGATCTAAGAAGTGACTATACCCTCCTCCACTGCGCCTGTCCTGCCCGAGGCCTTCCTCCTCCTGCCTCATGGTCACCTTATCAGCTGCATGACTGCCGTTCGCTTGTGTAGCATTAGTGGCCTTGTGGGTAAGGAGTTGTACCGCCTACCCAAATGCAAGCCATTCAAGTTCACCAACTTCTCCATGGGAGAAAGGTGGGCATTCTGCTCCTGTGTGATCAACAATCACTAAAAACCTGCAGGAAGGTCAGCTATGAGTTGGATTCAACCTGATGACAAATGAGATGACGATGAACATAGTCTGACTAAAGTTGAGCCATGGGTTGAGTTTAGTTCCAGGCTCAGGGTATTGCTAAGGACTGGAGTCTCCTGGTGCCCCCAGTCTGGCCAGCAGGCCTGGTCACTTTTATAATCTTGGATTTTGTTGTACATTATTCTCCCACTCTGCCGGGAACCTCTCCTGTGATCCCTTTCATAATGGTGGTTTGCTTCAGTGTTTTGGTTTTTTTTTCCTAGCTCTGTATCTCTTGTATGTTTTTCCTCTTCAATGATTTGGTAACATTCCTCGAATGTAATGTATCAGGAAATAGTCCGAGATTATAAAAAGTTACTTCTTTTTACAAATTACATAAAGTAAAAGCTATTTTTCTGATATGTAGGCAGTCCCTGGGTTGTGAACATCTGATTTAGGGACAACTCCTATTTGTCATTTAATGTTTGGTAAATTTGTCTTTACTTTGAATTGGTTGAACCAGTCCCTTCTAGCAACAAATTCATCACCATCACCTTCACTTGCTGCCTGGGAAGTTTTAGAATGAATGAAAAGATCTGAAGCCTTTTCTTGCACCCCTATAAGGCTACATAAGAACCCCATGGCACCTGTTCCAACTTACTACCACATCTGACTTATTTAGAACAAGACTCATTTTGGAACAGATCTCACTTGTAACTGAAATAATTCTTGCTTCGTAATACCTTGAGTTTTATTATACATTGTATGGAGTAGTACACCTCAAACGAAAGATTTTTAACTCCCCTCTTTTCTGGTGATGTAGTCTGGAGAGAGTTGTAGCATTAACCCAAGGACTGTGATTCTCTGGCAGTTTGAATCTGCCAGCCACTTCACTGGAGAAAGGCGGACAGTCTTCTCATTTGTAATTTACAACCTTAGGAATCCAATGGAGGGTCTGCTAGGAGGCGGTTCCAACTTGAGGACAATGAGGGAGAGAAAAGTTCCCCCTGTGCTAGGATTTTAAAGCTCCATCTCACTTAACTTTGGGCATGTGGCCAGGAGGGACTGATCCTTGGAGAAGGACATTATGCTCACAAGGGTGGAGGGACAGAGCAGGAGAGGAAGACCCTGGATGAGATGGATTGATACAGTATCTAGGACAATGGGGATTGGTGTGTCAGAATTAGTAAGACAGGCTCAGGACAGGGAAGGGTTCACAGCTGCTGTACTTAGGGTTGCTATATGTCACAGGTGACTCAATGGTACATAGCAACTAAAACATACTATGTTGGTTTTTTTATGTAAGCCTCATGTTTAGAGTCAATAAGACCTCTGGGAGGGCCTTTGTATATAAAAGTTGGTTGTTATTATATTTTGGAGGAACATTCTTCTGTCAGTATGCTGTACTGAGGTAACCTGGGGTTACAGTGATGCTGAACCTTGTGCGATTGGGGTATCAAGTGCTGTAGTGGTTACTCATGGTGGACAGTGTTTGGTAGAGCTCCCAGTTTAAGACAAGTTCAGAAGCATGAGTGGCATCCACTTCTTAAACAGCATGCCTCTGGAAACTCTGTGAACTTTGATAAATGGCGATAGTTGTGGAAGGGCTTCAGGCCTTTTTTTCATGGGGTCGCTATGAGTCATGCTTGACTCAACAGCAATCAACAACAACAACAACAACAACCTCTAGCAACCAATACTCTGTTTTCTTTCCTTATAACTTTGGTTTTTTTTTTCAGATTGTCATGTAAATAAAATTATGGAGTATGTAACCGTTTAAGCTTAGACTTCTCTTACATTTCACAATGTATTAAAAATTCATTCAAGCTCTGTGTATATGCATTGTTGTTGTTGTTAAGTGCTGTCGAGTTGTAGATGACTCATAGAGACTCTGAATGAAAGACCTGAGCACTGTTAATAGAATTTCCAAGGGCAAGCTGTTTTGGAAGTGGATGACACTCCTGCTTCCAATCTTGTTTTAATCAGGAAGCTCCACCAAACACTGTCCTTCATGTGTAAAGGTTATCACATTTGACATGAATGTCACAGTGTTTAGCATCACAACAACCATGAGTTACCTTTATACAGCAATGCACAGACCAGTGCTGTACCACTTAGAAGGTTTGACAAAAAAAAAATTTAAACCAGGCCCAAGGGCCACAGGCTAAAATCATCCACCTTGGGCTTGGTAGCATAATTTTCTGTCTACTAGGTCAACGTTGCTCTCTCTATGCTGTCGTTGTTACTGTTGTTAGGTGCCGTGGAGTCGTAGATGACTCATAGTGACCCTATGAATGAAAGATCTGAGCACTGTTCATAGAGTTTCCAGAGGCAGGCCATTTCGGAAGCGGATACCACTCCTGCTTTCAAGCTTGTTTTAATCAGGAAGCTCTACCACACACTGTCCACCATGGGTAGCCATTATCACATTTGACACATGAGTGTCATAGAGTTTAACATCACAACTACCACGACTTATATAGATTACATTTTATTCCTAAGTAATGAGGAGAATTGTGCTGTCAGGATTTGTGGAAGATCTATTAACAATCTGCGTTATGCAGATGACACAACCCTGCTTGCTGAAACTGAGGAGGACCTCATGCACTTGCTGCGGAGGGTCAAGGACTGCAGCTTTCAGTATGGACTGAGGCTCAATGTCAAGAAGACAGATTCTCACCACTGGACCAATCGGTAGCATCAGGATGGATGGCAACAAGATTGAGAGTGTTCACAGCTTCAGTTTGCTCAGCTCCACGGACAACACTCTTGGTTGGCACCAGCAGCCAGGAAATAAAAAAAACGTATTACGATGGGAAAGTCGGCTGTTAGGGACCTCTCTAAAGTACTCAAGAGCGACACTTGTTATGCATCAGAGAGTTGGACAATGACTAGGGAGGATAGAAGGAGAATTGATGCTTTTGAGCTGTGTTGCTGGAGAAGAGTATTGAATGTACCATGGACTGCTAGGAAAACAAACAGATTCATCCTAGAGAGGGTTAAACCAGGCTACTCCTTGGAGGCAAGGATTCTGGGGCTTCGTCTGACATACTTTGGACATGTTGTAAGGAGAGACAGGTCCTTGGAGAGGGACATCATTCTTGGTAGGGTGGAGGGACAACATAGGAGGGGAAGACCCTCTATGAGGTGGATTGATTCAGTGACCGGGGTAATTGGGATGGGTGTGTCAGAGGCAATGAGATTGGTACAGAATAGAGCAGGGTTTAAGGCTGTTGTACATAGGGTCACTATGAGTTGCAAATGACTCAACGGTACATAACAACAACAACAACAACAACAACAATACTTTACTGTATGGGTATACCACAACTTATACACTAATTGAGAGGCATTTGGAATTCTATGTTTTTGCTATCATAAATGTGACTATTATAAACATTCCCATGTAGGGTTTTCTGTAAATGTGCACTTAACTTTATAAGAAAGTACTGAACTGTTTTTCAAAGTAGTTGTGACGTTTTGAGCCATTCCACAAGCAAACTATGAGTATTTTCAGTTGTCTTGCTGCTTTGACAGCACTTTGAATTTTCAAGGATTTTCTTCGTGCGTTTTCTAATTTTAGCCATACTAGTAGGTGTGTAGTGTGGTTTCACTGATTTAGTGTGCATTTTGCTAATGGAAATACTGAGCAACTTCTTATGAGATTTTTTCCTACCTGGATATCTTATTTAATAAAGTGTCTTTGGAAATATTTTGCATATTTGTTTATAAACAGAGCTATTCTCTTATTGCATTTAATAATTATGTTTGTATTCTGAAGAAGAATGTGGCATCATAATCAGAGGAAGACTCATCAATTAACCTTTGTTATGCAGAAGACACAATCTTGCTTACTGAAAATGAGGAGGACTTGAAGCACTAGCTGCAGAAGATCAAACACTGTGTCCTTCAATATAGATTGTTTCTCAAAGTCAAGACAAAATTCTGAACATTGGACTCATAGGAAACATTATGATGCAGACAAAATTGAAGCTGTCAACAACTTTATGTACTTGGAGTATCAGCAGTCAGGAGATCAGGAGATGTATTTCATTGGAGAAGTCTGAAGTCAGGGACCTCTCCAAAATATTGAGGAGTCATGATGTCAGGTTTAAGACTAAAGCATGCCTGATTCAGGCAATCATCTTTTAAATCACTTGATAGGATTCTGAGAACTGGACAATGAATAAGGATGACAGAAGAATGGATGCCTTAGACTTGTGGTGTAGGAGAAGGGTACCAGTTATCCCATGGACTGCTAAAAGAACAAACAGGTTCTGGACAAAGTGTAGCCAGAGCGCTCCTTGGAGACAAAGGTGACAAAGCTTCATGTCACTTCCTTTGGAAATGTTGTTAGAAGAGACTATTTCTTGTAGAAGGACATCATGCTTGAAAAGATGGAGAGATGCGGCAAGAGAGGAAGACCCTCAACTAGATGGATTGATGCACTGACCACTGCAATGGGCTTGAGAATGTCATAAATAATGAGGATGGCCCAGGATAGGACACAGGCCAGATCTGTTGTTCAGTATGATTGCCGTGTTGTATTTGACTCGGCGGCACATAACAACAACTAACAATATGTATTCTGGGTACAAGATTGTCAATTTTGTGATATGTCTGGGGGTTTTTGCCCTTCTAATCTGTGGTTTTTTAATTTTTTTAACAAAGTAAAAATCTTTAAATGTATCAGTTTCAATTTTTCAATTTTAGTTGATGCTTTTGGGGCTGTATAGAAAAACTGTTTGCTCAACCCGAAGTCAAATATTTTTCTCTTGTGAGTTATATCTAAAGTTTTGATCCCTATTAGTTCTATTTTTCCTTTGTTTTTTGAGTGTATAAATGGCAAGGTATATGTCAAGGTCTATATTTTTGCATATGAATGTCCAATTGTATGTTCCAGCATCAATTGTTAAAAAGATTCTTTTTTCATCCTTGATTTGCCTTGGCATTCTAGACAAAAGTTGACCTCATTTGTGTGGGTTTATATTTGGTACTTCTATTCTTTGTCAGTACTACACTTTAGCTCTAGTATACCTTGGGTTAAGTTGTTTCAAATGTTTATGAGTGTTTTCTGGGACAGTTTAACTCTGTGTAAAACTCTTTATCTGTTTTTTCACTTACTAGAAAAGAAGCTTTTTTTGTAATATAGAATTGTGCTTACAGTGAGTTTGTAATGAGTATATACTAGTCTCTAAGTACATATAGTGTTTAGTCTTTATTATTGATTGTTCTTTATTCAAGTGTTGGTAACCATAAAATTGCTGCTATTAACATCTTTGTGTATAAACATTTCCACAATTTAGAATATTTTCCAGGATAATTTTTACAAGATGTATAATTACTAAGGCAAAGATTGTGATTTTTTTTTTAGATATTTGTTGCTAAATTGTTGCTTCTAAATTGTATTGTATCATCATCTTATCAAGGTAAAATCCCATTAGTAGTGGAGTAGTTCTTGCTGTTAGTTACCATTGAATTGATGGAGTACCAAGTGACCTTATTATGTACTTGAGAGTGAGATATTATTCGGGCATGTGTCAGCCTCTTAGGCTACTGTGCTAATTCATCTCACAAGGGTCATCTTTGTCCTTGCTGACCCTCTACATGGTATCTACCTGTGGCAGTTGAGCCCTTTTAATGATGAGTCCAAAGCAAGCACATTGAACATGGTTCTTTTGTAGCCCATCAAGCTCTTCTGACTAGTGGCTTAGTGATAAGGACTTGTGCTGCCAATGCAAAGGTACATGGTTTGAATCCACCACCTACTCCATGGGAAAAAGATGGGAAATCTTCTCCCATGCAATTAACTGCTTCTGAAAACTGGCTGGCGGGTCAGCTATGGGTCAGTTCTGATTCGATGGTCAAGAACAAAAGGTTTTCGAAGTAGATTACCAGGCTTTTCTTCCTAGTCTATTTTGTTTGTTTGTTTGGAAGTTACAGTAAAACCTGTTTACCACATTATCAATTGTATACTATAAAGTTGTAAATGACCCATAACTGACCCTCCAGCAGGTTTTCAGAGGCAGTTAATCACACGGGAGGAGAATGCCCTTTTTTCTCCCATGGAGCAGCTGGTGGCCTTGAACCATGTGCCTTTGGGATTGTAGCACAGCTTCTTGCCCCTAGGCTACAAGAGCTCTCTATCACAGTATCAGTACCAGTTCCATAACTTCCAACATACTAGCCGTGACAGTATAACAAGCTGAAAGATGCATAGTGCCTTCTTAGTGACGATTGAAGATGTTCTACACATCTTTTAGGAGTGTTTATTCCAATCAGGACCCTGTATGTTTGCTGAACCCCATAGATTCTGGTCAGATCTCCTCTGACTGCCTAGAACACTATGGATGTTCCTTCTAAGAAATAGTTACTTACTGTGACATAGAAGGCGCTTTTCTTCTGTGACCTGGGACTAGCTCACATGTGGATCAGGACTTGGCACTAAAATGACATAAACTGGGCTGTTTTAGGCAGCAGCTTTCATTCTGGTAAGCATGGTGATGACTACCCTACCTCCTGTTTAAATGTCTCTAATGTCCTCTGTTGTCTGTAAGAGAAAGCCAACTTTCTTAATGTACAGTACAAGACACTTTACCATCAACCTTTTCTATTTATCATGACCCATGTTTTAGCACTTTTTAAATTTTTTTATTTTTTATTGATTTTAATGAAAGTTTGCATAGACTTAGGGCTTCCAGTCATTCATTGTTGCACTTTTCTCCCTGCACACCTCTTCCCCGAAATTCACTCTTCTTGGAAAGTAAAACTCTTTCATTGTTATTCAATCCCTCCCCCCAAGTCCACTCCACTGTGCAGCTTTTGTTCTGAACTCCTGCCATGACAACAATACCCTATCATATATCCCTTTTAAATAGTTTTCTCCCTCATCTGTTTCAATGCTTTTTCTTTACTTTATCCACTTTAGTCATTCTAACCACTTTGTTGTTGTTCTGTACTGTCAGGTCAAAACGGATTCCTAGCTGACTCACCAGCAGCTTTTCATAGACAATAAATTGCACAGGAGGAGATTGTCCATCTTTCTCCTCTGGTGGATTCGAACCATTGTCTTTGAGTTACCAGTATAACTTCTTACTGCTGAGCCACCATAGCACATGCTATCTCATGTCTTTATTTATGTTACTCTTTGTAGCACAATTCCTTTTCCTTCCCATGCCCTTCCATCTCCTCCCCTCCCTTCTCTTTTGCCGCTTTACTTTCATATTACACAAAAAGGTACAGACATATACGTGCAAGCTTCTCTATCTTTTATGACTTAGTTCTTACTACTTCATTCAGTGTATTCTTTTCTGAAGAAACCTTTCACAACACTCAGTACCAACCCCAAACTAGACCTGTAGTTGATTTCAACTCATCTAGACCCCCTAGGCTACAGAATAAAACTGCTTGTAGGTTTTCTTGACTGTAACCAGAATGGAAACGATTTTCCTAGTTTTTCTTCTGTTGATTCATTTGGTGGGTTTGACAAATCTGTCTTTAACTTGACAGTTGGTTTCATGTTACTTGCGCCACTCAAGTTCTACGCATAACTGCCATCACCTTGAAGTGACTTGATAGGGTGGAGTAGAACTCCCCCCCTAGGATTTCCAAGGCGATAAACCATCGCAGGAGCAAACTACTGCTATTTTCTCCCACAGAGCCATTGGTGGGTCCAAACAGCAAGGCTTCTCTTAGCATCCTCTCACTTCTACCACCGTGCCACTAGAGTTCCTTCCAGTCTCCACAGTAGTGTGTACCCTTGCTTTAGCTGTATTGAAATGATTTGGCCTATTTTAAGTTTTCTTTGTTCAATAAACTATGGACTCAATAAACTAGAAAAGTTTTATTTTCTGTACCAAGAACCTAACCCATAACTTTTGTTATGTACTGTCTAGTTGCAATTGACTTCAGCTGCCTCCACCTCCCCGCCCCCCCAACCCAGTTTTCAAAAGGCTTTAAATTGCCTGAGAAGAGATTTGCCATCTTTCTCCTTCAGAACAACTGGTAGACTCCAGCTGCATGCCTTTGGGTTGGCAGCACACCTCCTTACCACTAGGCCACTAGAACTCGCTCCCAATCCTGTACATGGGAGAAATGTGAGAAACATTGATGAGTTGAATGATTGCATGCATGCATGAATGAATACCTTTGAAATGTCCTTGTTTCTGTTCATTTTCAATCTGCTAGAACCTCAGAGAAACATTTTTTTTTTCAATTAGTTGCCCACATGGTCAATGATGCGTGCGTGGACAGCTCCTTGGCACTGCTACCTTATAAACATTAATCTTCATCTACAGGGTTAGAACACATGCAAGGTACTGTAGACATGCAATTATTTCTATCTCTGGCACAGGAGAGCAGAACACAAGTCTCTCTAAGTTTTATGTTAACTGGTGTGATGTACTATGGTCTAAATGTTTTTAAATTTTTCTAGATTTTCCCCCCTTTGGTTTCTACCCTTTTCATGTTCTGCCTTGTGTGCTCATACAAGCTTCAAAAATATATAACTGAAACTATTTGCCATTGGCTAAAGAATTCTGCCAATAGCCTCACTTCCATAATGCAGAACAAACTTACCAGTAGCAAACCTGAATAATAAAATACGTATGTGAATGGGCACTTGTGACAATCAATTTGTTTAGCTTTATGGATCTTGTTTATCTTTTCTGTATATCATGGACTGCTAGGAGAACAACAGGCTTGTCCTGGAGAGGATGAAGCCGGAATGCTCCTTGGAGTCAGGGATTCTGAAGCTTCATCTGACATACTTTGGGCATGTTGCAAGGAGGGACTGGTCGTTGGAGAGCGACATCATGTTTGGCAGGGTGGAAGTCCCTTGATGAGATGGATTGATTCTGTGATTGGGGTGGTGGTAATGAGTGTGTTGGAGATAGCGAGCTTGGTACAGGATACAGCAGCATTTAGGGCTCTTGTACATAGGGTTGCTAAGAGTCGCAAGTGACTTGATGGCACATAACAACAACAACAACAATAACAACCCCTAAGAGGGCACTGCCACTTGTGTTTTTGTTGTTATTTGGTGCTGTCGAGTTGTAGACATCTCATAGCGATCCTATGAACAAAAGGCCTGAGCAGTGTTTGTACATAGAGTTTCCAGAGGCAAGCCATTTCGGAAGTGGATGCCGCTCCTGCTTCTAGGCTTGTTTTAGTTGGGCAGCTCCAGCAAACACTGTCCACCATGGGTATCCAATACCACGATTGGCACTTCACTGTCACAGTGTTCAACATCACAGCAACCACGAGTTACCTCTGCACAGCAACACATAGACCAGTGCTATACCACCTAGAAGAATGTTTGACAGGAAAACAATTTGAACCTGCCTGAGGGCCACAGGTGAAAATCACCCACCTTCGTCTTGGTAGCATAACTTCTTCCTATACTGATTGTCTCATTTCACATTCCCACCAGCAGTGAATAAGAGTTACAGTCTCTCTACAGCCTTGCCAGCACTTGTTGTTTGTTGCCCTGTTGAACTTTGCTGTTGTTGCTGAGGTGAGATGTTGGCTTCGAATTATGGTGCTGGGAAAAATATAGAATATATGATTGACTGTCATAAGAAAGAACAAATTTGTCTTGGAATAAGTATAATCAAATTCTTCTTAGAAGCCAGGATGGTGAGACTTTGTCTCATGCACTTCCGACATGTCTTCAGGAGAGTCTTTTTCCTGAAAGATGATTTCATTATTTTGAAAACTAGAAGGTCAGCAAAAAGGAGACAAATCCTCAGTGAGTGAATTGCTATGGTGACAACAACAGTGGGTTCAAACAGCAATGATTGTGAGGATGGCCCAGGACATGGCAGTGTTTCCTTCCATCGTATATAGGATTGCTATGAGTTGCCAAACAACAACATTATGTGCTAGGTACATGAACATGGAAGATATTTGGTGAATAACACATAGTGTCTGCTCATATAGAGAAGAGACCAATAGTAAAAGACCAAGTCAGTGAACAATAATTGGCCTCTTTCTAATGTAAAATGTGCCATCGTAAACATGAAGAAAAAGATATTGAAAACAGGTCCACCAGCTTTGGTCAGTCAGTGGTAATTTCCTGGAAGCAATGAAAACTGAAACTGTTGTGATATACTCGTATTTCTGTGCTTTGCGTATTTTCCCTGATTGTGGATTTTTCAGCTCTATCCTTATTATTCAGTAGCTGAAGATTTCTCTCTAAAATCCCATCTTCTCTTTCTGATATTGCATTTTTAATATCAGAGAGAGCCCAAATGCTTTTCTAGGAGTTTGCAGTAAAAATGACAAGTCATATTTATGGCATACCTGCTTTTCTCACCTCTCTCCCGGAATCTATAGACTAAGGATTGCCATCATTTCCTGCCAAGAGCAATTGCCAGGAGTAATGTAGGGGGCGTGTTGTTGAGATGAGGTCATGTGGCTATTGGCTTTAACAAATCACTGTTTAAATTACTCAGGGACAAAGAAGGAACTTTTGTCAGCAGTTTTGAATAGAGGAAAAAGTGTTGTCTCTAGAGAAATTATAATTCAAAGCACATTGCTTTTCTATTTTGGAGTTGGTCCCAATAGCTGTGTACATTTTGCTTATCTTTCTAGCTGGGTGAATGACACTCTGAAACTCTGCAGTACTCCAGCAAATTAGGGGCGAGTCCGATGGATCCGGTCCCATGGTTATAGCTGAGTAACTGTAAATGCCATGTTGGCTACACACCCTCCCTTTGAATCATGCACTAGGCAGTTACATCATGGAATAAACAAAATAACCTATTGGTTTATGCATCACTTCTTAAACTATTTGTTAAAAGAATAATTATTTCAGGAGAGTATGTTTAAGAAATGGTATATTATCAATCAGGCATATTCTTTGATAAACTCAGTAAAAGCATGGGACTTTAGATTCAGATTGTGGGATTTCCACTTTTTTAATTTAAGTAAATTTTCAAATGTGATGATTTTTTATTCAGTCATTCATATTCATTTCTATGACATTAGATATTTGATCACTCATATGTACTTTTATAACATTAATTGTAATGTTACTGTTAGTCAAACTGCATGAGACTCATAGCAGTCCTGTGAATGATGTATCTGACCAGTGCCCTAACCTGTGCCATCCTCATCATCTCTGATACATGTGAACCCATTGTCACAGTCACTGTGTCAGGCTATCTTGTTGAAGGTCTTTCTTTCTCTACGCTGACCTTGAACTTGAACAAGCACAATGTCTTTTTCATGCCAAAGCATGTTAGACAAAGTTTCTTTCCCAAAGTATGTTAGACAAAGTTTCATGCCCAAAGTCTGTTAGACACAGTACAGTAGACAATGTTTTGTGATCCTTGACTCTGAGCCACACCCTGGTTTCCCCTTTTCCAAGGCGTATTTGTTTTAATAGAATTAGTTACAATATCTAATAAGCTTCTGTTGGTGTATTGTCTTTCCTTTCACCCAGTTTATCTATTTATTAATTATACTCCCCTCTCCTTTTCAAGAATGATTCTGTTTTTAATATTCCCTTAGCTTTTTCACAGTAATGGTCTTAGATCATTATAGTCCTTTTGTGACTGACCTATTTGGCTTAAAATATGTCTACTCTCTTTTTCTAAATATATCCATGCTATGCAGTGTCTCATGAAACTTTACCATGTGTTTAGTGTGTAATATTCTGTGGTATGAATTTACCATAATTTCTTTATCTATGCATCGGCTTATTGACATTTGGGTAGTCTCCATCTCTTTGTTGTAAATAATGCTGCCATGAGCAGCAGTCTGCATACAGCAGTTCATGTTGCAGCTCTTAGTTCTTTGGGATATATCTAAGTAGTGGGCTTCCTGATCTCCAGATTATTTGAGTCCAAGTTCTGGATCTCTATAATCTCTCGATGCCTCTATTTCTTTATTTGTAAATTGGGACTATGGAGTTCACTTGTTCCTGCAGATACAAACAGTTAAACTCTCAAATACTAGCCAAGGTTTGTGGTTTGAACTCACCAGAGGTGCCTTTGGAAGACAGGCTTAGTGATTTGCTTCTGGACAGTGACAGCATTGGACATGATGTGGAACAATTCTACTCTACACACATCTGGTGGTCGTGAGTCAGTATTAACCACTTGCTGAATAACAGCAACATCAACAACAATCTCTTACTGTAAGAATTAAGTAAGGCATTTAGAATTAGGTAAAATATTTGAAGTGTTGGTGCCCCAGTTGTAGAATGAGACTGACATCAGGGTTGGGGTAAGACTGAGAAAAACTGGATAAATTATGTATACTGCATTGAAGCTGATGAGGGAGAGAACAGTTTAAAAGCAATATAATTTAGGGCATTATGACTATCGTAAGAGTTTGGAATGAGGGTTGCAGAGTGTAGTGTACTCCGGATGGGGCTGTGCGGGGGGATTGTATACCAATGAAGGAGTTTTTCTTTTGCTTTTCAAGAAGAGCGAACTAGGGGTGGGGGTGGGGTGGGCGGGAAGAAAAGTGCAACAATGAATGAATGGAAATCCAAAATCTCTGTAAATGTTCATTGAAATTAATTAAAAAATAAAAGAAAAAATAAAGTATTAATATTAAAAGAAGTGATTAAGCATTATTATTCTTAAATGCTCTTCAGTCAGTTATAATGTATGTGGTTGTTGTTGTTGTTATATGTTATTGAGTTACCTGCAATCCATAGAGACCGTATGCACAAAAGCTCTGAATCCTGCCATGTCCTGAGCCAGTCTCACTGATGCTGACATGCCTACCCTCATTGCCCTAGTTACTCTATCAATCCATCTCATCTGGGGTCTTTCTCTCCTGTGCTGTCCCTTCACCTTTTCAAACATGATGTCCTTCTCCAAGTATTGGTCCCTCCTGTCCACATGCCCAAAGTTTGTGAGACAGAGTTTCAAAACCTTAGGCTCCAAGAAGAAACTTGGTGTTACCCTTGCTAAGACAGACCTATTTGTTTTCTTAGTGGTCCATGGTATGTTCAAGAGCCTTCTTCAGCACCACAACTCAAAGGTATCAATTCTTCTGTCATCCTTAGTCATTGTTCAGATCTCTGATGCATAGCAAGTAATTGCAAAGACCATGGTGTGAATCAGGCACACCATTGCCTCTAGACTGACTTTGTTGCTTCTCAGTGCTCTGGAAAAGTCCCTGACAGCAGAGTTACCTAATGTAAATAATCTTTTGATTTTCTGACTGCTGGTGTCAAGACTGTTCATTGTGGAGCCAAGTAAGCTGTAACTGTTAAAAACCTCAATCTCTTCTCCATCTGTCAGGGTGTTGTCAGTTGGCCCAGTGGTGAGAATCTTTGTTTTCTTGATGTTGAGCTTCAATCTCTATTGAAGACTACTATCTTTGGCCTTTTGCAGCAAGAAGTTCAGGTCCTTCTCAGTTTCAGCAAGCAAGAGTATGTAATCTGCATATAATGTATAGTTATCCTATGTAATCTAGCAGAATATAAAAGTGCCTAGTCCCATACCATCCTCACAATTGTTGCTGTGTTTCAACCCATATTGAATCCACTGTGTCAATCCATGCTGTTGAAGGGTTTTCTCTTTTTTTTCTGACCCTCTACTTTAGCAAGCATGCTGTCCCTCTGCCAGAATTGGTCCCTCTGATAACACGTCTAAATTATGTGAGATGAAGCCTTTCTGTCCTTAAGGTGTGTTCTGACTGTATTTCTTTCGAGATAAATTTATTTGTTCATCTAACCATCTATGACATATTCAGTATTCTTCCCCAACGCCATAATTATGTCATCCGTATTCATATTTTACATTTGATAAGCATATGAAGTGTGAAAACAATTTCTTTTACAGTGATTAGTACAAGACAAGTTTTGTAAGGCAGTGAGTGGTTAACAATATTCCAAAAGTCTAAGACACAGTACCACCCTATCATATCTGTCATTAATTAATTATTCCTTCTCTCTTTAGTCCTCCCACTCCCATCTGTCTTTTGAGTTCTGTGATTCACTAGAAAGTTTCATTTGTTGTTAGGTACTGTCGAGTTGAATATGACTCATGGCAACCTTCAGAACAACAGATCTGAACCTTGTCCTGTCCTGTGCCATCCTCACTGTTTGTAACATATTGAGCCCATTGCTGCAGTCACTGTGTTAATCCATTGGGCTGAGAGTCTTCTCCTTCTTTGCTGACACTCCACTCTTCCAAGAATACTGTCACTATCCAAAAAATACCCTTGCCTAGCAACATGCCCTAAATATTTGAGATTTAGTGTTGTTTTTTTTTTTTTTTTGCCTCCAAGGAGTACTCTGGGTGCACCTTCTCCAAGACATATCTGTTTGTTCTTTTCCACAACTCAAAGGCATAAATTATTTTTCTGTTATCTTAAGTCATTATCCAAATCTTAGATGCATAGCAAGTGATTGAGAACATGATGGCCTGAATCATGCTCAAATTAGTCCTCAAACTGACATCGTTGCTTCTCAATAATTCCAAGGCACTCCTGACTGCAGACTTCCCCAGTGCAGTATATCTCCTGATATCCCATTTGCTGGTACCAAGGGTGTTTATTTTAAAAAGAAGCTCAGAAATCCTCAGGGACATGACTCAAGTGATTTCACATTGTGAAGGCTGATGTAGGAGCCTGAAGGCTGAGGTTGTCACCACAACTGGATCAAGTTAGATGCAGAATCTCAAGTGAGCTACAATAGCCATTCCTTTATATAGACTCTCATGAGGGTCCATAAACCATATTTCCAGGAAAACTAAGGGTAGTACTTCGAAGGAGGGTAGGCATTGTGTCCTGTACTAATTCTAGCTCTTTAATAAAGTAAGTAACTCATTTTTGAATGAGGTATTAAATGTAGACAAAGAGGCTAGAATCACAAAATGAAAGAGCCATAATACTTACTACATTATACCACATGAGGTGAATGAAAATACTGTGGCCTGGATCAGACACAACTTAGTCCTCAGAGGAACATCTTTAGCTTTTCTTTTAAAAGCATTTTAAATATTAATACTTGGCTTGCAACTCATTTGCCCAGTGTAATAGGTCATTTGATTTCTTGATCTTTCCTTTGTTGAGTGTTGATTATGGATCCCAATAAAATGAAATTCTTAAAAATGCCAAGATAATTGTGAGGATTCCCCCCCCCACCTTTATTTTATACTTACTAAAGGCTATTTAGTAATATTTGTACTACTCATTCACTCACTCACTCACTGCTGTTGAGTTCAAACCAACTTCATTACTGACTTCCGGTGTGTTTTTGGAGGCTATAAATCACCTGAAAAGAGATAGCCCATCTGTCTTTCATAGAGCCACTGGTAAATGGAAAGCTTCAGAGAGGTGCTAACCTTTGGGCTAGCAGAACAATTCCCTGTGGATTCTACACTGCAATTAAAAAGTAGTCAATTCTGACTTACGTGGAAGAAAAAAGAATAGCATGGTTGGGAATTTTTGAGAGAAGCTCACAGTGTGTGGTTCCCCCCTCCTTGTCTGCTGTTTTCCATCTGATTTTTCATCTTTATCCTTTTTATTCTATATCAAGGGAACATTGTTTTCCCCCTTAGCTATCTTATTTCTTTGAGAGGGTCAGTAGTCCTATATAACCCACTGATATTGAGTCAGTTCTTGCTCCTAATGACCATCCATTGAGTTTGTGAGGTTGCAAATCTTAAAGGGAGGAGAACACCCACGTTGCTGCTGAGGCCAAATGCTCTTTGGTTAACAATCAAACACCATGGGTAGTGTGTTTCCCCGCTGCTCTTTCTGTGATCCTGTAAGTCATTGAAATCACCTTTGAGATGTAGTCTGGTAGTTTCTGTTGCAGCCTTTTTGGAAGAACTTTGCCTTAAAAAAGATTTTAGAAATAAGTTTTGCTCAGCCAATTCTGATTTATTTGCATGTTTCTTTGTGCTTTTTATTGTTTATATTATTTCTTTGTAGTACCTTTTTTTTTAGCTTTAACTTTCCATTCTGTGAATTGTGCATCTTTCCCTTATACATTTCTCTTGTGCTTCTCTTTGCCTTTTTTCTTTCTTTCTTTCTTTTTTTTTTTTTTTGCTGTCTTACCAACTGGATGGAGATTAACTGGGTTTTTTTTTGTAATAATTTGAAAGACATTCTATGAAAATAATTTCATTTTTACATTGTCTTTTTTTACACTGTAGTAAATATTTATGTAAGAAGACATTTGACATTTAAACCATCTTCACATGTGCAGTTCTGTGGCATTATGTTCACCAAGCTTTTTAACCATCAACCTTACTTCTTATTTATATTTGAAAGGGAATCTTAGGCTTCAGGACAGTTGTTCACATTTCATGGTACTGTTCTTAGGTGTCATTGAATTTAATCTAATTCATGATGGGCCCATATACAACAAAACTAAACCCTGCCATCCTCACAAACTATGCTGTGCTTAAGTCTGTTGTTTGAACAGAATCAGGGGATCCTGTCTCAGTTAAACAGCAGAGGTGTGCATTAAGGAAGTATCCTTTCTCTATACCTTCTCAATCTGTCTGCTGAGCAGGTAATCTGAAAAGCTGGTCCACATAAACACTTAGTATCACCAGGAAGACTCACAAAAACTCAAGTTTATGCAGTTGATACAACTTTATTTGTTAAAAGAGGGCTTGAAGCACTTACCAGAGTAGATAAAAATCTACATAGCCTTCAATATAGATTATCTCTCATCATCAAGAAACAAAAGTCCTCACAAGTGGGCTTTATGACAGTATCATTATAAAGAGGAAAAGCATTGAAGTTGTCAGTGACTTCATTTTACTTGGATACACAGCCAACATCCATGGAATTGGCAGCCAAGAAGAAAAGGGATGTCTTGTTTTGAGTAAATCTTCTGTCAAGGACTTCTTTAAAGTGCTGGAGAGCAAAGCTACATGTTTGAAGACTAAATTGCACTTGCTCCAGGCCATGGCATTGTCACTTGCTTTATGTGCATGTGGAAGTTAGAGTGTAAGGAAGACTGAGGAAAAGTTGATGCCTTTGAATTGTGTTGTTGGCTTGTGATA
Organism: Elephantulus edwardii; assembly: GCF_000299155.1. Lineage (NCBI taxonomy): Eukaryota > Metazoa > Chordata > Mammalia > Macroscelidea > Macroscelididae > Elephantulus > Elephantulus edwardii. The sequence continues at coordinate 18,269,980 of NW_006399771.1, read as the reverse complement.
TGCAGTTTTAAGACAGCATAAAGAATCATTTTCATTACATTCTTTGCTGAGTGCCTTGTATTCTATGTGAACTTTGAATATATGAACAAGTCAGATTAATTATGTAAATTGTCAAAACTGTTCAAGATTTTCCCTCTCTTTAAAATATCATGTGTCTCTTAATACTCATTTTGTTAAGATCCTGAAATGTGGTCCGTTGTTAGCTCAAATGGATCTCTTGTTATTAAGCCTCTCTTCTAGTCACTTTCCCATAGTATAACTGGAAACTCTTAGCAAAAAGTTCAGAAACAGCTTAGTAAGGGAGAAATGTTACATAGCATTTGTTCTGAAAACTTGGCAACGGGCTATTGTGTTGTTACAAGACAGTCTCATTCTTTCCCTCTACATGCCATCCAGAATTTATTCATAAGTATATTTTCCTCACATGGCTTCAGATACTTTCTCCGAAATATAAATATTATATTCTTCTGTGTCATTTGTATAGACTTCTCTTTAATTTCACCCCTCTTTTATTGTGCTGGCAGCCTTGTACACACTAAGCTTGTTTTGAATGGTCTTCTGTTTCTCTAGTTTTTAATCTTTCCTTCCTTCCTGAGACTGCACACACTATAGATACTGTTACAGAGCCGTGGGAAAGTAAATATGATGTTAAATTGGAGTGTTTTGTTCTGTTCTTGTGCTTACCTCAGCAAACAGTTGGTAAGTACCTATTCTGTGCCTTGTGGAGGATTTCCATGTATGTAAGGTGGGACTCTATTTTTGAGGTTTTAAGCAGTGGTGGTCATACTTTAAAAGAAGTAACAATAGTTGTGATGGTGAGTGTGGTGTTGAAAGCCTGTCTTCACTTCTCTTGATCTGATTTTCATAGTGGCCCTCCATTGGTTTTCTGAGGCTGTAAGTCCATATAAGAGGAGACTGGCCATCTTCCTAGGGATCAGCTAGTGACTGCAAACCAATTACTTTTCTGTTAGCATATCTTCTTTTATGTAATACACTGCACCACCAGCTGTTGCTATGTGCCATCCAGCTCCTTTCAGAAACATGAGCCTCTCTGTTACTGCCATTGAGCCAGAACCACCTCCGGTATGTTTTTGGAGGCTGTAAATTGGAAGGAATTGCCCATCTTTCTCCTTTGGAAATGCTGGTGGCTTTAAATTGGCAGAGTGGAGCCATTTTTAACAGCATAATTCCCTACAGACATGTATAAGAAAAGCTATTAATAGCCTACAGCAAGAGTAGGTAACTGGGCTGGCCAACACAGAATGGATCTATGGGCCTGGGGCCTACTGAATGAATTCTTAAGAGAGAATAGGATTTAGCTGGGAGAGGTGGAGTGTACATAGGAATACATGACAAGCAGAACCTTCAGTAGGATCATTTTTATATGATTGAATCAAAGGGGAGAGTATCTTATGCCCAAGGCTGTAAATCTTTACAGGAGATTGTCCATCTTGCTTCAGTGGACTGACAGGCGGTTTCAAACCAAGGACTTTTCTGTTAGCACAGTATGCAATGCAGTGTAAAAGGGCAGAGTAATACAAGCAATCATTTTTAGTTACCCACAGTCACTTGTGCAGTTGTATAATACAGTATATTGTTGTGAGTTACTACTGTGCTAATCCCAGTACATGATTCTAAAAATTACTATAATAAGTTAAATATTAACCCCTACACACCCATGTATACATGTACACATGTACACACATGCATATACTCCAAATAAACAAACAGAAAACTCTCAGATTGTTTGGAGAAAATGAGGTTTAGGCACAATGCTAAAAACGTTATCAGCAGCACACCTAAAAAGAGAATGTTGTTGTTGTTGTTAGGTGCCATCAAGTTGCTTTAAGACTCAGATTGACCCTATGAAGAACAGACCTGCACCTTGTCCTATCCTGCGCCAGCCTCATGATTTCAGATATTCTCAAGACCATTGTAACAGCTACTATGTCAATCCTTTTACTTGGCTGTCTCCCCCCTTTCTCTGACCCTCCTTTCTCAGCATGATGTCCCCTTCCAAGGACTGTCCCCTCCTGAGAACATGCCCGAAGTAGGTGAGATGACGTTTCACGATTCTTGGCAGTATAGAGAACGCTGGCAGCACCTCCTTTAGAAAAAGGATAGGATCACAATAAAAACTCGAATACAGCTAAATTAATGGTTACAAATACGTAAGTGTTACAACAGATACATTGGAAAAGACCTGTGGTTTGCTTATGGAAATTGAGGTTGGAAGAGTTGCAGCTTTAATTTCTGTGAAGTGGTGGAAGGAGGATTATCTGAAATTGGACTGAAAGCTTAACTGCAGTTGTGGGTGGGTGTGGCAGGAACTGAAGTAGTTGGTAGACACTGCTGGGCTGTGCTTATGGGCACGTTTTCCATATTCTACATGACTCGGCTCCCCTGGGGTCAGGTTTCCATGACCATCTAGTATGTCTCAAGACAAAATTCTGCTCAAGCAAATTTGAAATTTGGTTATGTGCAAATTGTGTCCTAATATTTCAATCATGTTGAAACCAATTCATATTTCCAGAACATGTGCTCTGACAGAACAGACTGTCTCAGACGCTGGAGCTTTACAAGAGAGGTAGGAAGTGGGAGATGATTCAGAGTGGAGTTCTAGAGAGGCCCTTGCATCCCCGTCTCCAGTATCTTATAAGTACTTTGTGTTTCTAAAAGTCAGTATGTGGGCTAAATTTTATGAGCTATTCCAAGGGTAAATGAGAATGCTGCTATAAACCTTTACAGCCTTGAAAACCCTAAGGGGCAATTGTACGTTGTCCTGTAGGATTGCTGTGAGCCAGATACACCTTGATAGAAGTGGATATGATTCTTTTAAAATATACGTATGATATTAATTGCATTTGGGAGTTGACATGAGTTAAGTTGTTGTTGTTGTGTACCGTCAAGTTGGAACCCACCCATAGCTGACCCTCCAGCAGGTTTTCAGAGGCAGATAATCACCAGGGAGGAGATTGCCCACCCTTCTGCAGAGCGGCTGGTAGCCTCAAACTTTGTGCCTTAGGGATTGCAACACAGCTTCTTGCCACTAGAGCTCCCTATGAAAAAGGTAACACCAACCAATCATGGGCTAACGATATGATTAAAAAGAACTTATTTTAAATCATACATAGGAATTATTTGTGTTTTTTTCTACAAACAAAGAAATGAATTGAGAAAAAGAAGTAAAATACAATTAAATATTAAGTTTTGAAATAAGTCAGCATGTAGTAGTAGAATAATTGATTTGGCAAATGATAATGGTGAGAATGTAATCTGCAAATTGTATATTTAAGCAATTTTGAGTTGGCAATGTTTTGTCTTATTTATTTTTAGTATACACATACAAACACAGAGCAGGAGCCATTCTGATTTTTTTTTTTAAACTTAACATTATTTTACCTTTCTTAAGCTGTGCTGGTTTTCTAGCAATTTCTGTTTTATTTTTTATAAAAAACCTTCGTGTTCTAACTTCTATCCCAGTAGGGATGTTACAATGATCGTAATGTCTGTTTCTGCCACGTTTGCTCCAGAGAGTTGCCCTCTATCTCGCACAGAGCCTGGATTGCTCCTTGGCTTCCTCATCACCTCCCGTCAGGACTTCTCTGCACTAATATAGAAGCTACTAAGCATTCAGATCTGTCCTTCAGCTTTCCCCTTTCCCTCCTTTAACTTGAGCGCTGCTGTTGTTAGACTATCTTTGGGTGACTTCTGCTTAATGTGTTGGTCATGGTGTGTTTAGCTGTAAGGGTTCAGTCTAAATGTTTCTCTCTCATGTGCTTATCACTGAAATCTATGCTTAGTGATTAAAATTATAGTGGATTTAACAGGATTTTGGAGTTCTTCTGGGACACTTTGCTATTAAGGAGACAGACCTTACATTTCCCCTGGTTGTTGGCCATTTAGTAAATCTTTCTCATTGCCATCAAGTCGGAACTGACTCTTAGCTGACTTTGCAGTGTTTGTTTTTTCAGCTGGCTGTCCTTTTCTTCCTTCCTTCCTTCCTTCCTTCCTTCCTTCCTTCCTTCCTTCCTTCTCTCTCTCTCTCTCTCTCTCTCTCTCTCTCTCTCTCTCTTTCTTTCAATTGATTTGCTTACATAGTTTGTATACTTTGTGTTTCACACTATTCTTCCTTCATATTTTGTTTCCTACAATCATTCTCATTATGCTGTGGTTTTTCAGTCTGCAAATCACACAGGAAGCCATTGCTCATATTTTTTCTCCCTTAGAACTGTCCATCTTTGGATTGGTGGTATAATTCTTTACCGACTAGATCACCAGTTCCCCAGTAAATAGTGGCCATTGTTTCCCAAGAACTTAGCTAAATATTACATCCTCTGTGCTGCATACTTTTACCTGAATTACCTCATTTTGTCCTCACAATGACTCTGTGAGGTCAGTACTGTTACTCAGTATATCCCTCTTATACAGCTGAGACTCAGAAAACCAAGCCAGTTGTTCAAGGTAAGATGGACACCTATTCAAGGTTGAGCATCCATATGAAATCGTGTAGTTTGGTTCACAGCCACACTTTTAAGCATTGCTACATAATTGACATCGTTTGTTTCAGCATTATTATAGGCATCTTGATCATGCTTTGAGAAGGTGTACATTAAGGCGGTGCTGTTGAGTATGACTCTTAGCAATCTTGTGAACACATATCTCAACCCTGCTCTATTTTGTGCATCCTTATCATCCCTGACACAGGTCAGCTCATTGCTGCAATCACTGTGTCATCTCACTGGGGGTCTTCTTCTCCTTCACTGACCCTCCATTTTTCCAAGCATGATGTTCCTTTCCAAGGAATAGCTTTGCCTCGATACATGTCCAAAGTATGAAAGACAAAGCTTTACCATATTTTTTTTCTCTAAAAAGCACTCTGGCTGTGCATTCTCCAAGATTTATCCATTTGTTCTTTTGACAATTCATGGGATATTCAGTACTATTCTCCAATAGCACAACTCAAAGGAATTAAGTCTTCTGTCATTCTTCATTGTCTAGCTTTCTGATATGTAGTGGGTAATTAAGGACCATGAACTAAATCAGGCACACCCCAGTTGATATAATTGCTCTTCAGGAATTTGGAGAGATTCTTGACTGCAGATTTGCCCAATGCAATATATCTCCTGATATTTTACTGCTAGTACCAAAGATGTTGGTTGTTATTCCAAGCAAGATGAAATCATGGACAGCATCAATCCTTTCTCCATCTATCATACTGTTTACTGTTGGCTCTGTGGTGAAGACTTTTATGTTATTGATGTTGAGATGTAATCCATACTGAAGGCTGTATGTCCTCCTCATTTTTCAACAAGCAAGAGTGTGTCATTTGCATAATGCAGGCTGTTAAGTCTTCCTTCAGTCCTGGTGTCACATTCTCTTCATAGAGTTCAGCTTCATGAATTACTTGCTCAGCATACAGATTGAATATATATAGAGAAAGGATACATCCTTGATTCACTCTTTAGCTGATTTTAAACCATGCACTGTTCCCTTGCTCCAGTGTTTCCTTGTCCTTGTTCGGACGACAGCTTCTTTTTCTAGGTATAGATTTCTCATAAGCACAATTAAGTGTTCTGAGATTTCCATTCTTCTCAGTGTTAGCCATAATTTATTATGATCAACAGAGTCAAATGCCTTTACATCGTTAATAAAACACAAATAAACATTTTTCTGGTATCCTCTGTTTTCAGCCAGGATTCCACCTGACATCAGCAATGGTATCCCTAGTGCCATGAACTCTTCTGAATCTCACTTGAACTGACAGTTCTCTGTCATTGTAATATTCTAGCCATTATTATATGATCTCCAGCAGTTTTGCTTGCATGTTATACTAATGATAGTGTTCTATAAATTTCCAAAATCTGTTGAATCACTTTTCTTGGGAATGGGAACAAATATGGGTCTCTTATAGTCAGTCAAGCAAGCAGCTGGCCTCCAAATTTCCTGGAATAGATTGGTGAGCACTTCCAGGACTGCCTCTGTTAGCTGAAACATGTCAATTGATATTTCATCAATTCCTGGGCTTTTTTGCCAGTGCCTTCTTGAACTTCATACTTCATTGGCTATTTTTTATCTGGTACTTCCCAAAATATTTAAATATTGACCAGTTCTTTTGGGTACAGTGACTCTGTGTGTTCCTTTTATCTTCTTTAATACTTACTGGATAATTCAAGATTTTGTCCATAGCATCTCTTAGTGTTGCTAGTTGAGGGTTGGATTTCATTTTCAGTTCTTTGATCTTGAGAAATGCTGAGTGAATTCTTCCAAGGAAGATTCATTTGTTCTTTGGGTAGTCCATGGTATATCTGATACTCTTTGTCAGCACCGTAATTTAAAAACTTCAGTTCTTCCTTCTTCATTGTCCAATTTTCTCATATGTGTGAAGTTATAGAAAATACCGTTACTTTATTCAGGTGTTCCTGAGTCCACAAAGTTGCGTCTTTGCCACTCAACCCTTAAAGATACTTTTGCATTGGATTTGCCCCGCACATTACATCATTTGATTTCTTTATTATGTTTTCATGAATGTTGTCTGAAGATTGGATCCTATGACAATTAAACCCTTAACAATGCCAATATTTTCTACACTTATCAAGATGTTGCTTGTTGGTCTATTTGTAAGGATTTTTATTTTCTTTCTTCAATTTATAGTCTAATTTCATTCCCATTTTTCTTAGAGTGAGCCACAATTTGGTGTGATTAACCCAGTCAAATGCCTTTATTTAGTCAATGAAACACAGACATTTCTTTGGTGTTCTCTGCTTTCAATTAAGAGCCATCTAACTTTGGCTGTAGTGTCCTTAGTGCCATAACCCCTTCTAAATCCAGCTTGCACATACGCCAGTTCTCTGTTCATGGAAGTTGCAATCATTTTAGCTACTCTTCATCAAAATTTTACTTGTGTGTAATATTAATGATATTGTTTGATAATTTCTCTACTCTGTCAGATTTTTTTTTAAGTAGGACTAAATACAGATATCTTCCATCCAGTTGGATAGATAATTGTCCTCAAGATTTCTTGGCACAATCTGATGAGCATGTCCCGGGAAGCCTCTATTTGTTGAGATATGTCAATTGGTATACCGTCATTTCCTAGGGTCTTGTTTTTTGATTATTTCTTCGGAGGAGCTTGAACTTCCTCCTTCATCACCATTGTCTCTTGATCATATGCTTTTTCATGAAATTCTTCTGTGTCAGCCAATTCTTTTTGGTATACTGATTTCATATACTCCTTCCATCTTCTTTTGATGTGTCCTAGGCTATTCAGTATTCTGCCCACAACATCCTTAAATTTTGCAACTCAAGGCTTGAATTCTTCAGTTCCTTCAGCTTAAAAAAACTGCTGAGTGAGTTCAGTCCTTTTGATTTTTCTAATTCCAGCTCTTTGTACATTTCATCATAATACTTTATATTGTCTTTCTGCGCTGCCCTTTGAAATCTTCTGTTTAGATCCTTAATTTCTTGATTTCTTCCCTTTACTGTGGCTTCTTGGCTCTCTAGTGCAATATTCAGAGTCTCTTCTGACATCCATCTTGGTATTTTTGTTCTCATCTCTCTTTGGAATGACTTTTTACATTCTTAATGGATGATATTTTTGATATCTTCCCCAAGTCGTCTTGTCTCCACTCATCAATGTTCAAAGCCTCAAAGAATGAGAATCCCAGAACACTTAATTGTGCTCATGCGAAATCTATACTTAGACCAGGAAGCAGTCATCAGAACAGAACAAGGAAACATGGCATGATTTAGGATCAGGAAAAGTGTACACCAGGGATGCATCCTATCACTTACCTTTTTAATCTATATGCTGAACATATTGTTCAGGAGGCTGGACTCTATGAGGAGAATGTGACAACAGGATTGAAGAAAGACTCTTCAACCTATGTTATATAACCTATGTTATGCTGATAATACATCACTTGCTGAAACTGAGGAGGACCTGAGGCATTAACTGCAGAAGGTCAAGGACCACAGCCTTCAATATGGATTGAAGCTCAACTTCAAGAAAACAAAAGATTTTCACCACTGGACCAGCTCACAGCATGATGATGACGGAGAAGAGATTGAGATTGTTCATAGTTTCGGTTTTCTTGGATCCATAATCAACACTCATGGCACCAGCAGTCAGAAAATCAAAAGATGAATTACATTGGGAAAGTTAATATGCTGTGAAGGACCTCTCCAGTATACTGAAAAGCAATGATATCAGTCTAGAGACTAAGGTGCTCCTAATCCAAGCCATGGTCTTTCTTGATAATTACTTGCTATGCATCAGGGAGCTAAGGATGATATAAAAAGAATTGGGGCCTTTGAGTTCTGGTAGAGAAGAGCATTAAACATATATCATGGACAGCTAGGAGAACAAACAAGTCTGTCCTGGAGAAGGTGAAACCAAGCTGCTCCTTGGAGGCAAAGATTTTGGTGATCTGTCTCACATACTTTGGGCATGTTTCCAGGAGGGACATGATGCTTGGAAGGGTGGAGAGACAGTGAAAGTGAACAAGACCGTGGATGAGATGGATTGACTCAGTAAAAGGAGTAATGGGGGTAGGTGTGTCAGAGACATTGAAATTGGTTCTTGGTAGGGCAGGGTTTTGAGCAATTGTTCTTAGGGTTGCTATGAGTCACAAAAGACTCAAGAGCACATGACAACAACAAAAACAAGAAGAATAATGACAGTTTTCTTTAGTAAGTCATTTTAGTCCTCTTTGCTTTTAGCAAGCAATGTTTTGCCATCTTCATATCACAGTTTGTAGATGATTCTTCCTATAGTCCTGATGCTGTGTTCATGTTCCTATTTCAGCTTTTGACATTATTTGCTCAGCTTATAGATTGAATAAACATGGTAAATAGATTGCATTGCTGATACACATTTCCCCCTTTTTAAAGTCAGGTATTTTATAATTTTTCTGCTTGAACAACTGCCTCTTGGATGAGTACAGTTAAGTTTTACTGGATGTATTTATCACATTATATGATCAATTGAAGCTCAATATCAACAAAAAATTTCACCACTGGGCCGATTGGCAGCATCATGATAGATGGTAAAGAG
>NW_006399771.1:18241049-18260395 GCF_000299155.1 Elephantulus edwardii | reverse complement strand
AACAACAACAACAACAACATTCATAGAATATTTAAGAGGTACTTGGCTTGCTGTCAAATAAATTTTCCTTCCATGCGTTTGTTATTTTCTGTTGTTGTTGTTCTTCAAACTAAGCCTTATAGTGGTATTTCATTGACTGAGAATAGAGCAATGTCATTCTCACCTATTAGAAGGTTATGGAGCCTTTCTGCACGTCAAGAGTATGGTGTACCAATGTACCTGGTAAGAGCATATATGCAATGCAAATATGAAGCATACAGTTAAAATTATGAAATGTTTTTATAAATTTGTTATTTGGTCCCAGACTATCAGCAAGTAAACAGGAGTAAATGAAAATGGGGACGCTCCATCGCCACCTTGTGGAGAGTTCACTACAGTTAGGTTCTGCCCCTTAAGTGCCCTCTGCTGGTTGCATATGGATACTAGTCATTAGGACGTGGAGGAGTGCTGTGTGTTCGTGCTATGACTCCATATTTCTAACCAAATGACCCTCAACAATTAGAAATAGATGAAATTGTTTCTCAAAAATAATGGGTAATCTTGACAGGTTGCAGGGCCCTTCCATACACACTATTTTATTTATTGCAGTTCTGTCAGGTAGGTTGGAAAGCTATTATTCTCATTTAATAGGTGAGAAAATGGGGATTCTGGGAGGGTTAATTGATTTGCCTAGGGTCAAAATCAGTGAGTGATAAAGCTGTGCATTGAAATACAGTCTTTTGTGTCCTAATCCAGGAGATTTTCTTGTCCTACGTTGTTCTCCATAATGTACGATAGCTCTTTGTGTCCGAGTAGCAGCTGTTTCATCAAGCATCTGCTTCTGCAGCCTTTTTCATGTGTTGTTTTATAGTTTTAAGATGTCTCTCATCATTCTCTGCGTGACTAGAGGCCCACGAGCTGAGGACTTTAAATTTCCCTCAAGAAGGTCCTAAACCCATTTCCCCTAGAGGACTTGAATAGGAAGTGGCAAGCCCTTATATAGAATCCTTGTTTGGGATTTGCTGTAAAATGGTCTTATGAAGAGAGCTCTGTTTGTCTGAAAGTGGGAGAGTGGCTTTGTTTTGGCTCTTCACTGAGCAGGGCACTCAGCACTTGATTAAACTGCTCTTTGCTTTGGGCATGGTCAAAAAGATCAAATTCTCCGGAACAAATAAGAAGCTCCTGTTTCTGCTTATGCCTTGTGAATTTAAGGGGTTGATTGAAGTCTTGCAGTGGATTTCTAGTCTGAAGATTATCATCATTTATGTGTTCATTCTCTGAGATCAAGATACATCTTTTTCTTCTTCATGCTGTTTCCTTAGAACACAAGAAGCACTCAGATAATTAGGGCTCAGGTGAATGAATGTGTTTATTGAGTTTTGGATTTTTTTTGCCTAGGTTGATATCTTGGATAATTGTTGTTGTGGTGTACCTTTGAGTCAGGGTTGACTCACTGTGATTTTAAGGAGCAGAGTAGCACTGACCCATCGAGTTTTCTGGAGTGTAATCTTCAAAGGAGGAGACTGTCAGTTCTTACCTAGTGGATTTGAACTGCTTACCCCTCACTGTTTAACCACTGTGCCATTGGGATCTCTCTTGCATCATTTGGAGGATAGAAAGCTGCAGGAATCTGGAATCAGACATATGCAGGTTTAGCTATTAACTTTGGCGCTCCCTGAACCTTAGTTTTCTTGACGATGAAATAGTTTACACCAACTAGATGATTCTGTGCATGTAGATCTGCTGTCAGGGACCTCTCCAGAGAACCGAATAGTAATGATGTCAGTCTGGAGACAAAGGTGCACTTGATTTAGCCCATAGTCTTTGCAATCACTTGCTGTACATCAGAGAGTTGGGCAATAACTAGGTATGATAGATAGAAAGAGAATTGATGCCTTTGAGCTGTGATGCTGGAGAAGAATACTGAATATATCATGGACTGCTAGGAGAACAAACAGGTTTATCCTGGAGAGGGTGAAGCCAGAAAGCTCCTTGGAGCCAAGGATTCTGAAGCTTCTTCTGACATACTTTGGGCATGTTGCAAGGAGAAACCAGTCCAGGGAGAGGAACATCATGCTTGGAAGGGTGGAGTGACATTGCAAGAGAGGAAGACTCTTGATGAGATGGATTGATTCAGTGACTGGGGTAATGGGGATAGGTGTGTTGGAGACAATGAGGTTGGCCAAGATAGAGTGGAGTTCAGAGCTGTTATACATAGGGTCACTATGAATAGCAAGTGACTTGATGGCACATAACAACAACAACAACAACAACAAGTAATTCAGCCCAATATCTGGCACCAAGAAATTTGGATCAATTCTAAATGCTGTTCTCATCAGTGCCATTGCCATTTCCAGTACTTTTAATTTTTTTTTTTTTTGTAAACTCCCAGACTTTTCACATGATGAGCTAAAAATCCCAAAGTTACAAAGCCTATTTTTCTTTTGTCTCTAAATCTGGATACCACTCTTGGGATTCTTAGAACTTCTCCAGCCCATATCAAGTTACCTTGCACACAGACTTCTGCTCCTGTTGTTTGGTGTGTAGTTGGAATGGAAGGCTTGCTTTCAATTGGATCCATTCGAACTAACAGCTCCACTTAATAGAGATAAGTAGAGGCTTAATAGGCCCTACCTTTGGCTATACAGGTCAGACCAAATGATTCTAAATATTCTCTAGAGAGGTTTTTGGTACACAGTGAAACACTCTTATTTGGTTGTTGACAAGGATTTTTCATATTTTAAATGAATGTGGGATAAGAGATCTCATCCTCAGCACTAAGGGTATTTGGGGTTGGATAAGGTAAGGTTGATTCTGTGATTGGGGTGGTGGGAATGAGTGTGTTGGAGATGGTGAGGTTGGCACAGGATAGCGAAGCATTTAGGGCTCTTGTACATAGGGTTGCTATGAGTCACAAGCAACTCGATGGCACATAACAACAACAACAAGGTAAAGGACTGTAGTCTTCAATATAAATTAAATCTCAACATCAAGAAGACAAGATGTTCACCACCAGGCCAATCAGCAGCATCATTATGGATGAAGGAAAAAAAAATTGAGGTTGTTAACAATTAAATCTTGCTCAGGTTTGCAGTCAACACTTTTGGCACCAGCAGTAAGGAAATCTAAAGACAAGTTGTGTTAGGAAAGTCTATTGTCAGAGACCTCTCCAGAGTGCTAAAGAGCAACAGTGTTAGTCTAGAGACTAAGGTGCACTTGGTCAAGGCCATGAGCTTCTTAGTTGCCTTCTATGCATCTGAGGCCTAGACAGTGACTAAAGATGGCAGAAGAAGAGTCGATGCCTTTGAGTTATGGTGCTGGAAGAGAGTATTGAATATACCATGAACTGCTAAGAAAACAAACAGGTCTTTCCTGGAGAGGGTGAAACCAGAGAGATCCTTGGAGGCAAGGACTTTTTTTTTTTTTTTTTTAAATTCACGGTACTTTGAATTTTTCCAGAAAGTAAGTTTATGAAGTCAAGAAATGCCTGTCTGAAAAGTGTTTCTTCAGAAGTAATTTACCAAGGTGAAGATAGCCCTGGTTCAGCAAAATCCAGTATTAAGTTACTTTATAAATGGAATTTCCGTTTACTTGTATCCATTTCCCCGGGGTTTATGTACCCCTTTGGGTTCTCCATATTTAGAAGCAAACATTCTTTTCTGAAGAGATCTTAATTTTAAGGTAAAGCATGCTCCAAGCTCCTGAATTCCCACTTTCACCCTCCCCCACTTTTGAATATGTATCTGTGAAATCTGAAGAAGATATAATCCTGTTGATTATGGAATGTGGCAACCTGCCTTCCAATGAGGTCATGAAGAAAGAGAGATGCAAATATATGTTCAATGGAATGACCAAGCCGAGTTGTAAAATTATTCAAAATTACTTCAGGTTTGTGTTCTGTTGGGTCCTTGCCTCTTCGCTTTATTTCTTCATGTAGATGAACATGGCACATTTTAAAATGAGCTGTTGGACCATGTGGCAAGTGAATCAAAATAATTCCATTTGGTGTTTTACAATCTTCATGAATAACAATCAGACCTATAGAATCTCTTGAGATACACAGAGGAATAATTTTTTTCAGAGCCAGTCCTCTTCTTAATAAACATATGAGTTTGGTATAACTGTGGAAAGCTGTTCACAGAGTTTTACTATTCTCCCATGAGGTTTGTCTGATGTTGTGATGAGAACCTTGGGAGAAGTTTGTTGAGATAAGAAGAAAATTAATCTGTAGCTTCATCATAAGCAACCTCTTTATCATCAGGATCTACTACAGTTTCATCATCTATCTACTCGTTGGTTGACAGTAGTTTGGGCCCAGGTGTGGGCCGAGCCTTATCACCAAGAGCCTCTCTTTCTTTCGTAAGTTATTTCTTAGCTGCCAACGTTTCCTTCCGCTGTTGCTGCTTCCACTGTGTGAATATTAAGTGTCGCCTTTGCTTGTTCTTAATCTTTGAAATACTGAAGCCAGGGGAAAGGCAGCCGCTTTTAAGAGGTGGACCCCGCTTTGCACCATCCCATCTCCAGAGTCTGTAGTCTCCTCCGGTTCCTCGGAAACAGCTTTTCGTTTCAGGCCTTTCTTCCCAATGCTGCTCTTACGGGTGGCTTTTGCCATCATTTTGTTTCCTCCTTCACCTCTGTACCAGAGGCAAGGATTTAGAAATTCTATCTCAAAGAATTTGGGCATGTTGCCAGGAGGAACCAATCCTTGGATAAAGACATCATGCTTGGAAGGATGGAGAATCAGTGGAGAAGAGGAAACCCACAGATGAGATGGATCGACACAGTGACTGTAACAATGGGGACAATTGTATCAGAGACAGTGAGATTGGCTCAGGATAGGACAGAGTTCCGGGCTATTGTTCATAGGGTCACTATGAGTCTAAGTGGATTGGTTGGCTCATAAGAACAACAACAACAATTCTTGATGACTGCTGTGCATTGTAGGATATATAGCAGCAGTCTTGGCCCCATCCATCCTCTACTCCACTAGATGCCAGTAGCACTGGGTTGTTGCAACCCAAAAATGTCTCTATTTTCAAACTGTCCACTGGGCCATAAAATCACCCTTGTTTGAGAATGTCATCAGTCTAAACCTTACTGTTTTTGTTTCTGATGACTGCTGTCTCTTTTCAACCTATGATTGACTTTTCTCATTTGTTTCTTCCTTCTTCCTTGTTATTCGTCTTTTCAGCTCAGTTCCATTCTCTTTCACTGAAAGCACAATTTATTTAGCTTGAAATAATGACTATATTGCTGTAGATGAGAATGAAGATTTAGGAGCAAATCTGTTCATTTGAAAAGTGCACAATGATCACCAAATCTCCAGGGCCATAACCATTTCTAGAATGTTGGAAAGTGCTTTTGCTTGTCTTTTAGTATGCTGAAGGGGCCCTAAGTAGTACCAGTGATTGAGTGCTCAGCTAGTAATGGGGAGGTTGGGAGGCCAAGTTAATCTAGAGGCATTTCCTACAGGCAAATTGGAGAGCTTTGTCTCATGTACTTTAACCATGTTAAGAGAGGCTATTTGTTGGAAAGAACAATATCATGCTCAAAAAAGGTGGAAATATGGGAAAAGAGAGGAAAATGGTCAATCAAATGGGTGGTCACAGTGACTGCATCACTAGGCTTAAGTAGATCAGAAATGATGAGGATGGTATAGGATAGGATAGGGTTCAGTCCTCTTTGTTCATAGGGCCACTGTGAATTGTGCTGGACTTGATAGTTCCAAACTGATAGGACTGTAGGAAATTTGTTGGTGGTTTCAACTAAATGGAACTGAATTTAGTTTGGATGCTTCAAAAGATTTATCAGTCTCCACAAGTTGACAACCCCTGACAGCTCCATGGAATGTAGTTTCAGTTTGAAATGCATGAGATTGTCATGAGTCAGAATTGGATTGGTTTTTTTCATCTTGAAAGATTAAGGTTTTGTCACAATTATGAAGAAGGTGATATTTGTTTGGATTTTACTTTTTCTTCTTTGACTTATCGTGTGTCCTGATGCTATCTTTTCAGAACCTCAAACTAATCTACTTTTGGTGATACAAAAAATATTTTTCCTTTTCGTTCCCATCTCATGAGGAGCTCGTTCTATTAGAACTCTACTCAGCATTAGGAGAACCACATGATTAACCAGATTCTTCTAACACTGAGAATATTTGCTAAGATTCATAGAGTCTATTTTTTTTTTTTAAATTACCAATCATTGTCCTAAGGTGAAAGGGAGAAATATAGGCTGATGAACAAGATATTTTTAAGACCTACAGCCTTCCTTGCACCTGATAAATCCTGTCTCCCAGACAACCACTTTCTCTATGTAGTAATAGCCAATATTTAAATCCAAGAGTTTTCTCCTTCTGGTAATTCCTTGGTGTTTTCCCCTGCTGGATAACACCATATCTTCTAATTAAACTAATTGTATTGCTGATGATAAACCTTGAAATTGACAAGGAAGGTGACTCAAAGGAAGAGTTGACTGAAGGGGAAAGTTATACTTCAATACAAAACTACAGCTGTTGTTAGTGAACTTCTAGTCAACTCAAGTTCATGATAATGTTATGTTTAACAAAGTGAAAATCTGCCCAGGTGAAATAAAATCCAAGTTTCAAAATTGTGTGAGTAACTGAGAAGAGATCTCAGTGATGGATATTTTCTGAAGACCTTATGCAGATTTTAATATCTTCAGGGATCAAACGTGTCTCAACGTTAAGTCAGTTAAGTGAGACCTTGCATCTCATCCCTTTTCCTCTCCATGCCTCTTTTCCTAGTTCCAGAAAGACTAAAGAACAATTAGGAAGATGAAGCAGAAGGAAAAAAGTAGGCAAATTTGACGGAGAAAATATGATTGTCTTTTTGTATGTGTCATATAGGTGGGTAAGTTATAAATTGCTGGTACTCAACCAAAGATGTGACAGTGGGGTCAGGTGTATCAGAGGTGATGAGGTTGGCTCAGGATAGGGCAACAGTCAGAATCATTGTTCCTAGAATTTCTGAGTCATACTCGACCCAACGGCATGCAACATCCACCACAGACCAAAGATGCAGCCTAGTGTCAGCTGCCTTAAATTCCATGCTTCATTTAAGGCTAAGAATGCATGCAAAGTAACTCTAGAAGTGTAATTATCTTTATTAAAAAAAACACACCCTAAGTTTTTAAAAAGCATATGAAAATTGTGTGCATGACTTATGAGAAGTCTTTGGAGGAGCTGCTGCTGTTCTCCTTGTGGGAAAGCTGACTTATTCGGAAGGCTGAAGACTGGATTGGAGCGAGACAGCGGGGATAGAATGTGCATGTAGCAGACATGGCCTTAGAAAGAGGAAGACTGGGGAACAAGGAAATAGACTATATCAAGACATTCTTGTCCTTGCAAGTCAGAGAGCTATGAAGATTTATTTAGGATCTGTGAAACGAAAGTATGATTTGCCTCTTTTCAAGTTCAATACACTGTTTTAACTAGATGATGCTGTCGAGAAGCTGGAAGGCAGCGATGGTTGCCGTTCACTACCAACCCGCAGTAAGAGCACTCTCCTCTTGGGCCTCATTAGAGGGAACGTCATGTGACAGAAAGGACTGCAGAGCCAGAGAGTAACTTCAGACAGAGCAAGACATGACTTGGGCATGTTTCTTTCTCTTTTATACTCATCTCCTTAGGACTCGCAGGCATCTGAGTTAGAGTCAAACATGAATTCATCATTTAAAATATTTTCAGAGGATTAACTGTTCCTCTTGGCTCTTGCCTTTTATCTCTTAAAAGCAACATAAATATCACAATACAATACAGTTAAATTTAGAAGATCACTGTTTCAAAATCTAGCATAGGATGAGCTATAGCGCCAGGCTGACAGAATCAGTGCAAATGCAGTTAAAAAAACAAGTCTACAAACAAAAGTCAAGTATCTTTCTCGCCCTCCCCCCAAAAAAGTAATTATTCAACAAGCTTTGTTAAGTGTCTACACTGTGTGAGGCTGTGTGTTATGTATGTCACAAATACATAAATAAAAGGAACAAAAAAGACAGGAACCATTTCCAAATGATAATTTGCTTATCTCAGTTTACTAAAGCATGGTGATTATAGTGGAGCCAGTACACAACATTAGACTCACAGTTTAGAATACAAATGGCTTGTGAGGTCGAGATGGTCTGGGCATCTCTCCACAGGAGGACAGATGTAGGGAACTTTCTGGGTGGACAGCAGATGCCCCTTGCTTTAGGAAATGGTGCCATCATGAGGAGAGGTGGCCTAGAATGCTCCTGGATTTATTTTATATTACTCTGCATAGATTCTTGGAACATCTGCCCCATTTAAATTTTACCAAGAGATTGGATCTCGGTTCAGGCTAAATCTAGAAAGTATAAAAAATAACTCAGGAGGTATGAAGTTTTGGTTCTTTTATGTAATTTTGGTTTGAACAGATTGAAATTCAGGACAGGCTCTATTTTTATGGTAGACCCTCCAGCCTACAACTCGCTCACCTGGATGTCTTCGGTTCTGAGGGCACTGTGGGTTAAACCATGCCCTACACCACCTCCTCCAAGGAAGTTCTGGGGCCAGTAAAAGGCCCAATACTGGGAGAGAACTAAGAAAGGAGCGTTAGATTGTTAATGCTGTTTTGATATAATCAAATTCTAAGTGATAAAATGCTTAACTGGCACTCAAGAGATGGGTTGCAAACCTCTGGCTTGCTAATAATTTCTTCATGATTTTGAGCAAATCACGTTTCCTTCCTGGGACTCTTTAAAATATAGGAATTGAGGAAGCTGGACGAGGTCATTGATTGACAGAGTTGATTCAAGCAGAAATGCTCTCTAATTGTATGTCTTCTTGCTATTTCTGTTTTAAGTTTCTTTTTTTGGGGAAGATCAGAATTGGTTTTAAGGTTGCCCTATAGGATTCCAATGAACTGGATTCTCCTTTTGCATTAAAGAAGGTCGGTGTTCAAGGAAGAGAACGAGCATCTACATTCGCTCTTCCAAGCGAAATACCCCCGATAGTCCTGCTGCAAAAGACCAAGATGGATTCTTCAGTTTACTTGCAGCAGCAGAAGGGGACAGCGGTAGTGGAAAGGGAGGGGACTGACTGATTGTTATTGCTGCTGGAGCAGACACAGGAATGGGGCCTCAGAGTTCTCAGAGTTGCTGCCTACCATTTATTACCCTCTTGTCATTCTTACCACAGCCTTTAAAGAAATACAGCCAAGACAAGATGTATACGCCCAAGTTAGCAAGATGAAATGGGGGAACTTTGAGGACATGCTATTTCTGTGTAGCCATGAAGAGATAAAACTGAGAGATGATCTCCAATTTAAAAATAAAAAAATAAAATTAAAAAAAAAGCAAGACTGGCTTGAGATTAAAATGCCATAATGCCACGGAAGATGATTAGGCATCAGTGGCACATTCTGACTGAATTTGTCATCAGCCTCAGCGTTTACTTCATACCTTCCTCTTTTATAAGAAAAAGAAAAGATAAGTAGACGCTGCTGTTAGTATCAAAGAAGCTATCCAACTCTACAGAGGAAGGGCTGGGATCTTATGCGTGCATTATCTCCAGAGCTGTCAGCGATGTAAATTATGATTGCAGAACTTCTGTTACTGTAGCAGGGCTACAAGCAGGAGGAACATAGTTAGGTTTTCAGATCCCAGGTGGAATATGCCTAACTGACACTTAAAGCCAAGATTTTGATTTATAAAGTAAGAGCAAAATCATGAAGGAACCACAAGTGTTGCTCCACCCTAATGTATCATTTTTGTTGCATTGTATCCAACTCTGTAATTTCTTTCTATAATCCCCTTCCCCCTTTATCTCTTTGAGTCCCTGCATTCTACAAAACATTAATCACTTGAATACTAAAGGTACTAAAGGTTGGCAACTTGAACCCACCTAGAGATGCCTTCAAAGTCAGGCCTGATGATTGGCTTCTGAAAGGTGACAACCTTGAAAATGCTAAGCAGCACAGCCCCACGTGACATGCTGGGGTTTTGTCTTTTTCCTTTGTTCTTTTTCTTAACTTACAATAAAATTTCCAAATATTTATTGCTATTTAGAAATGGTAGTATCTTTTGAGGGAGCTCTGGTCGTCAAGTGGTAAGGAGGCAGGGTTCCAGCCCATGAGCTGCTCTATGGGAGAAAGACGAGCATTCTCCTCCCATGTGGTTTACAGTCTCTGAAAACCCGCTGAAGGGTCAGCTCTGAGTTGGTCATGACTTGACAGCACCTAACAACAACAGTTTCTTTCCCCTTAATGTGGTTGATTCTGTTCTCAAAGCCACATCTCTTATCCTCTGATTAAACTCAGTTTTACTTCTCAGGCTGCTTAAGTAAAATGCCAGTTTTATTTTTATCTTCCTTGGGAAATTAATTAGACATCTCTGTCACTTACTCTCATGAAGTTGGAACTGACTCATTGCTGGTCCTCTGGTGGGTTTCAGAGGCTGTTGTGACTGTTGAGACTGCCTGGGAGGAGATTGCCTGTCTTTCTCCTGAGGAGTGGCTGCATTGATTTGAACTGCCAGAGAGGCATAACCTTTGGCATTGCAGCAAATCTCCTTGCAGCCCATGCCAGCAGAGCTCCCTTCAATTAGAAAGAAAGAGGTTTGAACAATTGTTTGTTCTTATTATTAAGCATCATCAAGTTGGGACTGACTCATGGCTGACCCTCCAGTGCATTTTCAGAGGCAATCAATTACCCAGACTCCTCTGCTCATCTTTCTCCTGTGGAGCATTTGGTGGATTTGAACACTTTCCTTTGATTTGGAAGCATGATTCCTTACCAAGAAACCACCAGAGCTCCCTAAACAGTAATAGAGTATACTGGAATTTTGAAGTGCATCATCTCTAATATTCACTGGAAACACCTGGAAAAATAGAACCGAGATTTTAGAGTTGGCAGGAATTCATGAATGCAACAGAGAATATAGAGGGCAAAGTTAGAAAACAACTTTTAGGCATAGCCAAATATACTGAGGGAATGAGCTGCAGGGTAAGGGGGCTCCAAACCATAGTCTCAGTGGACATCAAAGTCAATTGGCCTAACATCATCCAAAAAAAGACAACATTTTACATCCTACCTTGGGGAGTAATGATTGGGATCTTACAAGCTTGTGAGTGGTCCTCTAAGTGCATCTAATTGCCTCTAGAATACCCTTGATGCATGACCACAGTTCAGAGAACTTATGGGAATTGAGAAACCTAACCTCCAACACCTGAGACCAGAACTAGAGGGTACCTGGATACCACTGCTAACTGCTTTGTAAGGGGTCACCATAGGAGATCAGCATCTCACTCATTGCCATCAATTGGGGACTTACTTTTAGTAGATCATCCATTAGATTTCTGAGGCTATAAATTTTTATGCCAAGAGATTGTCAGTTTTCTCCTGCAGAGTTACTTATGGTGAGAGAAAAATATGGAACAAAGCACAAAATCAACAAACAACAAAATCAGGCTTACTAGTCTGGTAGAGATTGGTGGATTCCCCAAGATAATGGCTCTTTGGCACCTTTGAGGCATATAACCTATACTCAATTTACAGCTAAATAATATTGTTGTTGTTGCTGTTAGGTGGCATTGAATTGACCATGACTCCTAGAGACCTTATGAACAAGAGATCTGAACTCTGACCTATTCTGAGCTATCCTCACAATTTCCAATATGCTTGAGCCAATTATTGCAGTCTCTGTGTCATTCTAGCTTGTTGGGGGCGGGGGGTGGTCTTCCTCTCTTTCTATGACACTCAACTTTTCCAAGCATTGTAGCTTTGTCCAAGAATTGCCCCTTCTTGATAATATGCCCAAAATATGACTCTAAGGAACATCTTAGTTGGACCTCCTGAATTGGACTGAATTGTTTGGAGTTTTTTGTTGCCATTGGGATATTTTACATGCTTCTCTAACACCATAACTCAAAGGCATTGATATATAAACAAGACTATTAGCCAGCATCACAAATCAAAAGGACTGATATTTAGGCCTATTAAGTGAATAGTAACAACAAAGAAATACACAAGCCTTAGAATGACCAACCATAAGATACAAAAAGGACAACATTTTCCAAACAACCAAGCATAGAATGCAAGAAAGGATAGAGAAGAAGGATGAATAGAAATGGGAAAAACAAAGAAGTTGGAATGGTGTGTTACATTGTAAGGATCACTGTCAATGCTGTGATGCAAAATGTCTGTGAATTGTAAAAAAGAGCAAGGGCCATATGAGTACATCCATTTCTGCCCTTTTCTGTCTTCACAAAGGGGAACTGTCCCCATCAACAGTATCAGTAACATTAAACCAATTCTCATGAGGTCAGACATGTCCCTCACACTTCCATAACTCTTTTTACTCATCTTGACTCCATTTTTACTGTTTTGCTGAGTTCAAAATTTGATATGGTAGCTCCTATACCTCACACAACCATTCTGGGAAAGTCAAAAGGTTAAAATGCAGATTTTTGATAAAATACAGTCAAGACAGTTCCTGAAATGTGCATACGGGCACCATAAACTTTCAGCCCAGTGTTCTCAAACTCTTAGTCCTGCCAATAAAGGCTGTAAACCTCAGTTAACCAACAGAGTTCACAGTCCTACCAGTATTGGCTTTCCTGCCTCAAGGTCCCATCTTATGGCAGGTCTCCATTTCAGCCTTAGATGTTGCTGCCAGAAATGTAGCTGGAGGAGGAAGGACGTTCTACATTGTCTTACGTTCTTTTCAATGATGTTGAATGATATGCCTCTGTAACTAAAGCTGTTCAAATTATTACTGAGATTACACAGTCTGCATGTGGAATGGTAAGTAGCCAGTTCTCCTGTGGATAGGCTAACGCGACCCATTTGTACATTCCCCCTCATCTTCATAGCAAAGTCAAATAATGGCTAGAAAAGTCATATTGAAAGATAAACACCAAAATTGTTGAATGTAAAACCTATTTGTTCTGTAAGCTTTCATGCAAAACACAATAAATAAGAAAAAAGAGAATTAATATTTGAAAATTATTTCACATACAGATGAATATACAGTGATTTAAGTTAAGGAATTTCAAGATTTTTTAAATGTCATTGTTCTGAGTACTAGAAGATTACGTGTAATAGCCAGGAAGAAATTTTGTCAGGGAAAAAAAGAATGCTTATAGAAATGGCCCAGAATATGTATTAGGAAAAAAATAATTAGGTGAAGAATCAGCGTTTTGAACTCTAGAGAAAATGGTTTCCAGCATCGAGTGTACATTTATTTTTTTCAGGTCTTAGCAGTGGAATGGTAAGTATGTACTCATATTCTTAACTTGTATAATTTTCATTTACTATTCTGCAAAGATAGAAAAAAAATTAACGCCAGGAAGAGTACTAAATACCTCATGAACTGCCAGGACACCAAACAAATCTATCTTGGAGAGCATGCAGCCAGGGTGATCCTCAGAGAGAAGCTTAACCTTACATATTTTGGACCTGTTAGAAGGATCCAGTCCTTGGGAAAGGACACCATGCTTGGAAAAGTAGAGGATCAGTGAAGAAAGGGAAGACCCTCAATGAGATGGACTGAGACACTGACTGTGACAGAGACGATAAGGATGTCACAGGAGAGAGCAGGGTTTGGATCTGCCGTTCATATAGTTGCTATGAGTCATAGTTGAGTCAGTGGCACCTGACAAAAACAATAGTTCTGCAGAGGTGTGATGAAAATCTGAGAGACACGGGATTGCTTTTAGAATACAAATTCCAGAAGTGAGAGCTTATATACTAGGTTCTCTAATGGAGCTTAAGGAGCTGTTCTTGCAAGAAACAAGGTAAAACAAGCTGCTTATTACTAGGAGTCAATAACATTACTGGTGGTGAAAATATATAAGTAAATTATGATTTGATGTAGAGGGCTTATAAGCAAAGAGAACTCATTGGTTCAGAATGTGTATTGCTTTTTTAATCACATTTTTTAGTGTTGAAAGTATGGTCCAAGTTAGGGGTTAATTTATAATGTAAGGAGGGATGTGTGGAGGTACATTTTTCATTTATTTCTGAGGCAGTGCTAATGAATATATCAAAGGTATTTCTGATTCAGAAGTATTTGTTCTTCCTGTTTCTTTATTTCTTAGAATGGTGCTTTATGATGCAGTCTTTTATTTTATAAGCACTTCTTTTCTTCCTTTATGCTTTTGTCTGAAATGGAAATAAAATACAAATATTTAGGGCTCTACAATGTTGTCAGGCCCATAATGAAATCTTGCTTTATTTATGTGTGCTCAGAGGCATCAGCGTAGTCTGAGCTGCTAACTGTGCTGTTAAACATTGCCTGACACTCCCCTCCCTTAAATCCTTTGAAAAGAGCTGATTTTTTTTTTTTATGTTCATGTAAAAGAGTCCTCAGAGGATTGTGAAGCAGACATGTGTTTTGCTCGCACGCGGGACTGTCTTATTCCTATGCAACATGTGCAGTTGTTGGTGGGAAAATAGCCGTGAGAAAAAGTAACACTGATCTGTTTCCTATAGAGGAGCCCTGGTAGCACCTAAACTAAGCACTCCACTGCTAACTGGACAGCTGGCAGTTCAAACTCACCAGTGGCTCTGTGGGAGAAAAGACTTGGTGATCTGTTCCGGTAAAGGTCACAGACTCAGAAAACGGCTCCTTTGTGTCCTGTAGGGTTACTGTGAGTTGAAATTGACTTTCTACAATCTACAACAGCATTTTCTGTAGAATGATATCTAGGTGGTCTGCAACCTAGGAAAACTACAGGAATCTCAATCACACTGATAGAGCGTGTTATAAATATTTGGCCAGGGTCTTAGGGCATAAATAAGAGCCTTTTGTAAGAATTACTTACATATTCTCTAAGTTTGCAGATCTATCAGAAATCTTTTTATTTCAATGATTAGGGCATTTAGTACATTAATAACCCAACTCTAACTAATGAATCATGCTCAGAAGGGTGGAGGGACAGCACGGGAGAGGAAGACCCCTGATGAGATGGATTGATGTAGTAAATAGGACAATTGGGGTAAGTGTATCAGAGTCAGTGAGACTGGCTTAGGACAGGGTAGGCTTCAGAGCTATTGCATATGGAGTTGCTGTGAGTCATAGGCAACTTAATGGCAAATAACAACAGCAAAAACAAATGAATGTGATGATTTTTAAATGGAGATGCATAGTCTATAATTTAACTGTTCGCAAGGAGAGTAACTCTCTTGATATTACATAATCTTGGCCTTATGTACTAGAATATTGTTGATAAATGTGAGAAGGGACCAGGACACTTCATATGTATCAAGAGAACTGTGTGTGCTAGAAGAGCAAACACGATCTATGCACTTGGAATGTTAAAGTCTAGGGTGCTAAGAGTGGCGTCTAGAGATGTTCTTTTCCAATTAGCAAGACTACCAGCCTAAGAAGCATCAGCTGAGAGCTTGTTGGAAATTAAGAATCTTAGGTACCACCCCAAACGTGCTGATGCACAATATGCACTTTAACCAACTTATGTGGTTGTGGTTGTTGATATTCACATCAAAGATTGTGGTGCTCTGGTCTACAAAGTCAGACAAATAGAACAATGTTAGACGTGTGACTGAAACTGGAGAAAGTAAGAGTGAGAGATCTTGATCCTGAGAGGGTCAAGTTTGATATAGTTTAGTTCAAGTATAAAAGTTCAAGTATGATATAGATTTAGTTCGAGTCCTAAAATAGTCAAGACCCAAAGAGGAAGATACTAGGAGTTTTTCTTAGTTATAGTGATAAAGAGCTGTTGGTAGGTTCTGTAGAGTCAACTCCCATTTGTAGCCATCCTGTGAACACCAGATAAAAACCATGCCCTATAATGCCCCATCCTCACAATTTCCAACATGCTTAAACCCACTGGATCAATCCATAACGTTGAAGTCTTTGCCCCTTCACTTTTCCAAGCATCTCAGTTTCCAAGCACGAGTGCCTCCTGACAACATGCCCAAAGTACATGAGTTGAATTTTATCTTATCTCTCAGAAACTCTATGGCTGTACCTTCTCTAAGACAGATTTGTTTATTCCTCCGGCAGTCCTTGGAATAATCACTACCCCTCACCAGCACCACAATGAGAGGGTAGGATAAGGGAAAATGATTGAGATCCTGAATGATTGCCTTACTTAGAACCATCACTGTTGCTTGGAATTTACTTTATGGAGTATGCTTGAGATAGCTTAGCTTAAGGGTAGGAATGGAACAGATGCTGGCTGACTTTAGAAGCTGGTAGTTATTAAATGTTGGAATAGATGAGAGGCCAGAAGTCAGGGGAGGGGAAGAGACTCAGGAGGTGAGTCAAGTCTGGCTAAATGGATGTTTTTGGATGAATGTGAGTCAGTCCCTGGGATGGTGGACTATAGGAAAAAAAAAAATCAATCGAATCTCAGTCCCTGGAGGAGGAAAAAAAGCATTTTATTGATGGGGTGCTTGCTGAGTCTGGCTTAACTGTTTCCATTTTTCCAAGGCAGATGAAGATCTCCTGTGTGCTAGTGTTTTCTAGATATGCCAGTGACTGTAGAGTGTGAGTGGAGCCCTCAAGATGGAGACACTGGTAACTGAAGGAGATTTTTGCTGAGTTGACCTCGGAAGAGCATTCAGACACAAAGTCAACCAGGAATAATCAGGAATCCGCTGGAAAAACTCCATTAATTGTTTTTTTAAATCTTTGGTTTCTTTGTCTTTTTAAAAAAGAAAGGCATGCAAGGTTAAAAAGTTAACCTGTAATGAATTAAAAGAATATTTGATAAAAAGTAATAAAATCTATAGTATAGCATAAGATATTTAGTAGATTTTTGCCCCTGTAGATATATTTTTTTCCTAATTTCATTTTCTGTTTTTTTTTTCTCTCATAGATAGCAATGTTTCTGGGGAGAAAAAGAATCTTCTTCATGGCAGTATTTGAAATAGAAGCAGACATTTTAGAAATAACAAGTATTCTCAATAAAATTACTCAGACTTTTAAGACTATAAATAAGGCCCAAAAGACAAGAGCTTTCTTTGAACTACCAGTACTTAAGGCAGGAAATGATGAGATGGGCTGTAGTGTATTTTGGTCTGTGCCAATTATATCAGTGAGGTCAGAGGTATATATAAAATATATTCTTAGTGGTTGCACAGCACTTAAGCTATGGCAGTCCTCATTCTACACTCTTGTGGTTTAGTTGGCCAATCAGAGATGTGGCACATAGGCCACAAAGTACTGTGGGTCTCAGCACAATGATGTCATGCATTACGGTAAAGAGTGGGAAGAGGGTGAATCGACATTTTCCAATAACCAAGGTCTTTGCACATAGATGCTTCCTATACATTTTAATATTCTTGAATCTCTGTGCCATTAAAACTCAGTCAGGGCTTCTTTAATTTCTCCAGCCATCAATAGAAAAGATTTACCCTCATTCATGGAACTTGAGAGCTCTCCAACGCAGTAATTTCTGAAGATATAGGATATGGAGTATATGTTGTTGTTGAGTGCCATCAAGTCAGAACCGACCCATAGCTGATCTTCCAGCAGGTTTTCAGTGACAATAAATTGCACAGGAGAAGACTGCCCATCTTTCTTCTGTGCAGTAGCTGGTGGATTCACACCACGTGCCTTTGCATTTCTTGATGTTGAGATGCCATCTATACCAAGGGCTGCAGTCCTTGATCCTCTTCAATAAGCACTTCAAGCGGTCCTCACTTTCAGCAAGAAAAGTTGTGTCATTTGCATACCAACACACTCTTCTTCATAGAGTCAGAGTCTAGTTTCTCTAAGAATTTGCTCAGTATACAGATTAAATAGGTATGGAGAGAGAATACAACCCTGACTCACTCCTTTCCAGTATTCCCCTGCTCCATTCACATAGCAGCCTCTTGGTCCAGGTATAAGTTTGGCATGAGCATGATTACGTACTTTGGGACTCCCATTCTTCTCAATGTCAGCCACAACTTGTTTTGATCCACATAGTCAAAATGACTTTGCATAGTCAATAAAGCAGACATACTTCACTTTCAACCAGAATCTATTTGACATCAGCAATGGTATCTCTGGTGCCATGGCCTCTTCTAAATCCTGCTTGAACTTCTGGCAGCTCCTATCTATGTACTATTCTAGCCATTTTTTAATTATCTTCAGCAGTATTTTGCTTGCATGTGATATCAGTGATACTGTTTGATATTTCCACATGCAGTTGGATCACTTTTCTTGGGAAGGAGAACAAATATGGACTTCTTCCAACCTGTTGGCCAGACAGCTGTCCTCCAGATTTTCTGGCATAGACTGATGAGTGCACCCAAGGCTACGTCTGTTAATTGAAACAAGTCACTTGGTATGCCATTGATTCCTGAGACCTTAATTTTTGCCAGTGCGTTCAATGCAGCTTCTACTTCCTCCTTGATTACCATTGGCTCCTCTTCATATTGTACTTCTTGAAGTATTTCAGTGTCAATCAGTTCTTCTTGGTACAATGATTCTGTGTATTCCCTCCATCATCTTTTGATGCTTTTTAGATCATTCAATATATTGCCCATAGCATCTTTTAATACTGCCACTCAAGGTTTTGTTTCTTCTCTCAGCTTGAAAAATGCAGAGTGAGTTCTTTTTCATTCTCAAATTTCAGTTCTCTGCACATTCCATTATACTACATTTTTTTGTCCTCTCAAGCTACCCTTTGAAACCTTCTGTTCAGCTCTTTTACTTCAACACGTTTTCCACTTGGTTTGGTTTCTCAATGCACCAGTGCAATCTTTAGAGCCTCTTCTGACATTTTGAATTTTTCTTTCTCCTTTATTTTTATAATGACCTTTTGCTTTCTTCATGGGTGATGCTTTTGATATCATCCTGCAATTCTTCTGGTCTTTGGTTATTGGTGGTCAATTCCACAATCTTATTCCTAATGATTATTCCTTGATATAATTGATATCTTAGTTCCTGTGGACTTATTTTCCTTTTCTTCAGCCTCAATTTGAACATGCCTATGAATAATTGATAGTCTGACCCACAGTCCACCCCTGGCTTAAGTTTTGACCACTAATATTGGGATTCTCCAATGATTACTTCCACATATGTAGTCAATCTAAAAGTGAGATCCATGTATAAAGTTGTCATTATTTACAATAAATAAATAATTGTAAATACAAGGTCAAGACAAATTTTGATGTGAAGAAAACAAAATTTCTTACCACTGGACCTAAAGGATGGATAGAGAAGAAATTGAAACTGACCATAACTTTATTTTACTTGGACCCACATTGAACACTGTTGGCACCAGTGGTTAGGAAATAAGGAAACACACTGAACAGAGAAAATCTGCAGTTAGAGAACTCTCCAAATGATTGCGGTGTAATGATGTCATTTTGAAGACTAAAGTGTGTCTGACTCAGACCATGGTATTTCTGGTCACTTGTTATGCATGTGAGAGC
>NW_006399771.1:18226255-18232345 GCF_000299155.1 Elephantulus edwardii | reverse complement strand
AGTTGGATTTGATGATCCTAGGATTTACTTTATATAGAAGTAAAATGGACCAAAACAAAATAGCAAAATTCAGAGTTAGCAGGAAAAAGAAAGTATATTTAAACTTTATGAGAGTGTCTTGTTGTTGTTATGTGCCATCGAGTCACCTGAACTAAAGACTAAGGGTGTGGCTGAAGCAGGCCATGGTCTTTTCAGTCACCTCCTGTCCTGTGCATCAAGTTTGACAGAAGAATTGATACTTTTGAGTTTTGGTATTTGACAGAAGTGCTGCACATACCATGAACTGCCAAAAGAACAATCATATGTTTTGGAAAAAGGGCAGTCATAGTGCTCCTTGGAAGCAAAGGTGGCAAAGATTTGTCATTCATGCTTTGGATATATAGCTAGGCGAGGCTTTTCCTTGGGGAGAGATGTCATTCTTAGAAAGAATGAGGATAAGCAGAGAAAGAAGAGGATGACCTCCAGAGACATGGACTGATGTGATGATGTCAGCAATGGGCTCCAGTGTGTCAGAGATGATGAAGATGGTACAGGATAGGACAGAGTTCAGGTCTGCTGTTCATAGGGTTATTATGGGTCATACTGGACTCAATGGCACCTAAGAACAACATATCAAATTGCTACATTTGAAAATAAAACCTAACAACTTGCTTTTCTGTAAAATTGTAGTTTATATGATCACAAAAGACTGTTTTATATATGGAGGGAAGGGAGTGGAAAGAGGTCAAGAAAGATGAAAACTCAAGTGTAATAATGGCTGGCTGCATTCAGTGGTAATTCTAATAAATTGCTAAGGAAGAGGAAAATTTAAAGGAAAAAAATTAAATCTGAAAAAAGGAGTTAAGGTGGGTTTAGAAGTTAAGTGAAACCTACTCTCTAATTTCAGGCCCTCATTGATTTGAATGTCATTAGGAATTCATCCCTTGATTATAACCATATGACTGAGAATTTCCATCAAGATAAAGAAATGCAATGAGTTTTACAGGTCCCAATTATAGTGAAGTACAAGATAAGTAAGCATATGTTGTACATCTTGGATAATGCCCAAGGAATTTCATTGTGGAAGTTATTTTATTTTAAGTGAAACTTAATATTTAAATTAATTTGTTATAGTATTTTGCACATTCACTAGAGAGAAGACATTATTAGGTCATTCCTATTCTCTTGTAATTTTTCCCTTTTGTTAAAAAAATCGGTTATTATTGTATCTCTTACAGATGCTATAATTACATGATGGCCTCTACATAAGTGGGCTTATACAAACTTGGACCCTGGAGTGCTAGGCAGTGATCTGATAGGGAAAAATGTATTCTCTCATGGGCAGAGGTGAGGCTTTTGTAGAAAAAGAACTTTAAAAAAGGGAAAACTCAGTTCTTCCTACTCTTCTCCTTTCTCTTGCCTTTAAATAGGCAGTTCTTAGAGAGTAGCACTGTTAACCCAAAGGTCATTCCTCTCTAGAGGTTTGAACCCATCATCCCCCGCAAAGGAGAGAGAATCCCTGTCTGCTCCAGGGCTGTTTACAGACTGGAAAGCCAAGGGAAACTCAGCAGTGAGTTGGTTCCTGGCGCTAAGAAAATGAGTTGAGTTGAAATTGGTTCAAGTGGGATGGTACTAACAAGACTCTCTCACTGGATTTCACTTTCTATTCCTTCATTACATTCCACTAAAACTTTTTCTTAAAAATTCTTTGATGGTCAGGGAGCTCTGATGGCCTAGTGGTAAGAAGCTGCACTACAATCCGAGAAGTAACACAGTTCGAGTCCACCAGATGTTCTGCTGGAGAAGGAGGGGCAATCTCTTTCTCTACCAGTCAGATCTGATTTGATGGTACACACACACAAAAAAAATAATAAAATAAAATAACTAAAAAGAATTCTTTGATTGTGAGTATGCTTGGGATAGTTAGATAGTTCTTATAAATCCAAATATAGTTACTTGCTAGTAACTTAGTTGAGAAAGAGGGTGGAGAAGCTATTGTTAACTCTGCTAGATAGAACTTGACTAACATCAGGAATTGTTGTTCTTGTGTACTGTAGAGTCGGAACTGACCCTTAGCTGACCCTTCAGCAGGTTTCAGAGGCTATTAATCACACAGGAGGAAACTGCCCGTCCTTCTCCCACAAAGGAGCTGGTGGTCTCAAACTGTATGCCTTTGGGATTGCAGCACAGCTTCTTGCCACTAGGCTCCAGAGCTCCCATTAGGAACAGCGGAGACATATAAACTGACTTATGAATAGATAGCAACTTATGCATCATGCCCTAAAGTTCTGTTATATCCGTGAACATAAATCAGTTTAAAATCCTTTATATAAATTTATGTCTTAAAATTTTGCTGATCCTCAGTTTTTTTTTCATGATCCTCATCTGAATGCATGTTATGTTTATTGTGTTAAGATTGGTGTTGCCTTTTTATTTAAATGTTACTTTATCTAAAAAAAATTTCATGTTCTAATGTTGTTTATAGGAATGATTCTCACATAGTCTTTGTTAAGATTATCTATGTATGGTAATGTGGACTGCCTCTACCCCAGAAAGTGCAGATTCAGACATTACACGGGATATAGAATCTTCCACGTAAGATAAAGGAAAGATTATTAATGTATTATTAATTTTCTCTTTGGCCTATAATCATAAGCCAAAATTTTACCTGATGGAACGTATTCTTCTATATTCTTGGTTTCACATCTTTTTTTTTTTTTTCTGTTTTATGGTCTGGGATTTTTAACTTTCTGTGTTTAGGGATAAGTCCTGGTGGAGTAGTTATGTATAGTTGATTTTTTTTTCTCCCATAAATGTTAGGAGTCTGTGTCACTTGCAGTGACCCTCACAGCCATGTTGTTATTGAATGGATGCTGTTTATTAATGTTTATTAACACAGAGATGATGGAAACGGAGTTCATGAGTTATTGCTCCTGCTATTATGAAGGCTGTTTTTTTGTATTGTTTGTTGGAGCATAGCCTTTCTCAACGATTGTTTGTAAATACTTACCAACATAAGGTACAGTTCCTTTCAGAAATGTTTCCTAAAATGGCTTTAAGTGATAAGCCCCAATATTTGCTATCGATAGCACATCTTTACTGGCTAAAAGTGAAGAAGACTTTAAACACTTACTGAAAATCAAAGACTACATATTTTAGCGTGAATTATACTTCAACAAAATGAAGACAAGAATCCTCACAACTGGACCAATAAGCAACATGGTTCTAAGTAGAGAAACAACTGGAGTTGTTGATGAACAATTCCTTTTACTTAGGTCCACGATCAACATCTGTAGTAGCAGCAGTCAAGAAATTAAACAATGTATTTCACTGGAAAAATCTGTCAAGTACAACTTTAGAGTACTAAAGAGAAAAGTACCTCACTTTAAAGTCTAAGATGTGCCTGACTTGAGCCATGCTATTTCCAGTTGTTTTCTAAGTATGTGAAAGTTGAACCGTAAATAAAGAAGACTAAAGAAGAATTGATGCCTTTAAATTGTGGTGTTGGCAAAGAGTATTGAAGATACCACAGGCTGCCAAAAGAAGAAGCAAATCAGTCCGAGAGGAACTGCAAGTAGGATGCTCCTTAGAAGCAAAGATGTTGAGACTTCTTATCAAATTCTCTGTCAAGTTATCGGGAAGGTGAGGTTGTTAATCCCTGGAAAACTGTATCATGCTTGGAAATGTAGAAGGTCAGTGAAAGAGAAGACCTTCAGTGAGATGGATTGCTATTGTTACACATCAGTAAGCTTGAAAATACAGCAGAGATTGTGAGAATGCACAGGATTGGACTTCAGTAGTGCATAGAATTGCTATGAGTTTTAGTCTGCTTGATAGCATCTAACAACAATGTCTTTTCAGAGAGGAAAAGAAAAGGGGAGGAGATGAAATAAGTGTTTCACAAAAGTAGGACATTTGTGCTTTTTTTTTTTATTTCTACTATGACTCCTTGAAGACAGTTATAATGAAACTGTGTTTATGTATCATGACAGGCATGCATTTTAAAAATATTTGATAGCAAAACTGTAACACGAAATAAAACCTTGTGCACACTAAAAAAGAAAAGTAAAAATTAACCCTTAAGTATTACGAGAATTTTTATTTTCTTACCTGTATTCTTTATTTTTTTCCTAATCTTTCATAGCAAATGCGTATTCCCTGTGTTTTTGGTATTTTTTCATTCCACAGATGTTTGTTTCCCAGCCTGTGCACATCTCTGCAGCCACCTCCTGTCTGCCACTGGAGATTTACATGTTGCTTTGATGCTCACACGTTTAAGCAGAGCTCCCAGACAAAGACAGAGTAGAAAGAAAGGCCTGGTTTAAAACAATCAGGATCAGATCAATATAGTTCAATCCTATTGTGCATGAAATTGCCATGAGTTAGAGTGAAGGATGTGAGGCAACTACCCAGCTTCTCTGTGGCAGAATGTCTTGTGTGATTTATGAGAGGGTCACCTTTGAGTTGGTTCTGACTTGACAGCAATGAGTTTTGAGTTTAAAGAAGAGCACTGAACAATCAATCACTACGTACTAAGAATTTATTCGTTAAATAGTATCCTAGATTCCTGTTAACATTGTATATTCCTCTGAGCATTTTCAGTACAGTCAACTTAATGTAACTATTACCAGTCATTTCCCAATGCACGTTAACAATTCCCCAGAACTCCCAAGATATATGTATGGATAGATAGATAAATATAAACAAAATCTTCACTGCTGTCAAATCAGTTCATACTCATAGCAACTCTCCATTGGATTTTCAAAACTGTAAACTGAAACAAGAACATTGCCCATCTTTCTCCCGAGGAGTTTCTGGTCGACCTGAACAACCAGAAACTCACAGCCTTTAGTTTAATAGTGACACCTGTCCTGGATGCTGGCACCAGTGTTTCTTTATAGATATACAGATACTGCCTCAGCAAAATGAACATGGACATTTGACAGATTTGTGTTTTTAATGGTTTTTGCATCTGGCTTTTAATGGTTTTGCAGCCTTCAGCTTTCAGTATTTAAGTTGTTAATTTCAATCTCATCCTACTTTTGAAATTCCTTTTGAAGATTCCATCAGGCATTAGGTAAAATTTGTCAACTGTGGTTTGGATACAACTTACGCTGAGATGTCACTAACTGCTTACAAAGTGAGGATGCATGCTTTTATAAAAGAAGACCTTGGTCTAATTGGGAACTTAGTGTGTCAAGAGGGGTAGTAAGATTTCATTATGGATTTCATTAGCCATTAGAGGTGGGCCCTCTCTGGCCACAGATCTATTAATGAAATTAAACGTCAAATGAGCTTCTAATTAAATTGTTAATGATAATTTGATAAGAACCTAAAACACTGTCTTTCATGTCAGTGTATTTATAAAAATTTAAATGATGTTTTATAATGATATATTTAAATCCCAGAACAACCCGCCAACTGTTGAGAGACCACGTTTTATCTTACAGAAAACAGTAATAGGTTTTTGCCCGTTAAAGATCCTTGGACTGTATAACACTATACTGATAAACAGATCATAGTTTAGTTTTGATTAGTATTTCATGACTTTTTTAAAATGACTAGAAAAACAAGTTACCTTCAGTTTCAAGTAATTTAAAACGGTGCTTTTTTCATCACTGATAGACTGCAAAGCCTTCTCTTTGAGATGTGATGATCGTGGTACTGTAAAGGACCTTGATATGAAAACACATTTGCAAAATAATATCTTCTCCTAAAGACAAAAAAGCATATTGACATATTAAAGGTTCTGAAAATGCCTTTAGCTAAACAGCAACAGAATTCTACTATACATTTCTGCAGGTGTGATCCATAGAGAGTTGCACTGGTAACCTAAAGTTATGCTTCTCTGACAGTTCAGATCCATCAGGAACTCCTCGGTGGGCAGGAGCTGGGGAGAGGTGGGCATTCTCCTCCAGTGTTATTTACTGCCTCACAAACTCAGTGGTGGGTCAGCTATGCATCAGTTCCAACCTAACAGCAGTTAGAGAATGAGAGAGAGAATGATAACCTGCAAATATTTCATAATTCTACCCTATGAGCCGTCTTTGATTCGCATTGTTGACTTTGTAGAACAATACTTTTCTAACTACTGATCTAAAGGGCCACCTG
>NW_006399771.1:18220607-18226155 GCF_000299155.1 Elephantulus edwardii | reverse complement strand
GAACAATGAATAAGGATGACAGTAGTAGTGTTGATACATTTGAGTTGTGGTGTTGAAGAAAAGCACTGAACATCCCATGGACGGCCATAAGAACAAACAAATATGTCTTGGAAAGGGTGAAGCTGGAGTGCTCTCTGGAGGCAAAAATGATAAGGCTTTGCATTTCATACTTTGGGAATGTTGCTAGGAGGGGATATTTCTTGGAGATGGACATGATGCTGGGAAGGATGGAGGATTGGTGAAGGAGAGAAAGATCCTGAACCAGGTGGGTTGACATGGTGACTGCCACAATGGGAAGTGTGAAGATGGCACAGAATAGGATGGAGTTCAGATCTATTGTTCATAGGGTTACTATGAGTCATACTTTACTTGATAGCACCTATCATCATCAACAGTGTTTACATTGGCAGTGAAATTCCTTACCACTAAGCCACCAGAGTACATGACAGAATAAATTCTTACATTAACTAGCTTTTTTATTAAGTCATTATTTTGTTGTTGTTGAGAACAGTCATAGAAGAAAGCATGGATAGACTGTAGCCAGACATGGGAGAATAGCACCCATGTACTTCCTGGACAGGTAAATGCTGGT
This sequence comes from Elephantulus edwardii, assembly GCF_000299155.1. NCBI lineage: Eukaryota > Metazoa > Chordata > Mammalia > Macroscelidea > Macroscelididae > Elephantulus > Elephantulus edwardii. The sequence goes on along the minus strand of NW_006399771.1, from coordinate 18,225,563 downwards.
CTGATTACAGTGTTGTTCTTACTACTTGAGATACCATCAGATTCAAAGAGTAGGACATAGGAGGAGGACTCCCTGGAGTTTTAGTAACTAGAATGACTAAGTTTTTAGTCTAATACACTGTTTCAGAATGGAAATTACTACCTGAGTTTAACTCTCCCCCCATCCCCCAAGTCCTTGAGTACTGAAATCTATTTTCATGCTTGACTGTTAACCAAAATTATACAAATTTGAGACCACCCGGAGACACTTCGAGAGAAAGTCCTGGCAATCAACTTCTGAAAAAGTCAGCTTCCCCAAACCCTACACTTCTGCTGTGACAGGTTTGAGGTTTACCATAAAACAGAATTCATTTGATGGACATGAACACTTGTCCCCGGAAAACAGGGTATATTATTTAAAGGAGTTAATGTCCTTAGTGTTCTAATTAGTTCTAGCGTTAGAATGAGAATGCACACCATAACGTAAAAGCAAATGAACTATTCACCTTTTTCTTGCCTCTGTTGTATTTTCTCTTCAGAATCCCAATGAGGACTTGTTTTTGATATTATATTACTCTATTCGGAAAGATCTTAATTCACATTGATTGTAGGAAAAAATGACTTGGTTGCTGTGGAAAATGCCCATTTATTTTAGTTGTTTTCACCTTGTTGCTTGTTCTTTAACTTTGCCTGCTCTAGTAGTCTATACTCTGCAGATTTTCGGATTATCCCTGCTGATTTTGGAGGTGCCCTCTTAAACTTCAGTAAATCTCCACTGAGCACATGGATTCGGGAAGGGCAGTTGCAAATGATACTCTCAGTAATCGAGAGTGTACTTTGGTGTTTCTTTCTTTAAAAAAAAAATCACTGCAACACTTCCTGAATTATCTCCATTGAGACTGCTTTTGTTTGTGAATCGGTCATATATACTTTAGAAATAACCCAGTTATTTAAAAATGAGTTTTCTTGAATCACCTACAACTGTTTTTATTATACCAAACATTATAATTTACTGTTCAAGTTGCTATGTTAGGGTATAGGGGACATTGATTAGTGTCAAAATACATGCACACATTCTGTGTGAGTTAAAGAAAATAGACAATTATTTTGTTATTCTTTCTTCTAGTGTTTTTATTGCTGTTGTCCTGGTCTACCAACTGCTTTTGAACCAATTAGTTAAATGTTTACTTGCTTTTATGGTGACAGACAGGAGTTTTTTCATGATAAAGAGAAGACAGTCTTTTTGCCCTTTGTGAGGAAATTCATGGACTACATTTGGAAATGGATTTTCTGTAGCGAGACTTTATCCCTCACATTGTTGAAACTTTTATTAGTCAGGCCTTATCAAATTTCCGTTTAGCACATTTCCGCCCTCCATTTAAACCCCAAGACATGAAGAGGATTTAAAGAGCACAGACAATTTACATATAGCTATCCATGAAATCAGAGTACTTTCTTTAACGTGTTTCATGTACTAGTAAAATTTGCATGGTAAAGGATGCTAATGGTTAGGAGGACAATATGACCTAATCGCTCAGTGAAAAGAAAAACAGTTTTTTTTTAAGAAAGACAATTGTAATGTGATTGTATATTTTTTTTAGGAGGACAAGAACTTAAGGCCTTAGTTTTGGAAATTGTAGTGCCTCTAGCCCTTAATTGAGTTATATGCTGCAGAAAAGTCCTAGGTGCAATAATCAAATAGCCAGCCAAGCTGGAGGAAGCTTCACCCTGAGTTAATACAATGAGCTTGTGTGTGTGTGTGTGTGTGTGTGTGTGCTGAGGAGTTTGTGTGTATTGGCGTGCACATATGCTTGTGTGTGCATGGATTTGTGTTTGTGTGAGCAGTGGGGTCATGCTCCTGGAGATGCTTTTGTTTTCATGTGACCCCCTTCCCTTTGTCTGTTTGCAGTCAGTCAGCTTCTCCTCTGCACCAGTGCCCTAAGTGACAGCCCCTGGCAGTAATGAGGCTGCACACTCCGCTATAATTGAACCCTGTCAGCACTGCCCATTAAGACCGTGGTGTGCATGCCAGCTCATTAATCCAGAGCCCATGTCTTCTCCTCCGTCATTTCCCTCTTACACCCTGGCACCGTTTCAAGTCCTGAGTCCCTCATTGTGCGTGTGGAGGTGCAGGAACGGAGAGTAATTGGTGCTGATGTACCCATCCCGAGGAAGAGCCCATGCAATAAGGGCATGTTCACATCTGCAAACTGGTGTCACAGTTGTACATTGTTTGAGGGGTTTGAGTAGTCTATTTGCAGACCTTTTTTCTTCACAATTGATTAAAATTTTGCATCTCAAACTTTCACAATTCTGTGATGAAAGAGTAGGAATTCGTGATGTGAATAACTCACACATATAGATGGCTCTATAAATTATATTGAATTTGGCTTAGTATGTGCTCATTTCTTTGTACAACTATATGACATAAAGAGATTCTGTATTATTGTACTTTCTTCTTAGTAAACATTTTAGGGAAAAAATCATTTTCTTCAGGTTTTTTTTTCCTCTCCCCTAACATTTTGTGATATTAACATAAAAATAATAATTTTAACATCAGCATCTTTTCATTTTATTTACTATTCTTTATCTATGCAGTATATTTAGAATTTTTTTTCCCTTTTTGTGCTTTGCATACAAGAGGTCTTTCCATGTTAAAATTAGGTACTAGTAAAAGTAGGAGGACTCAATTATCACTTACATGGGAAAACCTTCTTAACATTATTATGTGTAACATTGCTTGGAGCCTTTCTTTCATCTCATCATACTAAATACACCTTTTTTACACTAGAAAAAGTAATTAAATTATATTCTTTTTTGAATAATTTTTAATCTGTAATCTAATTGAGCCTTGTCTTTTAATGTGCCTTCTAAGTAGGAATCAAAGAAAATATTTCTTGGGCCTTTGTAGGGAAGGCAGTTCAATTCAAGGTAGTACCTAATTGAAATATGACAATATAAAAATGGTCCAGCCTACTGATGATGTTGGGTGCCAATGAGTTGGTTTCAATTCACAGGACAAGAACATAATGTAACAGAAGGCAGGGCCACTCTCTAGTTCAGCTCCATGCTCACAATTGTGTCCTTGCTTAAGCCGACGGTTGCAGCCACTGTGCCCATTCTTCTTTGAGGATCTACTAATCACTGAGGACCTTGCTTTTTTTTTTTTTGTTAGCCAAATACCATGGCTTAGTGGTAAAGCATTGCACTGCCAGCAGAAAGGCACACAGTTCAAATCCACAGGCAGTTCCATGGCAGAAAGATGATCAGTCTCCTCCCATGTGATTTAATGCCTCTACAAACTTACTGGACAGTCCGCTATTGGTCAGTCCGACTCTTTGGTACATAGCAACAGAAACCACTCCAGCTACTTGTCCTTCCTGGTATGGTGTCCACAGTATGTAACACAAACTCTTCACATCATTGCTGCCAAGAAGATTTCTAACTGGACTTCTTCTAACACAGATTGGTTCATTCTTCTGCCAGTCCATGACAGAGTCAATATTCTTTACCGGCATTCTCATTCACATTCATTGACATTTATCTTTTCTCCTTTTTTTGTTGTTGAGGTTTTGCCCAGATAGAAAGCAATGGAAAATGCCATGGTATGGATCTGGTTCACCTTAGTCCTTAAAGTGATATTAGTTGTTTTTTATCACTTGAAAGAAGCTATTTGCAGAAGATTTGCCCAAATGCGATATGTCAATTGATTTCTTGACTACTGCTTACAGTGATATTGATTGTGGATCCAAGTCAAATGAACAACTGACAGCATACCCTCTCTCCATTTGCTTTAGTATTGCATATTGGTCCAGTTGTGAGAACTTTTATTTTCTTTGTAGTTTGGCCTGAAGACTTTGATCTTCATCAGTATGTGCTTGAAGTCGCCTGCTCTCAGCAGGCAAGGTTATGCCGTCTTTATATCAAATGCTGTTGGTCTTCTTTCACTCTGAATTCGGAATTCTTCTTCAGGTAGTCCAGGTACTTGCATCATTTACTTAATCGTGTAGCTTGAGTAAATAAGTCCAGGTTCTACATGGGCATAATTAATGCTTTTCTTGTGGTGTTATCCATAACACACAGTCCACACTATACCTTGCATAGTCAAAATGCAGGTAAATTGTCTTTCTGATATCCTCTGCTTTTGGCTAAGAACTTCTGAAATCAACAATGATATTCCATATTCTATGTCACCTTTTCAGTAGAGCTTGAATTTCTGATGATACTATATTGATACACTGCTGAAACTGTTTTTAAATTATCTTAGCACAATTTTATTGGTGTGTGATATTATGTTGTCCATTATTTTCAGCACCATAGCCTCTTAATAGTGCAGGCTTTGTATGAGAATATAACATACGTTCACTCATTTTACTATTACAATAATAGGGTGAGAATAGTGAGACTTTTACTTGCTTATTTTGGAAAGATTATAGAAAAGAACAGGTACTAAAAATATCATACTTCATAAGATAAAAAAAGAATATTAGTGAAAATACAGGAAATCCTATGTGAGATTAATGGACATAATACCTACAACAGTGGGCTCACACTTACCAAATCCATTGTGTGGTGCAGGGCTGAATAATTTTTCATTGTGCTAAATATGAGGTTGATATGAGAGTGCTGACATGGTTCCATCTAACAGCATTGATCGAGCTTCAGTACTTTGAAGATAGATCAGATGATGTGTTGATAAAAATGGCTGGAAGATTAAACTGAGTCCTTAGAAATTAACTCCCCTTACTTAAATAAAATTTTCACAATATCATTTCATTTTAGATGTCTTTGAATTTTATTAAAGAGGCAGGAACTCTTTTTTTAAAACCAAATGGATGGGATTTCTTTGTATTTGATAATAAAATTATTATCTATCCTAATAAAAATAGTAATTTCTAGATCCATCTTGAAGTACAACTTCGTGAGTGACAGGATTATATCCATACGCTTACAAGGAAGTCCAGTGAATACCACTATC
>NW_006399771.1:18195067-18210813 GCF_000299155.1 Elephantulus edwardii | reverse complement strand
AGTTTGTTATGATCCACACAGTCAAATGCCTTTGCATACTCAATGAAACACAGATAGACATTCTTCTGGTATTCTCTGCTTTCAGCCAAGATCCATCTAACATCAGCAACTATATCCCTATTACCACAACCCCTTCTAAATGTATTATTTACTATCTTTTATTTAAAGCGCTTTTAGGTTTGCAGAAATTTTGAGAAGACTCTATAGTTTATATTAGAGCTTTACTTTTTGTGTGGTATAGTTTTGACTAATGTGTAATGTCACTGATCTGCATTACTGTATTATTCAGTATAGTTCTGCAGTTAGATAATGCTCTGGATTGCACCAGTTTATGCTTCCTACATCCTCATTACACAACTACTGATCTTTTTTTTTCATAGTTGGAGTCATGCAGTATGCAGATTTTAGGCTAACTTCTTTCACCTAGGTGTATAAATGTAAGGTTTCTCTATGAATTTTCATGACTTGATATTTGTTTCTATTGATTACTCATAAATAAAAATAAATTAGCTATTTTATGAATATACCATACTTTATCTGTTCACCTAATCAAGTACATCTTTGTTGCTTCCATTTTTTCACAGTTCTGATTGGAGCATGTTTTTTTGTGTAATATCTAGGCACGTGATTTCTGAATCATGTGATTAAACTCTGTTTAGTTCCATATGAAACTGCCAACCTGTCCTCCAAAATGACTGTACCAGTGTGCATTCCCAGCAGCAATGAACAAGAGTTCTTGTTATTCCACATTCTTACTGGTGGTGTCTGTGTTTTGAGTTTAGTCATTCTACTGGTTGGCTGTGGTTTTATTTTTTGTTTGTTTGTTTTCGTTTGTATTTCCTTAGTGACATAGGAGGCAGTCCTGGTGTCCTAGAAGGTAGAGTTGCACAGCTAACCCGAAGACACTTAGTTCAAATACTGTAGCTCCTTCGTGGGAGAAAGAATTTTCTCCTGTGTGATTTTGTATTGAAAACCCATGGAAGGGTCTCCTATGAGTCCGTTCTAACTCCAAGGTGATGAGTTGGGTGTCTGAACGCCATAGGGTCCTCTCATGCCTACTCAGAGGGGAGCTGCACTGCTAAGCCAAAGCTTGTGCCTCTCTGGCAATTAAAATCTAAGATCAGCACTGTAGGAGAAAGAAGTCCCTTCTTGTGTGATCTGCAGTCTTAGAAACCCAATGATGGGTCGGGTATGAGTCTCTTCTTACTAGAAGACAATGAATTTAGTTAATGACATGTATAATTGAATATCCTTTTATATGCTTGGTTGACAAGCATATAAACATATGCTTGTATAGTATGTTACTCTAATGAAGTATCCATTCCAATTTTGCCCATTTTTAATATTGTGTTAAGTTTAAGAATTTTTGGTATGTTTTGGATATAAATCTTTTATCAGATACATGATTTGTGATGTTGCCCCCTGGGCTTTTAATTTGTTCAGTTGTGTCTTGAGATCAAAGTTTTACATTTTAATGAACTATAGCTTACCATATTTTCTTTCCTGGATTATAACTTATTGACCAGCTTCTGAAATTTGAACTTATCTTGCTGGACCTCTAGTAGTCCAACTGCCTATAAGGATTACTTGGCTTTTATGTGTGATTCACTTCATGAGTCTAATAGCATTCCACTGACCTGGTCTCTGTTAATATTAACTGAAAATGAAGTTGGATGTTACAATAATGTAAAAAAATTTAATAGTTTCCAAATGCTATTTTTCATTTCATCGATTTCTGCACAATTTTCTTTTTGGATTAGTAGCAGACAGCTGTAGGTGAGCATTGGCCAGTGTGCCACAGTTTGACTAACATATATGTAGACCCGTACTAGCAAGAATATATGACCCATACCATCAAGACTCTCTTGGGGTCTGCTAGAAGTTTAGAACCTCAGGCCTTATGCCATAGCTGTTAAATAATTTTATCAAGCTTTCCTAGAATTCCCTACTCTATATCGAACCAATTCCCTTAAAGAGGATTAAGGCACAAGTTACAAGTTATATTAAAAAAAATAATAATACAATAACTAACCAGGGAAATGTCAAGAGAAGCAAAGAAACAGTAAGAATTTTGTTTTATTTATCTATTTATAACTTAACTGTTTAAAGAAAATTGAAAATAAATGTAAGATTATCAGGGAAGTCAAGCTGTTAAAAAAAGCTAACAAAAATTACACTTAAAGTCATTTAAGAAAAAAAGTTTAAAAGTAATGAAATAACATTGAAAAATTAGATCAGAGACCTAGTTTTAAAATGCTTCCACTGTAAAAATATTTACAAGTTATTAAGAGATAACATAACTGACACATGCTCTTCCCCAACTACTTTGATTCAATAAGTACTTGTGAAGCATCTATTGCAAGCCAAATAATAGTAGGTTTTGAGCTGTGTGATGTAGCTACTGGTTACATATAGTACTGAACACTTGAAACCTGGCCAGTCAGACTGGGATGTGTTTACACTGAATGTTCCTTCACCGCCCTCCTTCTGCCCACCAAGCTCTGTAATGTCATGATGTTCCCCCTGCCTACCATCAGACCCCCTCCTCCCTCTCCTTTCCCTCTTTGGACTTATTGGGAAGCCTGCAATTTTTATTATGAAGGTCTTATGTAGTATTTGCCCTTATGAGACTGAGTTAGATTTTTTTTATTTTTGATGTGGGAAAGAATTGATATTTCTTGTTCCATTTTCTAAAATAAGTATTTCTTTTTTAAATCCTGGTGGTGCAAAGGTTAAGCATACATCTGCTAGCTGTAAAGTTGGTCATCATAACCCACCTGTGTGTTCTGTGAGATCTAGAGATAATCTTTTGTAAAGATCACGGCTCAGAACACTCTCTGGCAGTTCCACTCTGTCACTTGAAGTTGAAATCTACTTGATGACAGTTAACAAGAGCCACATCACCTCCTAAATAGTCCTCCCTGCTTCTACTTAAGTTTTGAGGAGTTTTTTAAAAGATAAATAAATCATAATATTGATTATATGTACTTTTAAATATAAATTCTACAGCTACCTTTGCTTCACAGACATCTCCTGCTTTTCTTAATCAGTGAAACCTCCTAAGACAGGTGGTGAGGTAGCTTCCAGAATTTTAATTATGAGTTCACAGCATGTTGACTTACATGGGAACATAGTGAAATGGAAATAATATGAACATGGAAACTGAGTACACCAGGTTGTAATTTTAGTTTTTGCCACAGTCAGACTTTTCTAAATCTCATTTTCATCTGGTAGCATGACGACAGTATTAAAACTCCTAGGGTTGTGGTGAAGAGAGTAAAAGCAAAAAGATGTCTTAAATTCCTCAGCATCATATTGGCCCAGCAGATGCTTAGTTGGCCAGCATTCTCCTTGAGTGATGAAGGTAGGGGGAAATAGTAGTACTTCTGTGCCTATGGTTTGTAGAAGCAGCATTTGGGACAACCTTTATATTGGGCTTTTGTACAGTGCTTTGACACAGTAATTATTCCATTAGGTACTTGTATAATCAAATATATATATAGTATCACTATTCTCTAAATTCCCAAACTGAAATGCGTATCAATTAGGAATTGATTATATTTGTAAATCCCAAAGGTGAAATGTGATGACAAAGAATGATGTATATTTCTTGGACATATGTCCAAAATATACCAACTAAAAAAAAAGTACAGGATACTATGCTCTGTTATATGTACAGCAAGTCTGTAAAATAATATATAATGCCATTTATTAAATAGGTCACTCCTGAGGAGTAGAAATGGGATTCACTTAGTTTTTTACCTATTTACACATAGTCTGGTGGCCTCATGGGTAAGGGGTTGTGATGCCAACCCAAAGGCTAATGTTTTGAATCTATTATCTACTCCAAAGGAGAAAGATGGGAAATCTTCTGTGTGATTTACAACATTGGAAAACCCATTAGGGATGGGAAGAGGTCAGATATAAGTCAGTTCTAAATCAGTGGCAGTGAGTTTTATATATTTTTTACTACTACTTGAAATTTTATTACTTTTAGATTAAGTATTGCTTTTAAAACATAGTTACATATATATGTATATCTATTTCTTTTTCTCTCTATAAATATTAATATCTATTAATATTAAGATCTAGATATTGAATGGCCCAGAAGCATGAAAAGATGGTGGAGGGAATACGCAGATACACTGTACAAAAAAGAACTGCCTGGCACAGAAAGATTTCAGGAAGTACCATATGAGCAGGAGCCAGTGGTAATTAAAGATGTGAAAGCTTCATTGAAGGCATCGGCAAGATAGAAGGCCCCAGGAATTGATAGGATACCAATTGACTTGTTTCAATTAACAGTTGCAGCCCTGGATGTGCTCACTAGTCTATGCCAGAAAATTTGGAGGACAGCAGTTTGTCTAACAGATTGGAAGAGGTCCATATTTGTTCCCATTCCCAAGAAATAATGATACAACAGAATGTGGAAACTATTGAACAATATCATTAATATCACATTCAGAAAAATACTGCTGAGGAGAAGCTCAAGCAGGATTTAGAAGAGGCCATGGCATCAGGAATATCATTGCTGATGTCAGATGGTTTTTTGCTGGAAATAAAGAATACTAGAAGAATGTCTATTTATGCTTTATTTACTATGAAAAAGTTTTTTACTCTGTGAATCATAACCAGTTGTGGCTGAAACTGAGAAGAATGGGAATCCCATTCTTAATTGTGTTCATGTGAAACCTTTACCTAGATCAGGAGGTTGTTGTGTAAACAGAGAATAGGAACACTAAATAGTTTAAAATTAAGAAGGGAGTGTGTCAAGGTAGCATTCTCTCTCCATACCTGTGCAATCTGTATTTGATTGTATATTGAGTATATTGAGAAGCTGGGCTCTATGAAGAGGAATGTGACATCAGGATTGGAAGAAACTCGTCAATAACCTTTCTTGCTGAAAGTGAGGAGGACTGAAATCACTTGTTGCAGAACATCAAAGAATACAGCTTTCAGTATAGATTGCATCTCAATGTCAAGAAAACAAAGATTCTTACCACTGTATCACTTCTTACCATTGTACAATGCCATGTGGATGGAGAAAAGATTGAAATTATCAACAACTTCATCTTGGTTGTTCATACTTGGATCCACAATTAACCCTTGGTACCAGCAGTCAGGAATTCAGGAGACATTTTCCACTGGGAAAGTCTGCAGTTAGGGACTGTTGGGGAATGTTAGAGAGGAAGCCTCTGGCCACGGCAGATTGCCCAGCCCTGGATAAGTGCAAACCCAAGATGGATGCTGCATCTGTTGAGCTGGAAGTGGTCTGTACTGAGCTGAGGTTCTCCTGTCCAATCTGTATGTCCCACATCTACAAGCCCATCCCATTCTGTCTTCTTCTTTACTCACCCACTTCCAATAAAGTTGAGTTTGGCTCTCTGCTGTGCTCCTGAGGGGTGTGTCTCTGTCACACTTACTGATGTCAGGGTGTTGTTGCTCCCCACCAGCAAATGGCCAGCAACAAGGGACCTCTCCAAATTTTTGAGGAATAATGATATCAGTTTGAAGATTAAGGTGTATCTGATTTAGACCATGGTCTTTCTGATCACTTCCTATGCATTTGAGAGTTGGATAGTGAATAAGCATGACAGAAGAAGAATTAATGTGTTTGAACTATGTTGTTGGAGAAGAGTGTTGAACATCCTACGGACTAAGGGGTTGTGACAGTAGATAATAGATTCAAAACATTAGCCTTTTGGTTGGCATCACAACCCCTTACCCATATATAAAAGAACAACCATATATGTCTTGCAGAAAGCGCAGCTCAATGTATTGCTCTGGTGGTCTAGTGGCAAAAAGCTGTACTGCAATCCTGATGGCATGTTGTTCGAATCCATCAGTTGCTCTAAGGGAGAAGGATGGACAGTCTCGTTCCATGAGACTAACTGCCTCTGAAAACCCATCAGAAGGTCAGCTATGGGTTGATTTCAACTTTACAGTACACAATGATAACAGCATTGCATTCTAGTTACATAGTCAAATTTTAATGGCAAACCCAATTTGGAAGAAAGAAAGTGACATCTCATAGTGAAGTAATATTGGAGTTTTGCCAGGCACATACAAAATCAATTCAAAAGACTGCATACTATGTTGAAGTTCGTTCAGTATGTCATGTTTAGTAAGAAATGATTTCTCAAACAACTTTCTATTAAATGTAACAGTCTTCTACTTTGGGATTCAGACTTGCTAATAACAACTTATTCTCATATTTTTTAAGGATCCAAATGATTAAAATGCATCTGAGAAGGTAGCCTTAAAAAAGCAGGTCCCATTGATTCTGTTTTTCTACTCACCAATTTGATGCAAACTAATTGGGTATAATTTAATCTTTTAGGGGGAAGGAGGTCAGTTTCCAACTCAGTTTTGTTTGCACTTGTAAAAGAAACATGAAAGTCAAAATAAATTAAAATTGATTTATTATAGGAGGGCCCTATTCCAAATGAGCTTAGCTAAATTGATGCTAAAACAAAAGTGGTTTATTAAAAAAAATACAATAATGTAAGGATTTTTTCTAATCCTGATTAGATTTTAAATGGTTCCTTAGTAGTTTGTATAATTATAATACTGTGCCAAGCAATGAGTAACAATAGAAAATTACTCATTAGTGCATGCTTCTCTTTGGCATTGTTCCAGGGCCTGCAGCCTGATGTTTGCAGTGGAGACCGTCTACAGCATTTCCCTGTCTGATATAGGACATCAAAGATTGCTTGGATTTCTCTGTGCTCAGACATTCTTGATTTTGTCTGAAGTGGTAATAACCTGAAGAGCCAATGGCAGCATGAAATTTAAAACATTCTGGCACTTTCCATTTCTGGTATCAAATTCAGAGACATTAGAGAAGTAGATTTGGATTTCTCAGTTTTTAAACAAAGTGGACAATTTCAAAATCTAGTTTTCAAAACATGAGGTTAAAAAGTCATAACAATTGTGATGACTAAAGTAAATTAATCTCCAGAATTAGATTTTAAATGTTCCCCACTTATAATCTGTACCATTTGTTTGATGAGCATCCAATGTATATTTTAAATGTGTTGAGACATTAGCTATGCATCCTTAATTAGTAAATAATGAGATGTTGAATCTAGCATATTGGAATTTTATTATTTGTTTTGTAATATTTTTCCAATATATGTTATAGCCAGCCAGTAAACCGAAAATCATAACAACTCAATTCAGGTTTTTGTACCTTGTTTTGGGTTTCTCAAGCTCTCAATATTAATGGATGCAGACACTCTCATAGTTTCCCCATTGAAATGGCTGTTGTTCTTGTTTTGTGTCATTTAATTATAAGCAACTCAAAGCTGCCCCACCAACAGGTTTTCACAGGGGAAGAGATTGCCTTTCTCATATGGAGAAGCTGGTGGATTTGCAATCAAGATATTAAGGAGTTGAACAGAAGATTCCAGGGGGCAGCGAGGGAAGACAAAGTCAAGTATTACAATGAAATGTGCAAGGAGCTCTGAGTCAGAAAATCAAATGGGTTGAACTCGCTCAGCATTTCTTAAGGTCAAGTAACTGAAGAAGACATTTAAACCTTGAGTTGCAATACTTAAGGGTGCTTAACATAACAACAACCACCACCTTTGCACTGGAAGCACAATTCCTTACTACTAAGCCATCAGAGCTCCCTTGGAGTGACTAATGGATTATAACTATTGACCTCTGGGTTAGCAGCCCAACACATAATATATATATATCACTAGGTTTTTATGGCCAGCCATAGCTACAGCAGAAAATAGCTGATATAGTGGGTTATTTGTAAATAGTAAAAAGTAAGAAATTCCTATTTTAATAGGGTTAAATTATGGACAGTCCTTATAGATTTAGATAGATAATCTCACTTAAAAAGAGGAATGGTCATTATCGCCAATGACAGATAGCTTTTGTCAGAAAGCAGAGTACCAGAGGAATGTCTATCTGTGTTTCATTGACTATGCAAAGGCATTTGACTGAATGGATCACAAAAAACTGTGGCTAACCTTGAGGAAAATGGAAATCTCAGAACTCTTGATTGTGCTCATGCAAAACCTATACTTGGACCAGGAAGCAGTCCTCAGAACTGTTGTTATGTGCCATCGAGTTGCTTGCGACTCTTGGCGACCCTATATACAAAAGTCCTATACCCTGCTCTATCCTGTGCCAATCTTATTGTCTACAACACACCTACCCCCATTACCCCAGTCACTAAATCAGTCCATCCCATTGAAGGTCTTCCTCTCTTGTGCTGTCCTTCCACCCTCCCAAGCATGACATCCTTCTCCAATGATTGGTTCCTCCTTGCAACATGTCCAAAGTATGTCAGGTGAAGCTTCAGAATCCTGGCCTCCAAGGAGCAGTTTGGATTCACTCTGTCTAGGAAAAACCTGTTTGTTCTCCTAGAAGTCCATGGTATATTAAATATTCTTTCTAGAACCACAGCTTAAAGGCATCAAGTCTATGATCATTCCTAGTCATGTCCAGCTTTCTGATGCATTGCAAGTAATTACAAAACCATGGCCTGAATAAGGTACACCTCAGTTTTCATACTGATATCATTGCTATTTGGTATTTTGGAGAGGTTTCTGACAGCAGACTTTCCTAATGCAATTAATCTTTTCATTCCTAGCTGCTGGTACCAAGAGTGTTGATTGTGGAGCCAAGCAAATTGATCCTGTTAACAATCTCTATCTCTTCATCATCTATCATGCTACTACCAATCAGCCCAGTGGTGAGAATCTTTGTTTTCTTGATGGTAAGCTTCAATCCATATTTAAGGCTCTAGTACTTGACCTTCTGCAGCAAGTACTTCAGGTTCTCCTCAGTTTTAGCAAGCAGGGTTGTGTCATATGTGTAATGCAGATTATTGATGAGTCTTCCTCCAATCCTGATGCTACATTTCTCCGTATAGTACAGCCTCCTGGATAATCTGTTCTGCATATAGACTGACAAGTTATTAGATAAGACACATTTCTTGCATACACCCTTCCCAATTTTGAACCATGCAGTGTTTCCTTGCTCTGTTCTGATGACTGCTTCCCGGTCCAAGTATAGGTTTCACATAAGCACTATCAAGTGGTCTGGGATTCCTATTCTTTTCTAAATTAGCCACAGTTTGTTGTGATCCACACAGTCAAATAATGGCTTTGAATGAGTAGTCAATGAAATACAGATATTCCTCTAGTACACTCTGCTTTCAGTAAAGATGAATCTAACTTTAGCTATTATATTCCTTGTACCACATGGTTCAAAACCAGGAAATGAGTGCATCCTTTCCAGGGATGCATCCTGTCTCCATACTGTTTTAATCTATAAGTAGAACAGATCATTCAGGAGGCTGGGCTTCATGAGGAGGAATGTGACATCAGATGGAGAAGAAGACACAATTGGTGACTTATGTTATGTATAATTTTGCTTGCTGAAACTGAGGAAGACCTAAAGTGCTTGCTGCAAAAGTTCAAGGACTGTAGTCTTCAATATGGATTGAAGCTCAGCATCAAGAAGACAAAGATTCTAATCACTGGGCCAATTGGCAGGACCATGATAGATGGAGAAGATATTGAGGTTGCTAACAATTACAGCTTGCTCAGCTCCACAGTCAACACTCTTGGCACCAGCAGTCAGGGAATCAAAAGACTAATTTCACTTGGAAAATCAGTGGTCAGCGATCTCACCAGAGTACTGAGAAACAAATATATCAGTCTAGAGACTAAGGTGTGCCTGATCCAGGCCATAGTCTTTGCAGTTACTTACTACCATCAGAGACCTGGACAGTAACTAAAGATGACAGAAGAATTGATGCCTTTGATTTGTGGTGCTGGAGAAGAATCCTGAACATATCGTAGACCACCAAGAAACACATAGGTCTCTCTTGGAGAGGGTGAAACCAAGTTTCTCTTTGGAGGCTGGGATTTTGAAGCTCTGTTTCACATACTTTGAGCACGTGGGCAGGAAGGAACCATTCTTGGAGAAGGACATCATGCTCAGAACAGAGGAGAGACAGCAAAAGAGATGAAGACTTAGGATGATATGGATGATACAGTAACTGTCCAGTGGGGGTTGGTGTATTGGAGTCAATGAGACTGGCTCAGGACAGGGCAGGCTTCAGAGCTGTTGTGCATAGGTTCACTATGAATTTCAGGAAATTTTATGACTCATAGCAACAACAAAAACCAACAACAACAACAACAACAACCCTGTATATGGATATAGACACAACCTTGCTTGCTGAAACTGAAGGAGACTTGAAGTACTTGCTGCAAAAGGTCAAGGACTGTAGCCTTCAATATGGATTGAAGCTCAACATCAGGAAGACAAAGATTCTCACCACTGGGACAATTGGCAACATCATATTAGATGGGGAAGGGATTGAGGTTGTTAGCAATTACAGCTTGATCAAATCCGCAGTCAACGCTCAACACCAATGGTCAGGAAATCAAAAGACAAATTGCATTGGGAAAATCTTCTGTCATAGACCTCTTCAGAGTGCTGAAGAGCAATGATGTCATTCTAGTTATAAAGGTGCAGCTGGCCCTGATTTTCTCAACTACTTGTTATATTTCAGAGAGTTGGACAATGTCTAAGGATTCAAAAGAAGAATAGATGCTTTTGAGTTGTGGTGCTGGAGAAGAGTCTTGAACATACCATGGACTGCCAAGAAAAAATTTAAGCCTGTCTTAGAGAGGGTGAAAGCAAGTCTTTCCTTGGAGGCTAGTATTTTTTTTTTATTTTTTTTTTTCTTCTTGGAGGCTAGTATTTTGAAACTCCGCCTCACATACTTTGGGCACATGGCCAGGAGAGATCAGTCATTGGAGAAGAACATCGTGTTGAGAAGGGTGGACAGACAGTGCAGGAGAAGAAGACCCCAGATGAGATGGATTGATATAGTAACAAGTGTAATGGGGGTTGGTGTGTCGGAATTAGTGAGACTGGCTCAGGACAGGGAAGGATTCAGAGCTGCTGTACATAGGGTCACTATACATGGGGTCTCTCTGTGTATCACAGGCTACTCAATGGCACGTAATAACAATAATATACTATGACAGACTTGAAAGCAGGTGTGGGTATCCACTTCCTAAACTACATGCCCCTGGAGACTCTATGAACTTTGATAAATGTTGGTAGTTGTAGAGAGGCTTCAGGCTCAACTAGAAGGCAATCAGAATCATCAACAACAACAACAACAACAACAACAACAACAACAACAACAAAACTTCATCAATAGATACCCCATTTTTTTATTCCTTTATATGAATATATGAGATAAATATTAAGATACTCTTATTCAATCAGCCATTTAATGTATAATTGTTTACTATTGTATCAGTCCTAGATTTAGCACTTTGAACGACTGAAGTAGAAATCATTCTCTTTATCTCACTGTCGTTGAGTAGGTTCTTACTCATGGTTGAAACCTTCATTGGTTTTCAAGGCTATAAATCACATGGGAGGAGATTGTCCCTCTTTCTCTCTTGGAGGACATGGTGGATTTGAACCTCTATAGAAGTGCGGCCTTTGGAGAAGTAGCACAGCTTTCTGCAGATTACACTACCAGAGTTCTCAAATTATTCTTTAGGCCCTGCAATTTTTTCTCTGTGTTCTCATTGGTTAAGCCGTTTAAAAAAAAATGACTTTATGTATCATTCAAAGAAATACTTTACAAGGATTACATAGATTGTTGGGAGATTTTTATTAGATAATTTATCATAATAGGAGTGGCTCCACTCTAGAAGTTGGGTTCTCGTGTCTTGATGAGGGTCACATAAGGAAAGTTTTGGTTTGTGTTATTGGTTTTTCTCTCCACAAGTGGGTGTCAGCTAGCTGGCCTTTTGCTCAATTTAGCCAACAAGGACCTAAGGGTGGAGGTCTACTTGGTTTATCATAGTCAACAGCATTTATTGGGCATGCCTTTAAAATTTTGTAGGTGGTACAGCAGTCGTTGGTCTATTTGCCGTACTGAATAATTGGAAGTTGCTGTGATGCAGAATACTGTGCCATAGCCCATCCTGGACAGTGTTTGGAGGTGCTTCCAGATTCATTCAGGTTTGGAAGCAGTCGTGGCACCCACTTCCTAAACCAGATGCCTCTGGAAACTCTATAAACATAGAGAAATGATGTTAATTATAGAACAGAGTTCAGGTATATTATTAACAGGGTCTCTGTGAATCGTATTTGTCCTGACCATGCTTAACCACTGCTAAGTGAGACTAGTGTTATATTTTGGAAGAACATTCTTCTACTGTGTACATCACTCTTTGTCAATTTGCTGTACTGAGATAATCTGGGTTGGCTGTGATGCTGAACATTTTGCCACTGGAGTGTCAAATGCCATAATGACTTCCCAATGTGGACAGTATTTGGTGGAGGTCCCAGTTGCAAAACAGGTTTGGAACAGAAGTGGCATCCACTTCCTAAACCATATGCTTCTGAAAACTCTATGAAATTTGAGAAACAACGAGAGTTATAGAAAGGTATTAGGTCTTTTGTTCATAGAGTCACTATGAGTTGTGTTCAACTTGACAGCAATTAACAACAACTATCTATCTATCTATCTATCCATTTGTTAATTATATATTATAGATATATATAAAACAATAATTAAACAATTATAATAGTTGCTGGGATGCTAAACACTGTGACACTGATGTGTAAAATGTGATAATGTTTACCCAAGTTGGAGAGTGTTTCGTGGAGCTCCCAGATTAAAACAGGCTTGGAAGAAGAGGTGACATCCACTTCCGAAATAGCTTGCCTCTGGAAACCCTGTGAACTTAGAGGAATGATGACAGTTATACAAGTGCTCAAGTCTTTGCTTCATAGGGTCGCTATGAGTCATCTAAAACTTGACAGCACTTAACAACAACAATCTAAATGTGTTAGAATCTCGTTATTATTAGAAAAATTATTTTGCTAAATTCCTGGCCAAAAAAACAAATAGATATGTCTTGGGCAAATTGTAGCCAAAGTGCTTCTTAGAGGCAAGAATAGCAAAGTTTCATCTCACATAATTTGGGCCTTTTGCTAAAAGGGCTATTCCTTGGAAAGAGACATGTTGCTAGAAAAGGTGGAAAGGAAAGGGGGATCTTTAACAAGATGGATTGACACAGTTACGGAAGCAATGGGTTAAAGTCTGTCAGAGATGATGAGAATAGGAAAGGTTTAAGATCTGTTGTTCAATTGGGTTGTATTGTGTTATATTCAACTTAATGGCATCTAACAACAACAACAACAACACTTAGTTAAGGTATTTTACTGGTTGCTAAAATAACTCATAGCTTCCTGAGACTACACCTGAAGTATTTAGAAATTTGTAAAACTCTTGAGAAAGTATACATTTCATCACAGATGACTTTTTAAAAAATGGCTACATATAAAGAGGGGTTTGCAGGGTCCATTCTAGGTTTATCCATCTAATTTTATTTATTTTATTTTTTTAGTTTTAAAAAGGAGAGTCTATTAAAAAATTCAAAATGTGTAGAGGATTCCAATGAAATAAAGATTGAATGATGTCACATGGACTAAGCAGTGTGGATACCCTTATGGTTTAGTAGATTGGCCTTTGAGATGGTTTGGTTGGTGGTGGATCACACAGGGTTTTCTTAGTGTCAGAAAAGTAAAGGGTTGGGGACAAAGGACAATTACACATTGGGGAGGTTTTTGGAGAGAGGATGTTAAGGGAATTATCAGGGCTTGTGCCATAGGAGTAGAGTGTCTATGCAGAGAACAGGTCTTAGAAGTTTTCCTGTCTCTCTAGAATTTCTGTGTGGACGTGGTACACATGGGTGAAGATTTGCTCGATTTGGACATGGTGGGGATCAACACAGCTATTGCCAGTGCTTTTTGACACATTCTTTTAGTTGAGGTGTTGATGGTGTAGTTAGCTTGTATGAGGAGCCTCTTGTTGATTTAAACATTTCAGATGATCTCATCTTGTTTTTTTTCCTGTGAAGTTGCTGGGGTATCTCCCTTCTTTGTAAAGATCCTATCAAGCGTTTTCTCTTAGAGCTCTGTCTCAGGATGGGAGGGAAGAACCAATTGCTATAGGTAATTGCTATTTTTATTTACTTTAAAATAAAATGAAAACAAGTAACCTACTCTTAAAATCAAGCAAACGAGCATAAAGACATTTCGTGGGTTGTGAATGAAATCCATTCCTGTGTCTTTAAGAATTTGTAGGGAAATTGGACCAGGTCCATATGGTTCTTATTTCATCATACTTCAGTACAAAAAAAAGTCTCAAAAAACCTTTATATAATTTAAAAACTGCACATGCAGCAAGTGAGGATGATTGTGGTAAATTTTTTGGGAGTAGGGATTGCTTTAATTGTTTGGGAGTAAGGGCAAATTAACATGACATTAAAGCACTGAGGCAATATGCTCCAGTATGTCAGGGGCGGTGAGGATGGCCCAGGATAGGCCAGGGTTCAGATCCATGTTTCATAGGGTCACTATGAACATAGTTCATAGAGTTGTAGTTCATTCAAGGGCTGCTAACAACATCAACAAAGGTCAAGTATAAATTGTCTGTAATTTGAACGTTTGTAACTGGGGAATTGCTTGTAATATTTTCACTTTTATTAGTACAGTTTATTGCCATATTTTATATGTAGCAAGTGTTTTAGCAACCAATATTAAACTCTTCTTGAAGTCTCCTGGGAAATATTCCTACTTCATCTGGCTGTGGTTTGAAAATGATAATACCCAGGTAATTTTCCGAGTCTTGGAAGTATGTCCATCCCATATTCTTTTGAGATAACACTGCATTGATCATTACATATCAACTTGAGGAAACGGGATCACATAATACTAGTAAAATTTTATACTGGAGAATGAAACACTTGTATTAGCAAATTTAAAGCTGGCACAATAGCCGAACCCATTCTCACTATGAGAGTTCTGTGTGCATGATGTAGTGATAAATAACAATCTTGAGAGCAGTAAGAGTCATAAGTAAACTTTTCAGAAGAAGAGCCTGAGCTACCTTTTTTGATGAGATATGTTTAAGAAAGTTCTAGATCAATCTAGAGGACCTACAACAAAAATTGTTAGAAATTATTTTATTATGATACCTATCTCATTTTTTGGGTAATCTGTTTATTTCATACAATTACACACAAATTCTCAAAACAATAGGGACCCGTTTATATGGTAATGAAATAGGATTGATACAACAAGGGTGGGAAAGAATAGGAAAAGAGTGGATAGAAATTGAAGAAGGAAAGGGCCGTCTGCAGGGAATGTAGGCTGAGGCATTATATGCATGACAATTAATGTTCCAGAACAAGAGGTGTGTTAGGAAGTGAACTGGGGGAGGGGAAGGGAGGGAGAGGGAGGGAAGTGTGCATCGATGAATGAGTGAATGAATGAGAGCACAGCTTTTTTGTAAACTTTCAGTAAAACCACAATAAAATTATATTTAAAAAGTTTGTTTCCTACAGCTTTTAAGTGTCAAAGACTCTCAACAGTCATTAAATTGCCCTGCATATATTCCTTCATTTTCATCCAATTTTAGGCTGTCCTCCTAGTTCTTTACTCATTCATCCTTATGAGTGGAATTTAGTGATGTTGCTTCACATCAGTGACTTCACAAAAGGGAGGATGGCATGTCTTCTATGTGATTATAGAATAACTGTGAAACTAAGCTTTAATTATTTTGACTTCTAAGTACCTAGAAGAATGATTTTTCCAAACTTGTAGACTCAGATCCCATGAAATGTGTCTGTCTTGAGTTTTGTGAGTGTTGTTGCTCTTGAAAAACAAACACA
>NW_006399771.1:18181231-18194967 GCF_000299155.1 Elephantulus edwardii | reverse complement strand
CAAAGATTGCATGTAACACAATGTACAGGACAAAACCACAGGGTATCTGAATAATTGTAAGCAAACTAAAAAAAATTTAAACAAAATAAAATCTTTAATTATTTTGACTTCTAAGTACCTAGAAGAATGATTTTTCCAAACTTGTAGACTCAGATCCCATGAAATGTGTCTGTCTTGAGTTTTGTGAGTGTTGTTGCTCTTGAAAAACAAACACAAAAAATAATCAGCCCTCAGTGACGTTTCTTTTGCATTTTACAGCATGATGTCCAACACATTGTATATGTCTGGCACAAATACTGTTATTGAACTGCATGAAGGCATCCTGAAGTCTAGATTCATAGGAAAGTTATTGAGGGCTCTGTGAAGGCAGGCCACAGTTTGATAGGTTAGAGTTCTTCAGAAATGAAAGGCTACTAAGGAAGATGAGAGTTCTCTGTTGCCTTCTTGAACCTTTCGTTGAACCATCCCGCCTGTTTCTCCTTTGTTTACAGAGTGACTCTGGGTGACTTGAGGAGTTTCTCCATTTTTCCTCAGCAATGACTCTGTTTCTAAAATGAATATAGAAACTGCTGGATGCCTTAAAGGCTATGCTGTCTCTTCAAACTAACAGCAATCCTTAGATACAAAACATTATTGTGTTGTTACTGATTATATTCTTGTTGATGTTGCTGTAATGTTGAGTACAACTGATAGAGACCCTGTGAATAAAAGATCTGAACTTTGTCCTATCCTGTGCCATCCTCACACCTGCTGACATGCTAGAGCCCACCGCAGCAGTCACTGTGTCAATATATCTGGTTGAGGGTTTTCTTCTCTTTCGACGATCCTCTCCTTTCCAAGCATGGTGTCCCTTTCCAAGGAATAACCTCTCCTAGCCAATATGCTCAAAGTGTCCGAGATGAAGCTTTATCAGCTTTGCCTCCATGGTGTATTCTGAATGCACTTTCTCCAAGATGCATTTGTTTGTTCTTTTGGCAGTCCATGTGATGTTCAGTACACTTCTCCAACACCACAGATCAAAGGCATAAATTCTTCTGTGGGGTCTACTCATTGTCCAGCTCTCAGCAGCATAGCAAGTGATTGAAAAGACCAGAGCCTGAATCAGGCATACCTTATCCATGAAGAGAGCGAAAGGTCATTGCAAAGATAGATGACTGTAATTTTACTCAAGGCTATTCCTTGTGAAGAGAGAAGGTCGAGATCTATTTATTTACATTTATTAAGAACAAGCAGAGTACTGAATGGCAGAGAAATCTTTGTGATGGCTGCAGACTTCCCTCTGCAGTGACCCAGGTAGTGGTTCCCTGCCACTGATCTCAAACAACAGATGTTATTAATATCTGGCTGATAAATGGAAATGCAGCTCATAATTTCTGAACTATACATTGTTGACCAGTGTTCAAGCAGTAGTGTCTGAATAGAAGAGTTTTATTGATTATAGGTATTTCCTGACATTTTGGAAGTAGAAAAGAAGGCAGAATTGAGAGTATATTAAAGCATTCCACTATGATGTGCATGCAATGTCTCAAACTCAGCCTAAGAATTGGCTTCAAGCATGAATCCACAAGGCACTTCTGTTTCTACAGAGAGCATATGCAACAGCTTTTGTTTACTGAAGTCATCCTCATTTAATTGGAGCAGCAGTGGAAATGTATTTGGTTTACTCATTCAAGCTCTGAGCAAACTTTTCATTAGAAATCTAATCGAGCACTAGAATTGTTGCTTTTCCCTGGAATGAAGACTTCCAGTTTCAAATAAGTAAGTGAACTGTGATTTTTCAAAGCTTCCTGACTTTAATTTGGTAGGAGTTACTTATTGTCACCCAAGGCAGTTGTACTCTGACAACTATATATTGTTTTTTTTTAACAACTAATTAATGACTCTTATTGCAGACACACTGACAGTCCTCCTGTCTGAGCTGGAATGTCTTGAGGTATTCCCAAATAAGTTTCATGGGGAGGAGAAGCAATCTAGTTTCCCAGCTTGAGCAATGAAGCATTTTGTGTGGTAAGAATAAAACCACTGATACATTTATAACTTTTATCTGTGAATGCACTAAGTAGATGGAGAAAAGGAGCCTAACCATGTTACACAGAGACAAGCTTTTTTTTGGTTCTGGGCTGTGAGTTTCTGGAGGACTGAAATGTCTCTTATCAAAAAACGTCTCTGGGTCTGGCTGAGTACCTTGACCATGACATTGTGGCTGAACAGTGCTCTAAGCAATTTTGGGCAGTTTTTCAATCACAAGTGAAGTTAGGTTTTACATCTGACTTATTAAAATTTTAAAAACTAAGTCACAATTTTCCAAGCTTTAAACATACTTTAGTTTTAATTTTATTTCCGTGGGGTGTTTTTGTTTTTGTTTTAGTTTTGTTTTTTAATAAGAGTGGGTACATGAGGTAAGGTTATAACTGGTAACTAAATGTGAAATCCAGGATTCTGACATCATTCATTCACTCAAAAAGAAAAGTTTCTGACAGCTTTTAATTCTTCTGTAAATTATGAGAGGCCTTTAATTTTACTTATGAGTTACAGTAAGAAATTAGTCTCTAGGTTGTCAATTTTACATGTGCTAAAACAGAAAAGATAAATTCTATATAATTGTCTTTATAAATAAAATTTTAATGAATATTATTTTAATTTAGTTGATTCTTTTAGTTTTGACTCTTCTCATAGGAAATATTTAAATATTTCACTTTTATGGAACTAAAATAGGTCAGATAATGTACGTGTGAAAACACTGGGAGAATATAAAGACTGCTGATGATCTTTCTTAATTCTGGGGAGTAAACATACTGATGTGCTTTGAGCTTATATGAACTTAAGTGATTTAATTTTTTATGGGGAATGCCCAGTGTAACGGTATGTGGCATTTTAAGTTGAGTTCAGCGTGTGTTTGTGGGGGCAGAGTTCATAGAGCGTGGCACTGCTAACCCAGAGGTGGGGTGTCTCTGACGGTTCCCCTTCACCAGTGGCTCCACAGAAGAAGGATGGAAAATCAACAGTCACCTCCCATGTGACCTGCAGCCTGTGAAAATATGCTGCAGGGTTAGCTGTGCGTCAATTTCAAGTCTATGGCAAGGAGAGTTTTTTTATTGTTGTTGTTTAACTTTATCATACTTTGTTCTTGTTATTATTAAGTTAATTCAACCTTAAGGTGAATTCATATGCGCAGAATAGATTTCATATATGCAGAACTATATCCTTTAGCGTTCTTAAGACTGTGACCTTACTATATTTTTATATTGACATATTATAAGAATTGCATTGGGAAAGTCTGCTGTTAGAGACCTTTCCAGAGTACTGAAGAGCAACTATGTTAGTCTAGAGATTAAGGTGCATCTGACCCAGGCCACAGTCTTTGCAATTATGTGCTAAGTGTCAAAAAGCTGGACAATGACTAGGGATGATAGAAGGAGAATTGATGCCTCTCAGCTGTGGTGCTGGAAAGAGTATTGAATATGCACACCATGGACTGCTAGGAGAATAAACAGTTTCATCCTAGAGAGGGTGAGGCCAGGCTGCTCCTTGGAGGCCAGGATTCTGAAGCTTTGTCTGCCATACTTTGGACATGTTGCAAGGAGGGACAGCTCTTGGAAAGGGACATTATTCTTGGGAGGGTGGAGGGACGGTGCAAGAGAGGAAGAAATGTGAGGGTTCTAATTTCTTTTATTTTCAAATCCTTGTCCACACCTGGTATTGTCTATTTAGATTTTAGCTCTTATAGGAGTAGATGAAGGGATCTTGGTTGTTGTTGTTATTGTTAGGTGCCATCTATTGTACTACCAAGACATCTCTTATCAAAGTAGAGGAGTCTTGGTAGTTCAATGTTTAAACTTTGGGTCATTAACTGAAAGCTCAGGGTTTTAGGGGACACGTGGCAGTTTACTTTTATTAAGATTTACAGCCTTGGAAACTCTGTGTAATGATTCTATTCTGTCCTGTATGCTTGTCTGAGTTAGATTCTGGTGGACAGTGAAAATAAAGGGAGTGGGAAGTGGTAGTCTTATCTCTGTGGCCTTTGAGTTTCCCTACTGCTAAGGATGTTGCTTGCCTTTCCATGTGCTTATTAACCATCTTTAAGTATTCTGTAATAAAATACTTGAATTGTCTTGCGTGCTTTTAAGGAAGTTGTCTATATCATTGAGTTGTAAGAGTTCTTTAAATATTCTAGATAAAAGTCATTTAGTAGATACATTACTTTCAAATATTTTCTCTGTCTATAAATTCCATTGTAATTCTCCTGATAGTTTCTTTTGAAATGAAGAACTGTTTAGGTTTAAATAAACCAAATTTAGCAAATTTTCTTAAATTTTATGACGGGTGCTTTTATAATCTGCATTATTAAGTGTTAATAATTTTTGAGGTTTAATGGAATTGAGAAGAGAGGAATAAGGGATTGAAAATGAGAAGATAAGTTGAGTCAAGGGAAAAGCAACATAAAATAAAAGGTTGCTTAGACATTGCAACCCATTAATCACATTAATCTAGGATAATTAAAGTTATAAACCCAAAAGTTTATAAAAATAAACATAAGTTTTAAGCTCTTACTCAAATAAAAAAAATGAAATTATGTTTCTCTCCAAACTAAGTCTTATTGTTGCGGCTCTTCAGATTCAGCATCTCTACTAACTTTTGTCTAGGGAATTAGAAAATAAAATGTTATAAAATAGAATATAAAAGTAGTCCTAGAAGACTGATCTTCATAGAAAATACTAAGGGAAAGAAGGAAAAGCCTTACCTGATGATTAAATTTAATAAATATATTCTCTTTGTTGGCACTTAGCATGCATCTCTGAATAGTGAAGGAGTTCTTGGGTGGAAAAAAGACATGATCAATGCTTGTTAGGATCACTAAAATGATGATTGGCAGTTCAGACTCCCCCAGATGCACCTTATTAGAGAAGCCTAGTGATTGGCTTCTAAAATAACACAGATTTGAAAACCTCATGCTCTACTTTTTAACACAGTAGTGATGTTCAAGGACCCTCTTATCTTCTCATAATGACTAAATGATTATATTAGCATTTACTTTTTTGAGAAATATGATGAAACTTCTCTGGGAAAATCCACTGTGTTAAATCAGTTATGATGTTAATATTCTGTGCTACAGCTTTAACACACATAATCCCACTCCCATAACAGAAAACAATTACTGTTTTACTCCATACATACAGTATTCTATTATGATTATATTTCTGAGAAGTGTGATTAATCAAATTAAATTTCTATTATATTGTAATAGTAGAGTTCAAACATCATTAGCTATTCTAGACATGAAGTGAATAATTTCTCTTGAAATATGTGTATCATTCATTATTAAAGCTAGTGATTTGTTTAATTAATAGCATCCACTTAAATGATTGCTTTTTTCTGTATCTTTTAGACTAATTTCACCAAAAGTGTAGAAAAGTATAAAACAACTCTATTCTGAATGCTGTCATGCTTAAAATCCTTAATTTATCTTTAACTTATTTCCCCTTGTAATTACACATCTAAATTTCTGAGCTCAAGTGCAGATTTATCCTTGCTAAGAGCAATAAAGATCTCTCCTTCTGAATTATTTCCTTTTATAAAATACTATAAGGCATTTAATTAGTCCTCATATCTACCATTAAAAATACTATTAAGATATCTTTTCAGATGTTGTAGTTATCTAGTGTTGCTGCTATTTAACAGAAAAATTGTGAGTGGATATCTTTAACAAGTAAGTATCCATTTGAAGTGCAGGAGACAATATGCCCTCGTGGATAGAAAGTTATGCTACTAAGCCAAAGGTGGGTGATTTTAATCTGTGGCCCTCAGTCCTGGTTTTAATTCTTTTTGGTCAAACATTCTTCTAAGTGGTATAGCCCTGGTCTGTACATTTGCTGTACAGAGTTAACTCGTGGTGGCTGTGATGCTAAACACTGTGACATTGATATGTCAAATGTGAGAATGGTTACCCATGGTGGACAGTGTGGGGTGGAGCTCCCTGATAAAAACAAGCTTGGAAGCAGAAGAGGCATCCACTTCCATAATAGCTTGCCTTGCGTTGGTGGTATAGTGGTAAGCATAGCTGCCTTCCAAAATAGCTTGCCTCCAGAAACTCTATATAAATAGATGAAACTCTTCGTAAATGATGAAAGTTATACAAGGTCTTTTGTTCATAGAGTAGCAGCTGTGAGTTGTCTACAACTCAACAGCACTTAACAACAACAGCAACAGCAACAACAACAACATGTCAGAATTCAAGGCTTTCTCTTCTTGTTAGATCTGGAGGAAGCTCTTTCTTTCCTTACGATTGCTGTGAGTCCTGTGTTCCTTGTTGCTGTTAGGTGCTGTTGGGTTGACTACTACTAATAGAACACTAGATCTGAACCTTGCCCTATCCTGCAATGTCATCACAATCTCTGTCATGCGTAGGTTCATTGTGTCAGCCACTGCCTGGATTCATACTTCTTACATTCTGTATTCCAGTTATTAGTGAGTGTTTGCAGATATTTCTCATTTTGCATCTTGTCACATCAGCAAATGAAGGTCTTTCCCTGGTGGAATGCTTTTCTCCATCTGCGCTGTGAAGGTTGACTTTACTTTGAGAAGGCAGCTCTTCCTTCGTGCACTTTGGGTGCCTTCCAGTCCAAAGGGCTTATCTTTCAGACTCTATCCAATGCTGTTCTTCCATTTTCCATAACGTTTTCTTTCTAGTTTTTTAAAATTGTGACGTTAACGAAAATTTACAGAAAAAAGATTTTCATTCATTCATTGTTGCACAGTTTCCTCCCTACTCTCCCCAATTCACTTTTTTTTAAAGAAAATATTCATTCATTGTTGCATAATTTCTTCCCTCATCCAGTCCACTTTGCAATACACCTCTTTAACTGGACTGTTGTCATGCAAGTAATGCCTAATCATATAGTTCTTTTTAACGAGTTCTTTCCTTTATCTGTTCCAATACACTTTTCATGAGGTTTTTCAAAGGACCTTTATTTCTGAAGTAGATGACTAGTTCTGCTTCTTAGCTGTCTCAGTCTGGGAACTGTGTTGAAACCTCTCCACTGTGGATGATCCTGCTGGTATTTGAAATACTAATGGCATATTTTTAAGCTTACTAGAAACACTCAGGCATATCTTTAGTTGTTTTTGGTGAAACATTCTTATAGGTCGTGTAACCCTGGTATGTCCACTTGCTGCACAGAGGTAACCCGTGGTTGCTGTGAAGCCAAATACTGTTACCCATGGTGGATAGTGTTTAGTGAAGCTACCCCATTAAAACAAGCTTGGAAGCAAGAGTGGCATCTACTTCCACAATAGCTTGTCTCTGGAAATCCTATGAACCTGGAGAAAGGATGAAAGTTACACAGGAAGTGTCCAGGACTTCCTTCATAGGGTCATCATGAGTCGCCAGTGACTCAATGGCACTTGACAACAACAACAACAACAGCAGCAGCAGCAACACACAAGCTACCACTGTACAGCAAGCTGAGAGACAAGTGGTGTCTTGTAGTCTAGTGAGTAAAGAGTTGTGCTGCCCACATGAGAAACAGTGGCTGATCTGTGAGTGAAAGACAGGCAGTTTCCTTTTGTGGGGCTTATGTGTTCCTTAGAGAGCTCCATAACTCTTGTCATCAGTCTTCTCCTGGTTCTAGAAAGTGCCCAGTGCAGGGATGCTGGGTCCAAAGAAAGTTCTCCAATCAAAGCTCGTCAGGAAAGACCAGTCCTTGGTCTGTCATGCTGGAAAGGTAGAGGGTCAGAGGAAGAGAGGAAGATCCTCCATAAGCTGATAGACAAAGTGACTGAAACAATGAACTTGAGCATGACATTAAAAGGATGGTGCAGGATTCAAGTCTGTTGTTCATAGGGTCACTATGAGTCATAGTTGCTTCAAAGCTGTATCGGACTTCACCACTCTTAAGGAGAACTATGGCTGCCCTTTCTCCAAGACATATCTTTGTTCTCTTGGTATTCCGTGAGATGGATATTTAGTACTCTTCTCCAACACCACAACTCAAAAGCATTGATTTGTTTTTTATCATCTGTTTAACTCTCAGATACATAGCAAATGACTGAAAAGACCATGGCCTGAATCAGGTACATATTAGTCTTTAAACTGATATCACTGATTCTCAGTACTTTGTTGAGGTCCACTTGGCCAGTAGGCAAAAACATCATAATCTCTGCAGGGAAGATGGAAACTGTCAGTGATTTTGTCTTTCTGGCATCCATAATCAACACCCTTGTTAACAGCAGTTAAGAGAAATCTATGGATGCATTGCGTTGGAAGTCTGCTCTCAGAGACTTCTCCACCCCACTAGGATCTATGTATGTCTTTCAGTTTGTAAATGTTTTTACTTTGTTACTTCTAGGCCCAGCTTAAAATCTCCTATGCTGGCCAGAGGGCAAACTTCTTGTTTAATTTCTATATACTAATATAGACTATCCTTCCACTGATGAAAACTTTTGATTGAGTGTTTCAGTCTTTTCAATATATAGTACTCTTTTTTGTGTGTGTTTGTTTTTCAAGAGCAACAACACTCACAAAACTCAAGACAGACACATTTCATGGGATCTGAGTCTACAAGTTTGGAAAAATCATTCTTCTAGGTACTTAGAAGTCAAAATAATTAAAGATTTTATTTTGTTTAAATTTTTTTTAGTTTGCTTACAATTATTCAGATACCCTGTGGTTTTGTCCTGTACATTGTGTTACATGCAATCTTTGGTATTTAGTTCATGTACATTGTGTTTTATTCGAGAATTAATATACATTGTATTTTATATAGTTAATTACTATTGATCTATGCCTGTTATCATCCTGTTTTGTCATGTTCCCATTGAATCTTTCCTATTCCTTCACCCCATTTGCCCACTAAGCACTACTATCTTACTGATTTCCCTCCTTCCCGTCTGAATAGTTATAAACATTGCTCAATCATCTTCTGGTTTTACATTAATGTTTTTATGCAGTATTTATCTCTATGAGACTGAATTCTTTCACTCAGCTTAATTCTCTCTAGAATCTCTCATATTATTTTGCAAAAATAACTGAGTTTAGGGTGTTTAATATCTTCTGGGTACAGTGACTCTGTACATTCCTTCCCACATCTTTCAGTGCTTCCTGGATAATTCAGCATTCTGCCATAGCATCCGGAAATATTGTAACTCAAGGCTTGAATTTATTCTGTAGTTCCTTCAGCTTAACAAATGCTGAGTGAGTTTATCACTTTTGATTTTCTGATTCCAGTTCTTTGCGCATTTTATTATAACACTTTGCTTTGTCTTACTGAGCTGCCCTTTGTAATCTTCTGTTCTGCTCCTTAAATTCTTGATTTCTTCCCTCGGCTTTGCCTTCTCGGCACTCTAGTGCAATATTCAGAGTCTCTTCTGACATCAATCTTGGTTTTTACCTTCTTCCTCTGTCTTCATAATGACTTTTTTTTCATTCATCATGGGTGTTATTCTTGATATCCTCCCACAGCTCATTAGTGTCCAAGGCCTCAAACCTGATGGTTTTTAAATTCAGGTGGGATAGACTTGAGGTCATATTTTGAATCTTGTGGGGGTTGATTTAATTTTATCTTCAGTTTGAACTTGCATATGAGTAATTGATGGTCTGTTCCACAATCGGCACCTGTATTTGTTTTCATAGCCAATATTGAGCTTCTCCAATGATTTGTTCCACTGATGTAATAAATCTGGTTCCTTTGTAGACCATTAGATGAAGACTTCTTAGCTTCACAATCAACACTCTTGGTACCAGTAGCCAGGAAATAAAAAGATGAATTTCACTGGGAAAGTCTGATGTCAGAGACCTCTCTAGAGTACTGAGGAACAATGATGTCAGTCTAGAGATTATTGTGTGCCTGATTCAAGCTATGTTATTCACAATTATTTGTTATGCATCAGAGATCTGGACAGCAAGTAAAGATGATAAAAGAAAAAATGATGCCTTTGAGTGTTGGTGCTGCAGAAGGGTGTTAAACATACCATGCACTGTCAAGAGAACAAATAGACCTGTCTTGAAGAGGGTGAAACCAGGTTGCCACTAGGTGAAAAGGATTTTGAAGCTCTGTATCATATATTTTTGGCACGTGACAAGGAGGGACCAATCCTTGGAGAAGGATATCATGCTTGGAAAGGTGAAGAGACAACAGGAAAGGAAGACCCAAGATTTGATAGATTGACATAGTAACTGTGGTAATTTGGGTAGGTGTGTCAGAGACAGGGAGATTGGCCTAGGATGGAGAAGAGTTCAGAGGTATTGGACATAGGGTCACTATGAGTCACAAGTGACTCAAAGACACATAGCAACTAAAACAACAAGTGTTTAAACAAATAGCAAGTTTATACTACTAAAACAAAAATAATTGTTCATTAGTGCTATATAGTATTCCATTACCTCAATGTAACACAATCCATTCATTTGATGATGGCATTTTCTTACTATTGTGCATAACACTGTTATGATCACAGGTGTAAATATCTCATAGGTATTTGTGTTTCAGAATTTCCTTGGGATATGTTCCTAGTAGTGGAACACCTGGATCGGATTTCTGTGTTCAGCTTTTTGAGGAGTGATGAGCTGCCTCCCAGACTGGTTGGGACATTTTACAATCCCACTGAGAACTCAGAAATCAAACCATCCACCTATGATCAATATATTGATATTGCAGAATGATAGTCTTCAGTTTGAAC
The DNA here is from genome assembly GCF_000299155.1 of Elephantulus edwardii. Classification (NCBI taxonomy): domain Eukaryota; kingdom Metazoa; phylum Chordata; class Mammalia; order Macroscelidea; family Macroscelididae; genus Elephantulus; species Elephantulus edwardii. Next base: position 18,184,293 of record NW_006399771.1, on the reverse strand, counting down.
ACTAGGCTACCTTTGATTCAGGCCATGGTCCTTCCGATCACTTGCTATACATCTGAGAGCTAGACAATGAATAGGGATGACAGAAGAGGAATTGACACCTTTGATTTGTGATGTTATAGAAGAACACTGAATCTTCCACAGAGTGCCAAAAGAACAAATAAATATGTCTTGGAGAGAGTTTAGCCAGAGAGCTCTTTGGAGGCAAGGGTGATGTGGTTCACCTCACATTCTTTGGGCATGTGTGTAGGAGGGGCTATTCCTTGGAGAAGGACATGAGACTTGAAAGGGTGGAAGATCAGTGAAGGAGAGAAAGACTCTTAAACAGGTGAATTGACATGATGACTGCTACAATGGTTTCTAGTGTGTCAGGATGTGTGAGGATAGCACAGGATAGTACAGGGTTTAGATCTGCTGTTCATCGGGACACTATGAGTTGTACTCAACTCTACGGCATCTAACAACAACAACCACCTATGTTCAGTTAGTATATGATGAGGAAACAAAACCTATGAAATGGAAAATAGACAACTTCTCCAAATGATGTTGGCAAAATTGGACATCTACCTGCCAAAAAACTGAAATAGGATACACATCTCACATAATCAACAAAAACCAACTTAAGGTGGATCAGAGGTCTTCACTTAGAACCTAAAACCATAAGTATCATAAGAGATAAAATGGGACCAAACTTAGAAATTTGTCCTTACCCTATGGCACAGACAAACTTGCAAATATAACCAGTAATGCACAACCAGGAGAGGATGAGATTGCTGAATGGGACCTTCTGAATTCAAGTCCCTGTTTGTGTAAAAACTTTTTCCATAGATTAAAGACAAAGCATACAGATTGGGGGGGAAATATTGACAGTGGTATTTCAAACAAGGTCTCATAACTAACGTTTATAGAATACAATAGGGACTCCACTAGAAAAAGACTTATAACCCAATGACATAACGGGAAAAAGACATGAAAAGACCCTTTCCAAAGGAAGATATTCAGATGGCTAATAGGCATGTGAAGAAATGTTTAAAGTTGTTATTGTTATGTGACATCAAGTCGCCTGGGACTTATATTGACCATATGCACCACAAGGTGAGGGCATTAATTCTTCTTCTGTCATCCTTAGTCATTGTCCAGTTCTCTGATGTGTAGCACGTACTGTTGAAGACCATGGCCTGGATCAGGTGCACCTTAGTGTCTAGACTGACATTGTTGCTTCTCAGTACTCTGAAAAGGTCCCTGACAGCAGGTTTTCCCAGTGCAGTTTCTGTTTTTGATTTCCTCACTGCTGAGGCCAAGAGTGTTGATTGTGGAACTGAGAAAACTTTTGATTATTAACAACCTCAGTCACTTCTCCATCAATCATGTTGTTGCCAATTGGTCCATGGTGAGAATTGTGTATTCTTGATATTAAGATTCAGTCCATATTCAAGTATACAGACCATGACCTTCTGCAGCAAGTGCTTCAGGTCTTCCTCAGTTTCAGCAAGCAAGATTGTGTCATCTGCATAACACAGATTGTTGTTGAGTCTTCCTCCAGTCCTGTTACCACACTCCTCCTCATAAATCCCAGCTTCTGAAATAGTCTATTTTGCACATAAATTGAAAAGGTATGGAGACAGGATGCATCCCTGACACACTCCTTTCCTGATTTTGAACCATGCAGTGGTTCCCTGCTCAGTTCTGAGGACTGTATCCTCATCCAAGTTAGAGAGATGTAAATCAAAACAATGACATAGCTTCAAAACCCAATAGTGGTAGCAAAATTTAATAGGACAGCAAGCAATAAATGTTGGAGAGGGTTCAGAAAGATAGGAAAAAAGTCTTACTATACTTATTACTTAAAGGATTAACAGTATAATGTGTCTGTTTAAACACCACATGTTGGGGCTCATGGATGACTAATAAGCCATTGAGCATATTTTGCTCATCACTGCTTCAACGCCTCAAACACCTAGGGAATGATACAAAATATTATTTTGATTTAACATAATTCTAATGAGTTCTATAACTGGCTGCTATATTTTAAATTGGAATTATTTTCTGGAATGTCTAAACAAACAGGAAACCATTCATATTGCCATTTAGTACTGCAGTTTTATTTGATAATATTTGTGGTTTTGACCCCTTTGGCCAAAAAATTTTTAGTTTCTTCTGAATCATCCCATATACTTAGTTTTCTCCATCTGATTAGTAATTGCTTTGGTTAAATTAAATTTGATTCCTGCAGGATCTTTATGTAAAGAGAGCACTGAGAAAACTATGCAATAAATAACATTTAAGATACAACAGATTGTTGCCAAAAATTTCCAAGAGTGGTTTCTATATTATGTATTTTTCTCTGTGTAACTGAGATTGTGCTAAATCAAGCTCAAGTTGGAATCCCTGCTACTTTAGTCATTAGACTTCAGCATACTGTTGCCTCTATATTCGGGACCTTTCTAGGAGAAGAGATTAAAGCAGTTTTTACCCTATCACGCCATATGTAGATATGTAGAATAAAGAGTTAACCTGAGATTACCTGTAAGGCTAAATTAAGACGGGAGTGTACAGGGGTGGGGAGAGGGTTGGGAGGGGAGAAAAATGCAATAATGAATGAATGGAAATCCAAAGTCTCTGTAAATATTTATTGAAATTAATAGTAATAAAAACAAGAAAGGAAAACCCCCAATCTCATGATGTAAATTGTAACTCTATATATTTGAAATAACAAAAAATGATATAAATTCTCTGCCATCAATTTTATTCTGACTCAATGACCTTCTATTGAGTTTCTGATGCTGTAAATTTCAAAGGAGGAAACTGCTCATCTTTTTCTCACTGAGCGACTGGCGGATTCAGTCTGTTATCCTTTTCGTTGGCAGCCTGATAGAACATGTACTGCATTACCAAGGTTCCTTTATAAATGATTAAACATTCAAAATCACTTCCATCGAATCAGTTACAGCTCAGTGGTTCCCCCATCACCTGATTAGGCTGTAATTTATAAGAGAAGTGGACTCTTTGTCCCAGTGAATCACTGAGGGGCTTGAATTACCAGAGGCACAGTCTTTTTTTTTTTT
>NW_006399771.1:18113081-18180886 GCF_000299155.1 Elephantulus edwardii | reverse complement strand
ACTGAGATACCTCACTCAGCATAATGTCCTCCAGGTTCACCCGTTTTGAATAATATTGCATGAGTTCCTTGTTTTTCAGTGCAGCATAATATTCCATTGTGCGAATATACCACAGCTTCTCTACCCATTTGTTTGTTGATGGGCATTTATGTTGTTTCCAACTCCTGAGGCACAGTCTTTAACACCATAACTCATCATAGACTATGCTACCAGGAGTTTGGTATATTGAAAACCACCTTTTCTTAAGCAGCTCAAAAAAGAAATTGAGATATGCTAGTACAACCTTTGAGGCCTTGAAAAAAAAATATCCATGAACAAATAGGATTTCTGATAAAATGTAAATCCTGACTTGTTGAGTATTGCTGTTTTGTTTGCAGAAGGAGAACCATAAAAGACTTTGAATTCACCTAATATGTTAAAAATATATTCCCCAGAAATATTCCTTAAATTTTTTCAAGTAGTTTTAGAAGAAATATTAGTATCTTCCTGTAAAGAACACAACCAAGGTAGAAGTGGTCCTTATTAGATATATTCATGAGGCTAATTAGGGGCTAGAATAAAGTACCTTAAATGAATATTGTTCTGTATCAGAGTATAGGATGGGACCAGTCCTTGGAAAGGGACATCATGTTTGGGAGGGTGGAGGGACAGAGCAAGAGAGGAAGATCCTCTATGAGGTGGATTGAGTCAGTGATTGAGAGGGTTCTTGTACATAAGGTAGTTAGAAGTCGCAAGCGACTTGATGGCACATAACGACAGCAACATCCAATTACAGGAAGTGAAATATACAAAAATCCCCTAGACACCTCATGCATATACTCAAAGCCAATATACACCCCAATATACTCATCTTTATCCCCCAAATATGAGTTCCTATAACTTTTAAACTTTAAATAAAAGCAATGCTTCCAAAGGATGTTTATTTCTCAACAAAATTACATAGTTGTGACAAACAGAAATATGTGACAGTAAAAGGGAGAGCTAAAATACTTTATTTTCATCTAAAATGAAAAGAAATGTATTAAAGCCTGCATGCTGAGCTAAAAAGTACTTTCATCTCTATTAATTCTGTGTTGTTTGTAAATGTTATTGAATTGCGTATAACTCATAGTGATCATATGAACAGCAGACCTGAATCCTGTTCTATTTTGCACCATCCTTATCTTCTCTGATACTATTGAGCTCGTTGCTTCAGTTACCATGTCAGTCTATTTCGTCGGGGTCTTCCTTTCCTTCTCCCACCCTCCGCCTTTCCAATCATATCCCATTTCAAAAAATAGCCTCTCCTAGCAGCATTTTCAGATTATGAAAGACAAAGCTTTGTTGTCTTTGCTTCTCTTTCACCGACCTTCCACCTTTCCAAGTCTGATGTCTTCTTCCAAGGTACAGTCCCTCCTAACAAATTCAAAGTATGTGAGACAAAAGGTTCTTCAGCCTTGCCTCCAAGGAGCACTCTGGCTACACTTTCTCCAAGAAATATCTGTTCTTTTGACAGTCCATGGGATATTCAGCACTCTTCTCCCCCACTACTGCTCAAAGGCATCCATTCTTCTTCTGTCATCCTTATTTATTATGCAGCTCTCAGATGCATAGCAAGTGATTTAAAAGACCATGGCCTGAATCAGGCACAACCTTAGTCTTTAAACTGACATCCTTGTTCTTCAGTATTTTGGAGAGGTCCCTGACAGCAGATTTGCCCAAAGCAATACATCTGTGCATGTGTGACACAACACTGAATGTAGCACATATTACTAATGTAGAGATGTTTTTTAAAAAGAAATGTTGTTATTTTTAGGTGCTGTGGAGTAGAGCATGATTCATGAACAACAGATCTGAAACTTGACTATTTTAAAATATATAAATCAAAACCAAAACTCCTCAAAGCCCAGATAGCAAACCAATGAGTAAACAAAAAACTCCCCAAATAGATTGTGGTTTGTCATAACTCACATGTATTTTAAATTGGAGATTACCTGTATTTTCATAGTACAGTTGAGGAAATTCAGCTTTAGAGAATAATGAACTTTATAGACACACTTCTATTAATCAGAATATTTCTGTTATTGGTCCAAAAATTCTCTTTCAGTCTAGAATAATTATTATAATTATTCAGTCTAGGTAGTTATTTTTATCTACAAACTCATGTGTAATGCATATATGGCAAAAGAAGTAGAGTAGGGCCATATTGTACTATACATGGCTAACCTTTAGTAGAGAAGGTGAATAGAATCACTTTTAAATTGAATAATCTGGATAACTATTATTTCAAAATGTCTTCCACAGAACATGACAAGAATTCATAACGAGGTTATTTGACTCTAAATTGAGGCCTCCTTCCATTATGTATATAGTGATATGTCTAAGGATTTCTTGCTCATTTTTCATTTTTATGATGATGAGTCTTAGAATTTTAAACTGAGAACAGACTTATAACCAAAATAGAGGACTTAAATATTTGAAAGCTTTTGGTTTCATGTATGAAAATTTGAATATGCTTTGTCCTTTTCTGCACATCAATAAATTATGTTAAAATTTTTAGAAGATTCAATTTCTCAATCCTAAGCATAGACTCAAAAGACAGAATCATGCTGCTTTGTTTCAGTTTTGATGGGTGTAAAGAAGTATTCTAGTGAGGGACTGTGTTGGAATCTAGGGATGATGGCATGTTTATTAACCTCCATGGGATACACTCTGATGAAAGCATCTTGTTGCCAGCATAAACCAGGGTATAACAAACAATTCCTAAATGTTAGCAGATTTCGAATTATAAAAATATAAACGTAAACATGCATATATATAATTTTCCATCTCTGGATCGTTTCTGTAGGGCTCCAGATGTAGCTTTCTTCCACATTTTCTTCAATTGATTATTAGAATTATAGACTAGACTTGTGGTACAAAGAAGAGAGATGATGAATAAGGTACAGGTACTTAAAGCTAGTAATAAAAATATATCTATCTCTCTCTATCTCTATCTCATCTATCTATATCTCTATCTCATCCCACTTCTATCTCAAATAAATTGGTCAAACAAATTCATTTTGCAGTGACTGAATTGAGTTGGATGAGAAAAATATTTTTCTACAAAGTGTGACACCTTAGAAGGTGCCATAGAATACGGGAGAACAGAAATTCAATCTGCTGCAGTCTCCTTCCAAATTCTTCAATTGATTTCAAAGCTTAGTAAACAAACAATAATTTATATATTTTGTGGTATTAGTAAAATACCAAATTATGGATATAATTATGTAATGCCAAATATACATCTTTATGCATACAAATAGCATACTTAAATGCATACATAAATGCATGCATAATATAGTATGTATAATGTATAGATATATTTTATTGAATAATAACTGTTATTTACTATACTAGACATTTGACTTTATATTTTGACTTGCAAATTATGGATATAATTATGTAATGCCAAATATACATCTTTATGCATACAAATAGCATACTTAAATGCATACATAAATACATGCATAATATAGTATGTATAATGTATAGATATATTTTATTGAATAATAACTGTTATTTACTATACTAGACATTTGACTTTATATTTTGACTTGTAATATATGATAAGTTATGGACATACCTTTATAAGATAAAGAATTCAAGGCAGAGAAGTTAAGCAGTGTGTTCAACCAAAGTCATTTAGTACAAATAACACACAGGCTCTTGGACAACCTGGTTGCTAATGCAAGACTTACCCCTTCCTAGCTGTGTGGCTTAGGATAGACTCTTTAACCCTATGCTTCCATTTCCTTCTAGCATTGTTATTAGGTGCTGTCAAGTTCAGTGTGATTCACAGTGACCCAAGAATAACAGACCTGAACCCTGTTCAGGTCTTTCAGATCTGTCCTGTGCCATCCTCACACTTCCTGACACACTAGAGCCTGTTGCTGCAGTCATTGTGTTATTCTACTGGATTGAGAGTCTTCATCTCCTTTGCTGACCATCTGTCTTTCCAAGCATGATGTCTCTCTCCAAGGAATAGCCTCACCTAGCAACATGCCCAAAGTATGTGGGAGAGAGAAAGCTTTATCATCTTTGCCTACAGGGAGCACTCTGGCTGTACTTTTTCCAAGACGTATTTGTTCTTTTGGCAGTTTATGGGATAATCAGTATTACAGCACCAGAGCTAAAAGACATCAGTTCTTCTCTGTCATCTTTCTTTATTGTCCAGCTTTCAGATGCATAGCAAATAATTAAAAAGATCATGGCCTGAATCAGATGTATGTTAGTCCTCAAACTGACATCATTGTTACTCAGATATTTGGAGAGTTCCCTTTCTGCATAGTTTCCCAGTGCAATGCGTCTCCTGATTTCCCAACTGCTGGTACCAAGGGTGTTGATTGTAGATCCAAGTAAGATGGAGGTATTGACAGTGTCAATCATTTCTCCATCCATCTTGATGCTGCCTAACAGTCCAGGGGTAAAAATGTTTGTTTACTTGAGGTTGAGATGCAATTCATATTGAAGGCTGTGTTCTTTGATCTTCTGCAACAAGTGCTTCAAGTTTTCTTCACTTTCAGCAAGAAAGGTTATGTCTGCATAACGCAGGTTATTGATGAATCTTCCTCCAATCCTGAGGCTACCTTCTTCTTCATCAAGTCCAGCTTCTCAATTTTGCTTGCATACAGTTTGAATAGGTATGTAGCGAGAATACAACCATGAAGCACTCTTTTTAATTTTAAACCATGTAGTGTTCCCATTTGGAAACAGGAGTGGCATCCACTTCATAAATAACACACCTCCGGAAACCCTGTGAACTTTGCTAAATGTTGATAGTTGTAAAGGGTCTTCACGCCTTTTCTTCATGGGGTCTCTAGTCATGCTGTACTCGAAGGCAATCAACAACAACAGTGTTCCATACTGTTGTGTTCACACAATAGACTCTTGTCCAAGGTAGAGGGTTTGCATAAACACAATTAAGTGCTCCATAATTCCAAGTTTTCTCAATGCTAGCCACAATTTGTTATGATCCACACAGTCAAATTCCTTTGCATAGTCAATAAAGCATAAATAGATAGCCTTCTGGTCTTCTTTACGTTCAGCCAGGCTCTAGCTGACGTTGACAAGGATATACCTGGTGCCGCACCCTCTTCTAAATCCTGCTTGAGCTTCTGAAAGTTCCCTATCTGTGTATTGTTCTAGCTGTTTTTGAATTATTTTAAGTAGTATTTTTCTTACATGTGCTATTAATGATACTGTTCGATAGTCTCCACATCCTGTTGTTTTACCTTCCTTGGGAATGGTAACAAATATGGACCTCTTCCAATCTGTTGGCTACACACCTGTCCTCCAAATTTCCTGATATAGACTGGTGAGCACATCCGGCATATCTGTTAGTGGAAACAAGTCCATTGGTGTCCCATAGATTGCTGGGGCTTTTTTTTTTTTTTTTTTGCCAGTGCCTTCTGTGCAGCTTCTTCTTTCATTATCATTGGTTCCTGCTTATATGATACTTCCTGAAATTTTTCAGTGTCAGTCAGTTCTTTGTTGATACAGTGATTCTGTGTATTCCTTCTATTATCTTTCCATACTTCTTGGATCATTCGACATATTGCCCATACTATCTTTCAATATTGTGACTAGATGCTTAAATTTGTTTTACAGTCATTTCTCTCAGCTTAAGAAATGCAAAGCAAGTTTTTTCTCTTTTTAATCTCTTTATTTCAGTTCTCTGCACATTCCATTATAATACTTGGCTTTGTCTTCACGAGCTGCCCTTTGAAATCTTCTGTCAGCTCTTTTACTTTGGCATGTTTTTCTTTTGTTTTGGCTTCTCAAAGTGCTAGTGAAATTTTCAAAGTATCTTCTGAAATCCTTTTAAGTTTTTTCTTTCTCTTCTGTCTTTATAATGACCTTTTACTCTTTTCATGGATGATATCATTGGTGTCATCCCACTAATTATCTGTTCTTTGATCATTGATGTTCAATGTTTCAAACCTAGTCTTAAAATTTTGCAATTCAGGTGGAATAGATTCAAGGTCATATTTTTTTCTCTTGGACTTGTTTTAATTTCCTTCAGCTTCAATTTGAACTTGCATGTGAGTAATTGATTATCTGAACCACAGTTTGTCCCTGGCCTAGTTTTGACTACTGATACTGAGCTTCTCCAGTGATTCCTTGCACAGATGTACTCAATATGATTCCTATGCTTTTAGTCAGGTACGGTCATGTCACCGTTTGTGTGTGTGTGCTTTTAAAGGTATTTTCAATGAATAAATAATTAAATATACACAATTAAATAAAAATGATCAAATTTCCAGCCTCACATCTGTCACCAACTCCATTATTTCCAACAACTATTCCTTCTTCATTGTTTCCACCTTTTGTATTCCAGTCACTAGTTATCATTAATACAACTTCATTGCATGTTTGGTCAATTTTGAACTGCAAGGTTTGGTAAAAATTTTCCGTTTCCTCATCTTTGTCTTTAGCTGTAGGAGCATATATTTGAATAAGAGTTTTATCGATAGATCTTGTATGCATATGGATTATGTCCTGTCACTACTTGCTTCAGGATAGAACTTGCAATTGACTTATCAACTATGAATGTAACACCAGTCTTCTGTGTTTCATTCCCATCATGGTACACCATGTGATTACCTGATTAAAAGTGGTCAAAGCTAGTCTAGCTCATCTCACTAATGTCTAGAATGTTGAGTTCATCCATTTTTATAATTTCTAGTTTTCTAGAGTAATGTTTTAACATTGGGTAGAGAATAATTGTGCAAACCTTATAGGACTTCTGTAAAAATTAATGCATGCAGTGTGTTTATCACAGTGACAGATGCCTAGTAATTGCTTGATAAATTAGTTGTTAATTACTATTCAGACCAAAATATGTATTTCTCCCCAATCTGATAACTCATAATAGTCTCAAGTAGTGAAATAGCAAAATTTACTTCTGGCTGGGTGGTTAGAGTAGAGCAATTTAAAGTACACTCTGTGTTACTGCATCTTTGAAGATGCTACTCAAGGCTCTTCCACAAGGAGTCATAAAGTAATGAAAGTAGTATAAGATATAGTGTAACTCTTTGGAAACATATGTTTCCATAATGAAGTAATGCAAAAGCAGCAGTAAAAACTGCAACTGGAGAATTAAAACCTCAATATCAACTTAAGGAGCATCTGTCAGAATTGTAGTAAAGCTCTGTGATTATCCTATTTCTCATAAATAAAGGTTCAGCTACCTGGTCTTCACAATTACTTGCTGTGCGTCAGAGAACTGGGCAGCGAGTAGGGATGACAGAAGAATTAATACCGTCGAGTTGTGGTGCTGAGAGTCCATACCATGGACTGCCAAGAGAAAAAACAGGTCTTACCTGGAGAGAGATTGAAACCAAGTTTCTCCTTGGAGACTAGAACTTTGAAGCTCCATTTTACATACTTTGGGCACATATATGACCAGGAGGGACTGATCCTTGGATAAGGACATCATGCTTGGAAAGGTAGAAGGATGGCAGAGGAGAGGAAGACCCTGGATGAGATGGATTGCTACATTAACTGGGGCAATGGGAGTAGGTGTCTCAGAGTCCGTGAGACTGGCTCAGGACAGGGTAGACTTCAGAGCTTCTGTTCAGAGAGTTGCTATGAGTCAAAGACAACTTGATGGCACATAACAACACCAGCGACAACAATAACATGGGAATTATGGCTTTTAATACATCATTCCACTGAAGGGTATTGTTTTAGAACAAACTCACATATGAATAGGATGATATTTTGTTGTTTCTCTATCTCTCTCTCTCATAGCTCTGGAGTTGGAAGCGAATGATAGCTGATCTTCCATTGTGTCTCTGAGAAAATTCCCCATCTTTCTCCTGTGCAGTCTATAGTCTGTGCACTATAAATGTCTCTAATTCAGGAACTTTTCCCCCCCTTTAAAGACAGTTGAGTGATTTTACCAGTGGTCAATCTAGTGTAATCTAGGAATGTCTTATATTATTAGAGTGCACCTCATAGCAACCCTAGGAATAATAGATTTGAATCCTGCCTATTCTGTACGATCCTTATTGTCTCTGACATACTTCAGCCTATTGCTGCTATTGTTGTGTCAACTCATCTCATTGAAGATCCTTCTCTTTTCACAGACCTTCCAGTTTCCCTAGCATGGTGCTCATTTCCAAGGGCTAACCTCCTCTAGCAACATTACTAACGTGTGTGAGACAAAGCTTCAGTGTCCTTGCGTCTAAGGAGCACTCTGACCGCACCTTCTCCAAGACATAATATCTCTTTGGTTTTTTGGGTTTGGGTCTTTTGGGTTTTTTTTGTAGTCCATAGGACAGTCAGTACTCTCTCCAGCACCACAACCCAAAGACACCATTGAGCTCCCTTCCGGCCACCAGAGCCTCCAAATAGTGTATGGAAGACATATTTTTATAAAAATTTTTGAGAAAGAAGAAAAAACATTGTAGATATAAAGACCTTTTAAAAGTCAATGGGGGAAAGAAAAAAGTCAGTGCTTTGGTAGGTTCTCACAAGATTCTTCAGATGAGTAATTTTATGGCAAAAACAATATCATTTAGGAAAGGTTGAGAGTGAGTGTGGACTTAAGAGCATAATTCCTGGACCCATGTTACGTGACATTAAATTTTAGCTCAGCTGGTTCCTTCCTGTTAGTCCATGTGCCTCAGTTGCATAAAGTCTAGAATACATTAGTAGTTGCAACTCTTCATATAGTTTCAGTGAATCTGGGGGCATAAACTGCACTCAGATGCCTGCCAGTTGAGAAGTCAGTGGTTCAAATGCCCTTACGCCCCTTCTTCTACCCACCCACTATGAAGATTGTTGCTATTTGCTGTTTTCTAGTTGATTCTGACTAATAGCAACCCTATGAACAACAGATCAGAACTTTCTCCTATCCTGGGACACCCCTCTCTTATGTGTTTGAACCCACTGATAGAGTTACTGTGTCAGTCCATCTTGTTGAAGATCTTCCTCACATTCTCTGACTGTCCCTTGAATGATATCTTTTTATATGGACTAGTCCCTCCTGGTAACATGCCCAAAGCATGAGAGGTGGAGTTTCAGTATCCTTGTCTCAAAGAGAACCTTGGTTGCTTTTCTCCAAGGAAGGCTTGTTTGTTCTTTGGGAGCCCATGGGGTACTCAGTTTTCTTCTCCAAAACCACAATTAAAAAGCACGAGCTCTTCTTATATTATTCTTATTCATTGTCTAACTCTCAGATGCATAGGAAACAATTTAAAAAATAACACAACTTAGATCAGGCATGCCTTAGTCTTTAAAGTGACATCCTCACTCTTCAGCACTTTGTAGATGTCTAAAGGCATTAGTTTTGGCACTTTGGGTATAAAGACAATGAAGAATGTATACGGATTCCAGGACTCTGTAGACGTCTCCATTTCCATGTTTACCCTTGGGTCTCTAGAATACAGTGTGTCTTCCTGTGGTTTGGGACTCTAGATATTACACGCACTTTGAGTGAGAGGGACCCGTGAATCTGCTTTTCTTGGTTCTCAGGAGGGAAGAGCTGGTGTGCTGCTAAATATGACAGAAATAGAGAACAAGTAGGAGTTCCCTGGCTTGTGGATTCAGTGGGGGAAGTAAAATATTTCAGACAGAAGTTACTTTTTATTTAGTCCTATAGAAAAAAAAATCTGAGAGATGTGCATTACAGGAAAAAAAATAATCAGGAATTCTATTTTCATCACTATCTCCAGGAGTTTATAGACAAGCTCCTCATAGAAATAAAAAGCACATTAAATGGAAACTTACTCTTTGCACTCTCCACCTGCAAACTTTCAGTGGAGGAAGTGAGAAAATCAGGGAAGTCCACAAAAATAACCACAATTTAATTAGCTGAGATCTTTGCAGTAAGTGAATCTTTGCATATTTAAAGTAAATTTAGACTACCCACCCCCATGCTTACATTTGCAATTCTCTATGATGAGTTATGAACAATTTTTTTTAAATTTATTTTATTATTTTTGTGTGCGTGTACCTTCAAATCAGATCTGACTGGTACAGGAGGAGATTGCCCCTCCTTCCCCAGCAGAGCATCTGGTGGATTCGAACCGTGCACCTCTGGGATTGTAGTTGCAGCTTCTTGCCACTAGGCCACCAGAGCTCCCCCACGAACAATTGTTTTAATAAATTTCTTGATATCCTACTGCAGCTTGTGCAGGGGCTTATAAAATGTGGATAAAAATCAAAACCCATTGCAATTGAGTCAGAACCAACACACTACTGACTCACGAGTGAGTTTCCAAGTCTGTAGATCGCACCCAAGGAGATTACCCATCTTTCTCCTGCAGAGTAGCTGATGAATTTGAACCTTGAGGGAGGTGCCACTTTTCCTTTAGGAGGCTCACGCTGTATGCATTGCATCACCAGGACTGCCTTATAAAATGCGGATATGTACCTTTAAACTTTAAAACTCTTTGCAATGCTTCTATAGAGCAGAAAGGAGCATTTTTCAAATAGTTACTCTTTGTGCTGTAATTATTTGCACTCCATTACCTGTGATCTTACTCCTTAATTGTTAATGGCCTCGTTTATTCTAGCATCTAGCAAGATATTTAGAATAAACCTTGTTAGTGTCCCTTGGGGCATACAACATGCCTTTGATTTCGGCTTTATTCCTTACCAGTATAGCAGTACTGGGAACTTGGTAGATTTTCAATAAATAACATGCTAATTTCTCAGTTCTATTTTCCTACTTTTCCATATGTGAGTTGGCATAACATTTTGTCTAGATTTGGCCCCCCACAATGATTATTTCCATTTGCTAAACGGGATACTTTTGTGTATCTTTTGTTTTCAGGTATGTCTCCTAGCTGTAATTATAAATATTTTCTAATTTAGCAGGGATTAAACTGTACCCTTTTGATGTGGCTGAGATCATAGGCCAGTTTTGCTTTTGCTACATACTAGGTGATATTAGAGGTTCTAATAGGGTCTACATGTTATGGGGCGAGTTAAGTAGATGTAAATAACTTGGAATAGTGCTAGACACATGTTAAATCTGCATTATTGTTAGATGGTGGTGGTGGTGGTAAGTGCCATCAAGTCTATCGTAACTCATAGTGACTCTGAACATTAGATCAGAGTCCTGCCCTTTCTTGCCCCGTCCTCACAATCTCCAACAGTGCTTATGCCCATTGCTGCAGTCCCTGTGTCAACCTTTTTCCTGAAGGTTCTTCCTCCCCTTTGCTGATTCTAGGCCTTTTTCAGTATTATGTGTTTTTCCAAGGATTTACCCTTTAAGGCCAACATGCCCAAAGTCTGTGAGACAAATTTTCACCAACCTTACCTCTAGAGAGCACCCTGGTTGCACTTCCTCCGACAGAGAAATACTTGTTCTTTTTGCAGTCCATAGAATATTCAGTACTCTTTTCCAACACTTAATTCAGAGACATTCATTCTTCTTAAATCATTGTTTAATTTTCAGATCCATAGGATGCAACTGAAAAGAACATGACATGGATGAGATGCACCTTAGTCCTTCAACTGATGTGCTTTCTCCTAGCTTTTGAAGGGATCTTTTATAGCAACTTTGCCCAGTGCAACATAGTTTTTAGTTTCTTGACTGATGCTGCCATTGATGTTGATTGTGGATCCAAGTATAATGACATCCTTGACAAATTCATTCTTTTCTCCATCCATCATGATGTTGTCTATTAATCCAGCTGTGAGGTTTTCTGGTGTTTTGTTGTGTGTGTGTGTGTGTGGGGGTTGTGTGTAGGGGGGTTTTTCCTGCTGAGATAAAATAGCTGGTATTATTAGCCGTTTAAGAGTGAGTTTGTGACAGCCCTTTATATTCATGGACTATGAAAACATCTGCTATGTGACAAACTGCCTAGAAATTAAATTACTTATTTATTAGACTAGTTGAAGGCTTTTGCACTTGGTGTATTTTTTTCCATGACCTTGGTCTCTTTTCTTCATCAAAAGTCTTTTTCCTTGGAGATTTTTCTCTCAGAAAAGACAATATTGTTTATGTTGACTGGAGTCATGCTGAATCACAGACAGAATATTCCTTATTTTTTCTCCAGACATTCTCAACATGATATTTAATTTATATATCATTCAATGAATTCATGTGAAATTTGATAATAATGATGTGAGTAACCAATTCAAACTTTTTTTTTCATAAGTAGGGAATTTGAAATTTTTCTGTAGAGTTCAACAATTTGTTTACCTAAGAACAACACTGTAATTTCTTATTTTCCTTAAGTAAATATGCTTAGTATATTACATCTTTGTTCATTTTCATACTGAGATGATATAAATATTGAGGTGTTATTGAACCAATCACCACAAATAACTATTAAAGATTACCATCTAAGAATCTACAGATTATAAGTTGTGTTTTATAAAATTTGGTCTCACGACTTGAAAAACATTTTTTTTTCCTGTTAGACTTATATAGGCTTAAATGACTTATTCTTATATCCTGTATTTTTGCCATGTATTTATCCAAATCCATTATGAGAATGAGGGTTGTAAAGCATCTCTTTTTAACTCTAGGGAAACTGGCTCAACTTTACAGCTCATCTCCAATTCCAAGTCATCAATTAGCTGTCAAGCTTGCTGCTTTAGAAATCAAATAGCCTCTGAAATCAAACCTTGAATCTCAATAGAGTTCTTTCTAACCACATCTGAATCATGAGCCACTGTTGGAAAGTGCTGAATTAAATCAAGCAGATACTATTTCTGACTCTAGTCCTCACTGTCAAAATGAAAATTTTAGCAGATCAATTAGGAAATGTATTGATTTTTTTAAAAGGCTCTTATCTTTGAGAGAACTTCTAAACCACAAGAGCATCTCTGTTTATTTATGTACAGACTTGATCTGTAACTCAGATGGTCCCTCTAGACTTTGGCAGTGTCATGCTAGAATATAGTTTGAAGATAAGTATGATCTGTTTTATAAATGGACCATCCATGAGTATTCATTGCTTAATGCAGTCAGGAAATATGCTCTTCAAAGATACGTTTCAACAGTAGAGAGGTTAAATTTTTTAAAATACATTCTCTTTGCTTGCCTACAAAAATGTGGATAGATTCACTTTGGGTTAGTCTTCTTTATGAGAATTCAAATAATCATAGCATTAATTAGGAAAATAATGATTCTCTGTTCTGTGAGAAGACTAGAAACTTCTTAAAATAACACTAGGTTAACAAATATTTAATTGATAAAGATAATTGATTCAGGTATTAATTTTCACATAAAATGAAAAACATTCAGTGAATCAATTCCTATCATTTTATCTGAATTTCAAAGATGATGTTATAAGTAAACACTTTTCCCCAAGTTAGCTGTGACTTCATACTAATTTAACTCATTTCTTATATATTATAGTTTATGCACTAAAAATGCTTAAAATATAAAGAGGAATGTTGTTTAAAATAATTACCATATGAAATGTTATACATTTAATTAATAAATATTGTAAGCATTACAAACATTTTGTCAGTCCTGTTTTTTAAACTGTCTACCAGAAGAAATTGGCTGACACAGGAGAATTTCAAGAAACAACATATGATCAAGAGGCAATGGTGATGAAGGACGAAGTCCAGGCTGCTCTGAAGGACTTGGCAAACAAATAAAACTCCCAGAATTGATGGAATACCATTTGACATATTTCAGTAAACAGATGTTGCCCTTATGTGCTCACCAAGTTGTGCCAAAAAATCTAGAGGACAACTACCTGGCCAACTGACTGAAAGAGATCCATATTTATTCCCATTACAAAAAAAGGTGATCCAACAGAGTGTGGAAATTATCGAACAATAATATCACTATTATCACACGCTAGCAAAATTCTGCTGAAGATTATCCAGAAATGACTGGAACAATACATGGACAGAGAAGTACCAGAAATACTAGCTGGGCTTAGAAGAGGTCATGGCCCTAGACACATTAACACCCATATCAGATGGATCTTGGCAGAAAGCAAAGAATATGTCTATCTGTGTTTCATTGACTATTCAAACGAATTTAATTTTGTGAATCACAACAAATTGTGGCTAATCGTGAAGAAAATAGGAATCCCAAAACACTTGATTGTGCTTATGTGAAACCTATACCTGCCTGAACTTCTGGCAGTTCCTTATCTACGTACTGCTCCAGCCATTTTTTTAATGATCTTCAGGAGTATTTTGTATGCATGTAATATCAATGGTATCATTCAATAATTTCCACATTCGGTTGGATCTCCTTTCTTGGGAATGGGAACGGGAACAAGTATGAACCTCTTCCAGTCTGTTTGGCCAGACAGCTAGCTGTCCTCAAAATTTCCTGGCATAGACTGGTGAGTACATCTAAGACTGAATCTGTTAAATGAGACAAGTCAACTGTATCCCATAGACCCCTGGGGAATTATTTTTTGCCGGTGCTTGCAATGCAGCTTCTACTTCCTCCTTCCTTACCATTGGCTCCTGTTGACATGGTACTTACTGAAAATTTTTCAGTGTCAATCAGTTCTTTCTGGTACAGTGACGTAGTGTATTCCTTCATCTTCTTTTGATTCTTTCTGGGTCATTCAATATATTGCCCATAGCATCTTTCAATATTGTGACATGAGGCTTAACTTGGTTTTCCAATTCTTTCATCTTGAGAAATGCAGAGTGAATTCTTCTCTTTTTATTCTCCAATTCCTGCTCTCTGCACATTCCATTATCATACTTCGCTTTGTTCTCCTGAGCTACCCTTCAAAATTGTCTGTTCAGCTTTTTTACTTAGACATGTTTTCCTTTAGTTTTGGCTTCTCGACACTTCAGTGCAATCTCTAGAGTCTCTTAAGACAGACATCCATTTCAATGATTTCTTTCTTTTCTGTTTTTGTAATGACCTTTTGCTTTCTTCATGGATGATATCCTTGATATCATCCCACAATTCATCTGGTCTTCAAACATTGATATTCTGTACTTCAAACCTATTCTTAAGATGATCATGAAATTCAGATGAAATTGATTCAAGATCATATCTTGGATCCTGTGGATTTATTTTCATTTTCTTTAGATGACTGAAGAATAATTGATGCCTTTGAGTTGTGGTGCTGGAGAAGAGTCTTGAACATACCATGGTCTCCCAAGAAAACAATTAGGTCTGTCTTGGAGAGAGTGAAACCAGGTTTCTCCTTGGAGGCTAGGATCGTGAAGCTCCATCTCACATTCATTGGGCACATGAGAGACTGGTCCGTGGAAAAGGACATCACGCTTGTAAGGGTGAAGGGACAGCGCAGGAGAGGAAGAACCCAGATGAGATGGATTAATACAAGTAACAGGAGTAATGGCAGTAGGTGTGTTGGAGTCAATGAGGCTGGCTTAGGACAGGGCAGGCTTCAGAACTGCTGTACATAGGGTTGCTATGCGTCATAGGTGACTCAACAACACGTAGCAAAAGTAATATGGAGTATGAGCTACATAAGTTCACCTTATAGGAATAATTAGGTTCTTAAAAGCAAAGGCAATGTTACCCAGATTGATATTTTCAATTTCATTGACTCGTTTTTGTACTGAATTTCTTGGCTGTAACCAACAGCAAAAACTGTCTTTAAATAGTAAAGCTATTCTGGCAATTCTTTTGCAGCTTCTGTGATAGCTTAGCTTTGGAACCATTCTTATTACTAGCTTTGACAGAGTTATAAATATAAATAGCTTTGTAAGTGCCCAAAGAGGCAAAAATGTTAAAAAAAATAAGAATATTTGCTAGAGAGTATGACCAAAGGGGAGCTGTGCTGACATGTACTCTATAAGCCCCATCTTGATTACTGTCACTTTTCTACCTTCAAGTAAGTCTTAATGTTGATTTTTAAATTATTGGAGGTTAGTCTCAGGTCTCCTGAAGAGATTCCAGATTTGTGGGTTGATAAGCAGCAGTCAAAATCCCTTTTTCGTATCACATGTTTTACATATGAGAAATTGACAACTGTAGAAACAATGGGACCTAAAGAATCTTTTCCTGCAATGGCTGCATGACTAAAGTGGTACTGATGTTGAATTCCTTTCATTAATGAAATAGTTGTTAAAAACCAAATTTTCCTGTTAACTGTTGAAGTGCTCATGATACTGGGAAAACTCTTTTTCTTTATATAATGCATCTGAGGACATTAAGAAGATGTGAATGTGTAAATCACAGTGAATCCCTTACCATGGAGAGATTATGACTCGCAGTGACCCCAAGAGACAAAAGAACTACCCCAGAGGGATTTAAAGGCTTGCAGCTTGTAAGTTCTGTTTACAGTAAGATCGCCATGCCTGTCTCTCATGGAGTAGTTGGTCGGATTCAGACCATAGACTTTTTGGTTAGCATCCAAGCACTTTAACCACTGCGGCACCAGAACACCTTTAAACCACAGTGTAAGAGTTAATGCTATATGGTAAAAAGAGAACTATCAGGAGTGAATTTTTTATTTATTTTTTTAAAATCTTATATTTGTACTGGATTTCACATTTTCAAAACACTTCTATATTTATCATTATATCTGTTTCTCATAAAATCCATATACTCAAATACTATGTATTATCATCACCATTGTTGTTGTTGTTGTTATCATCACCATTACACAGTAAAAAATGTGCTAGAGAATTGGGGACTGGCATGAGGTCATAATTACATAAGACCAGGGTAAAATCAATACCCTAAAACAAACAAACAAACCGAAATAAGCTTACCTATTTAAATTGTTAGCCAGGAGGAATTAGTAAGATTTGGAATATAAACCAGATGGTGAAGAAGATTCATAAGAGCATTCTGGGAAAATAAAATGAAGAAGTCTCCTCAGCAATGTGACAACTGGACAGTTGTGTCTCTCTGGACAATTGTGTCTCTTTCTGTCAGAAGTTGTATATGGGGAGAACGTTGGTAGAAATTTAAAAATAAACAAAACAACTCACTATCATAGAGTTGATTCCAATCCAATCACATCCTTTGTGTTGCAATCCTGTAAATCCTAACAGGAGGGGACTGCCCATCTTTCTTCCGCAGAGCTGCTGGTGCATTTAAAATTCCATGGATGTGTAGCTTTGAGTAGACAGTATAACTTGTAGATTATACTACCAAAGTTGGCAGAAGATACCCGGAAAAGTTGTTTGGGGATAGGTCAGTGATTGATTCTCCACTGGAAGCAGTTTTGATCTTTCGGGCCATGCTATCAATGCCTCGAGCTAGCTTTGGTTGTCTGGTACCAGTGGTGACTCTTAGTGAGGAGAGGCTGTTCCATAATGCACAAGACAGTTCAACAGATACGATCCAAGGGCTGGTCTATAGAGGACCACAGATACTAATCCGGAGAATTCTAATTTAATCCTGTGTGCACCTTGAAGCTATTTACTTATAACCCCCCACCCCTACCCCAATGCGGAGTGGCTATGCCCTCTGGAAATAGCTCAGATGGGTTAATCCACAAAATGTGTGATGTTCCAAATTCCTTATCAGAAATGAAACATCAAACTGTTACTTTCTAAGTGTTGGAAATTACAGGTCGATTTGTTTCACTTGTTTTCTACAACAGGGAAGAATTGGGTCCTAAAATGCACTAAAACCTCATAGTCTGATCCTTGAAAGGGCTGTGAGATAATGAGAACTCTGCTCCCTGAAAGATGGACTTGAGCAGCAAATGAAAGTTTCTTTCACCCAAATGACTTGGGAGGCCTCCTGTTGAGCCCAGCAAAGCTGAAAGGCCACAATCAGGCTGCCCTAGCCTATAAATCACAGCGATGCTTTACAGCAGGGGCAGTCGGTGATGATGTGATGGATGTGCTCCAAAGAGTCAATGGCACATTCATCACTGTGATGAGATGTGAATGCTGCCAGGGGTCATGAGAATCTTGGATTTATCAGCCGACAGTGCCCTCTCTTCCAAAGAGCTCCACCAAGCAAGGGTTCCACAATCCCTGGCCTCCATTTTTAACCTTCACCTGAGTGGAATTTCAAGGTGATGGGCTGCACAGAATGAAATTCAGCATCATTTGTCTGTTGCTTTTGTTATCATCTCCCTTCAGTGGGGTGTTTTTTTGTGTTTGTGGGGGGTTTTTTTGTTTGTTTTGGGCTTTTTTTGTTTTTACTTCTCCACTTCACAATGCTTTTTTCATTTTCCTATTGAGATTTATGGATAAGAAGCCAGTTACTCTTCTCTTTTGCTTCATGTGTTTCTCTGTAAGATGTTCTCATGTGACAAACAATTATATATCAGCAATGTACAGTATCTGATGCTTTCATGAAAGGTAATTGACAGATTATAACTGTCTAATATGTTGGGTAACAGGAGTAATGGATGAGAAATTGGACCTAAGCACGAGCCAGTGGTCTATCTTTGACAAATAGTGCCTGTGCAAGTATAGCAAACACTGACATTGCTCCGCTGCCTAGACCTCTAACATCTGTAAAAATTGTAACTTTACCATAATGTCAACTCATGAGTCTAACTCAGACTGGAGAGTCTTTAAATACATTCAAACCATCCATGCAAATTACAACTGGCCCTTCCTTGCTTTCACTGATGAAAAATAATCTATCTACATACTATTTTCAAGAGAATGCCTCTGCACCCCTGACAACTGTGTTGTGATTTGGATGAAAATTTACAAAGCTTTTTTAAAATCAATCATTCATGTACACTTTGTCCCATAACATCAATTACCATATTCACAGTATCAGATTGATCACTCATTCTATATTGTCTTTCCCTTACTTGGATTAATAAATATTCATTATCTGTTAAATAATTTTCTACTTCCCCACTTCCTCTCCTGATAACCATTGTTTTGTTTGTTTCAGTTTTTCTCTTCTTACATTCAGGACAAGATCGCTCAGTTTGGCTCACCTCATAGAGCTTGCCACATATGAAACTATTAGTTTTAACTTGCTGAATGTTCTCTCACACTGGTGATAAAAATGACATTGGTTATGTTCAATGTCACTGGTGCAGAGGGGTATCCATATCTGCTGTCTCTCAGCTATGCCTCTCTCTCCCTGAAGCACTGCCACTGAGTCACTCTGACTCACAGTGACTCTACACAGGGTTTCAGAAACTGCAAAGCATGTTATGAAGAGACTACCTATCTTTCTTCTGAGCAGCAGCTGGTGGATTAGAACTGTTGGATATATGTAACCCTTTGGTTAGATAGCACCCTGTGGATAATGCTCCCAGAGCTCCTTACATATAGTTCTCTGATTCTCAGCGCTATCAAATAGAAGCTAGCTCATAGCTGACCATCCAGTAATTGTTCAGAGGGTGCAAATGGCAAGGAAGATTGGTTCTATTCCTCCTGTGGAGCTGCTAGTGGATTCGAACTGCCAAAGAGGCCCCTTTTTGGTTAGCAGCACAGTTCCCTACGGACTATGCCAATGAGTAGTTGCATCCACTCTCTGGGAAGAACTGAGTAATATGATGAAAACTTCCTTCAACCTAAAGCCTGTAGGTTTTCGGTATTCTGAAGCAGGCTATCATTTATTACAGTTATTGCCTATCTTGAAAGCCAAGAAAATAGAAAATCTTTTGCTTCAAACTAATTCAGTCTTGGAAAAAGTCCACTCTGCAAAAAGGTTATTTTTCCTTTTTCATTATTGTAGGCAGAGAGCGACTGTGTCCAGAGGCTTGTGCTTTTCATTACGGGGCTAGGGGTATTATTATATTTTTTATTTTTTTTACATGCATCCCATTTATTACTGATGATAATCCTGTTATGTTACACACCATTACTTTTATAGATGAGGATACTAAGACTTACATGTTATTATTATTTTTATCACTTCTTAAAAAATATTTTATATTGCTTTGTCCACCAAAGTTCATGTACATTGCGTTTCACACTATTCTTCATTCATATTGTGTTTCTTACAATCATTCTAATGTATTATGTTTTATAAAATCATTCACCACTAGACCTACCCGTCATTATCCAGTCTTTTCAGGTTCCCTTCACTGGATCCTTCCCATTTCCTTTACCCAATCCTTCCACCCACCAAACTGTGAAATCCTGTGGTTTTGCCCCTAACTACCCCTCTGCTTCCATTCTTCCCCCTCCCTTAGGTTCCAATACATGTTTAGTTAATTATTTTTATATTTTTACAATGATGGTTTTACACAGTATTTGTCCTTATGAGACTGAGTTAATTCACTCAGCATATTGCTCT
The DNA here is from genome assembly GCF_000299155.1 of Elephantulus edwardii. Taxonomy (NCBI): domain Eukaryota; kingdom Metazoa; phylum Chordata; class Mammalia; order Macroscelidea; family Macroscelididae; genus Elephantulus; species Elephantulus edwardii. Next base: position 18,160,761 of record NW_006399771.1, on the reverse strand, counting down.
CCAGTCTTTCCCAAATTATGTAGTAAAAACATTTTCCTTGAAAACAACAACCAGACAGGGATGCCCACTGTCACTGCTTCTATTCAATATTGTATTGGAAGTACTTGCTAGGGAAATAGGACAAGAGAAGAAAATAAAAGGCATCCAAATTGGCAAAGAGATGATGAAACTGTCACTATATGCAGATAATATGATAGTGTAGACAGGAAATCCCGAAGATTTAACCAAAAAACTGTTAGAAGTTGTTGACCAATTTAGTAGTGTGGCAGGATACAAGATAATCCAAACTTAGTAGAATTTCTTTACAGCAACAAAGAGAACTCAGAGAAGGAAACCAAGAATGTAATAACATTTATGATAGCCAACACTAATTGAGAAATTTGGAAATGAACCTAATTAGAGAAACAAATGCCCGAACAAAGAAAATTAGAGAACATATTTGTGAGATACAGTAAAAGATCAAAATAAATAGAAAAATGTTTCCTGTTCACGGATAGGAAGATTTAATATTAGGTATTACAATCATTTATTAACATCTTTGATATTCTTTCCCTCTGTTTCAAGACTGTTCAAACTCATCATCAGGACCAAGGGTCATTGTTAGGGAGATATAAAACTATTTTCAATTGGTTTTATCTAATCAGAGTGAAAGTAAAAAGTATGTGACTGTCATTTGGAAAGATACATTAAGCCTTTTACTTTGAAACTAAGAAGCCCGGGTTGTATAGTGGTAATCACTGGGTGACTCACCAAAAAAGTAAAGTTTACAGTCTAGGAGATACTATGGGGATCTCCTCTGTTCTACAGTAACTATGAGTTGGAAACTATGACTTGGGAATGAGTCAATGACAAGAGTCTTATTAACATTTTTGAGGGGTGGGCTTGGGTTGAAGCTCTTCTAACAAAAAAAACATGCACTTAGAAAGTGATTTTAGTAAAGTAGAAAGTGTGGTGGATGACCCATTTATTTTCCTGGATTGCTGCATCAACTCAGAAGAGATATAAGTACTGAATATTACCAGTTATAATGATGACTTTAAGTTAAAATGAACTATTAAAGTGATGATGCCTCCTAAATTTATTATTTTCTTTCCTCTCTGAGTGAACAAATAGCTCTAGTTAGAGTTAGTTGCTGATTATATTTTAGTCTGATGTGTGTGTGTGTGTGTGTATACTCTTGTCCAACGTTTTTATATATTTCTTTTGTTTTCTAATTTTCTCATTCAATAAATTGAAGTTAGTGAGTTAGATAAAAAAGCAAAAGCAGCCAGTTAGAAATTTATAGGCATTTAATTACTTGACAAACTTAAAAAACTAGATAACATATGTAGCCAATTTTGAGAAGCTTATCCTGATTTTGAATATAGTTGGAAAAGCTACAACTTGATTTGAAAATTTAGAGCAGTAAAGTAATATGTGCCTTAATAATGTCTTAAAAATTATAAAGAGGCTAAGAATAATTTTGATGGTATTTATTAACTATCATTAAATTAAATCTTTTATGAATTATATAACATCAAGTAGGATGAAAAAATAATAGAAGAATCACATATAGCTTTCAGGTCACATTAAGTAACATTTATTGTGATTTGTTACTGGATTCCTGAATTTCTATGAACTTTAGAAATTATTATGCTATTCAGCACTAAAATGGTTAAGTGCCTTACTATGCTGCTTTTAGAACTGTAATTAGGTAAAATAGAATACATCATTGATTATTACTTTTAACTTTGGTTTTCAGCTCTATCATAGTAAATAGAATTATTTTTTTAATTTTTTTATTAAATTTTATTAATTTTAATGAACATTTACAGAGATTTTGGGTTTCCATTCATTCATTGTTGCACTGTTTTTCCACCCTCCTCCCCAGTTCGTTCTTCTTTCCTCCCCCCCAATGTCTGTTTTAATAGTCCAATTGCCACAGTGCTTGTCAAAGCCAGTTCTGATTAATCTCCTTTGTCAGTGTGTCCCTTGCCATTCCCTATCACTCCTCCCTGAGAGAGACTTCACCCTGATTCATAAGGAAAAGGGGATGGTGTATTCTCTTAGCTACTTCCTGCTGAAAAGGGACGCTGTGGGTTTCAGGGTGAAGGTCTTCTCTCACTACTCTAAAGGGCCCCTTTGGCAGTAGGAAACACATAGACTATTATGGAGATTGATTTTGGAATTTAGATGCACTGTTATCAATTGTACTTAGCCGTACATATTCATATCCTTGAAGATGTATCATGGAAGTGTTGCAGCCTAGAAGATACAAATTTAACTAACAAGTTAAAAGTGCATGAGTCAAAAATTGAAAAGCAATAATATTCTGAGTAGAGGTTCTAATAGTGGCATATATCAAGTTACAGAGGTAAGGTGGTTCCATTGCCATCCTTACTCTAACTTAATTCTTTTTTTTAAATTTAAATTTGTTATTAATTTCAGTGAAAATTTACAGAGGCTTTGGATTTCCATTCATTCATTGTTGTAGATTTGTCCCCTCCCAAGGCTCCCCACCACCAGACATTACCCTCTTGGAAAAGTAAAAGAAAAGATTCTTTCATTATTTTACAAACCCTCCCCCAGGTCCACTCCACCATGTAGCCATCGCTCTAGACTCCTGTCATGACAGAAATACCTAATCACATATCTCTTTTAAACAGTTTTCTTCCTTCTCTGTTTCAGAGCAGCATACATCATTGAACCCATCTTACTCAGTCTCTCCCCAACGCCAAGGACAGTCCCATTCTACAACAGTGGCACCATGCAATATTTGTCCCTTTGTGACTGGGACATTTCACTCAGCATAATGTTCTCCAGAGTCAACTATTTTGAGTAATATTGCATGAGTTCCTTGTTTTTTAATGCAGCATAGTATTCCATTGTGCAAATATACCACAGCTTCTCTAGCCATTCGTTTGTTGATGGGCACTTAGGTTGTTTCCAACTCCTTGCTATTGTGAACAAAGCTGCAATAAACATGGGTGTGCATATATCTGCTTGGGTGTCAGTAGAACTATTTTTAAACTATGTTATTGTAACAGGATGGCTTACACTAGAACTTAGTCCAGAGTGTTTAGATAACTTTATTATATACAGATTATGTGTTTTCTAAGAGTCATCAAATGAAAACAAAATTTTAGGTAATTCAAAGTCTCCTGTCAGTTGTGGTATGATAATTTAATTTTATACATTAAAATGCAAATAAATATTAACTTCTCAGATCTAAATAGCATTTTATCTTCCATAAAAAATATATTTTAAAATCTTATAACAGAAATCTGCTGTCAAGGAGATTTTAAAATTTCTAACATGCACGGAGGTCAGTTTTAAGACTAATGTGTGCCTTATTCAGAGCATAGTATTTTCAGTTGCTTTCTATACATCTGAAAGTTGAACACTGATTAAAGATGGCAGAGAATAATTAATCCCTGTGAATTAGAATGCTGGTGAAGAGTATTGCATATATTATGGAGTGCCAGAAGAACAAATAAGTGTCTTGGAGGAAGTACAACCTGAGAGCTTCTTAGAAGTGAAGATGAGAAACTTTGTCTCATTGACTTTGGCCTATTTTCAGGAGGAACCAGTCCTCAGGAGGACATCATCTAGGGGAAGGTAGAGTGTTGTGGTAAGAAAGAAAGACCCTCAATGAGATGAATTGGCCCAGTGACTACCACAATGGGCTTGAGAGGACAGGATGGAACAGACTAGAACAAGCTTCATAGGTTTGTTATGAATGGTAGTCAACTTGGTCATATCTAACAGCAACAACAAAAATCACTTGTTGAGTCAATTTCAGTGGTGCAAAGCTTTGCCCAAGACTAATTTATTTTCTACAGTTACTCTCTGTTTTTCACTAAATGTAGAGATTTTCCCCCTTCTCCAAATTTATAAACTTGCCTGATACAAGCTATGGTCTTTGCAATAACTTGCTATGTGTCAGAGAGCTGAACAGTGACTAGGGATAATAGAAGGAGAATGGATGCCTTTGAGGCGTGTTGGAGAAGAGTATTGAATAGACCATGGACTGCTAAGAGAATACACAGGTTCTTCCTATAGAGGGTTAAACCAGGCTGCTCCTTGAAAGCAAGGATTCTGAAGCTTCATCTGACATACTTTGGTTATGTTACAAGGAGGGACCAGTCCTTGGAGAGGGAAGTCATGCTTGGGAGGGTGGAGTGACAGCAGAGGAAAGGAAAACTCTTTATGAGATGGATAGATTCAGTAACTGGGATAATGGGGTTAAGTGTGTCAGACATAGTGAGATTGACACAGGACAGAGCAGAGCTTAGGGCTGTTGCACATAGGGTTGTTATGAGTCACAGACAACTCAATGGCACATAACAACAACAACAACAAAACAACATGAAATTATAATTTCTGTTGATGGTAATACTATAGGTAGAAAGTAGAGTTTTGACCAAACAGCAATTGTTGTTGACCACCATCATTCTTCACAGGGTGGATCTTTTAGTTTTCCATTACAGCTATAGAAAATTATCACATATTTAGTACCTTAAGACAATACTCACACACACACACAAAAAGACAATACTCATTCTCTCTCTCAGTTCTGTAGTCTGAAAGTCAGGATACAGTGTGTACTTTCTGTTTTGTGTCACAATATTGATATCAAAGTTTTAGCTGCACTGTGTTTCTTTCTGAAGCTCCCCTCCACCCAAAGATAGATCTACTTCCAAGCTCAGTCTTGCTGTTAGCGGGCTTCAGTTCCTTGCTGCTATAGGCTCTAGTCCCTAAGTGATGTAAACCTGAAGAGGTTTCCCAGAGGCACCTTGAGCAGAAAGGCTGACCATTTACTTTAATGGTGATCAATTTTATAAAACATAATACATGAGAAAGATTATCTGAAATGCAATGTCAATGAAGGAAAGCATAAACAGCAATGTATACAAATTTGGTATGCAAATCAATAGAAAAGAAACATTTTTTAAAACCAGCAAATTACCAGGTATTGAAAGTCCTCTGGGGCACCATTGTACTCTGACTGAGAGCAAGTCACTGTGAGAAGATCAAGGAAGTCCTCAGTTTCTTGTTGTCAGCAGCCTTTGCTGCTAGTGGCTGACTGTCTTTGTTATCATGCATTCTATATGTTGCCCTGGACGTGCTCACCAAGTTGTGTCAAGAAATCTGGAGAACAGCCACTTGGCCAACTGACTGGAAGAAATCTATAGTTGTTCCCATTCCAAAGAAAGGTGACCCAACAGAGTGTGGAAACTACAGAACAATATTGTTGATTTCACATGCAAGCAAGATTCTGCTGAAGATTATCCAAAAACGACTGGAACAGCACATCAACAGAGAACTGCCAGAAGTCCAGGCTGGGTTTAGAAGGGGTCGTGGTACTAGGGATATTGTAGCTGATGTTAGATGGATCTTAGCTGAAAGCAGGGAATACCAGAGGAATGTCTATTTGTGTTCCATTGATTATGCAAAGGCATTTGTCTGTGTGGACCATAACAAACTGTGGCTGACTCTGAGAAGAATGGGAATCCCAGAACACTTGATCATGCTAATGCAAAACTCATACTTGAACCAAGAAGCAGTCATCAGACAGAGCAAGGAAATACTGTATGGTTCAAAACTGGGAAGGGCATATGGCAGGGATGTGTCCTGTCTCCGTACCTTTTCAACCTGTATGCAGAACAGATTATCTGGGAGGCTGGACTCTACGAGGAAAAATGTGGCATCAGGTTTGGTGGAAGATCTATGAACAATCTGCGTTATGCAGCTGACACAACCCTGCTTGCTGAAACTGAGGAGGACCTGAAGTGCTTGCTGCTGAGAGTCAGGGACTGCAGTCTCAATATATATAGTGTGTGTGTGTGTGTGTGTGTACTGCATTGAAACAGATGAGGGAGAGAATAATTTAAAAGCGATGTATGATAGGCTACTATGGTTATCACAAGAGTCCACAATTAAGGTTGCATAGTGGAGTGTACTTGCAGTGGTGGGAGGAATGTGGGGGGTTGTATACCAAAGAAAGAATTTTTCTTTTCAAAGAGAGGAGTGAACTGGGGGTGGAGGGAGGTTGGGCGAAGGGCTGAGCAGGGAGAAAAGTGCAACATTGAATGAATGGAAATCCAAAGTCTCTGTAAATGTTCATTAAAATTGTTAAAATAAAAAGATTGCAAATAAATGGATTGAGGCTCAATGTCAAGAAGACAAAGATTCTCAACACTGGACCAATTGGTAGCATCAGGATGGATGGTAAAGATTGAGATTGTTCACAGCTTTAGTCTGCTTGGCTCCACAGTCAACACTCTTGGCACCAGCAGCCAGGAAATTAAAAGATGTATTGTGATGGGAAAGTCTGTTGTTAGGGACCTCTCTAAAGTACTGAAGAGCAACGGTGTATCTCTGGAGACTAAGGTGCGTCTGGTACAGGCCATGGTCTTTGCGATCACTTGTTATGTATCAGAGAGCTGGACAATGACCAGGGAGGATAGAAGAACTTATCCTTTTGAGCTTTGGTGTTGGAGAATAGAGCTAAGGGTAGCGTGGACTGCTAAGAAAACAAACAGATTCATCCTAGAGAGGGTTAAACCGGGCTGTTCCTTGGAGACAAGGATTCTGAGACTTCGTGTGACATACTTTGGTCATGTTGTAAGGAGGGGCTGGTCTTTGGAGAAGGACATCATGCTTGGGAGGGTGGAGGGACAGCGCAGGGGGGGAAGGTCCTCTGGGAGGTGGATTGATTCGGTGTCTGGGGTAATCGTGATGACTGTTTCAGAGACAATGAGATTGGTACAGGACAGAGCAGAGTTTAGGGCTGTTGTACTTAGGGTCGCTATGAGTCGCAAGCAACTCGATGGCACATAACAACGGCAACAACAAACATATGTTGCCATCACTTTCCTAGAAGCCATTACTCCCTCTTATCTTTTCTGTGGATCTCTTTGTCCTGCCTTAACCAGTCAACTATAACTAAAACAAAGTTCTCTACCTTTTAAGACCCATGACTTTGCCTACCTGTATAATCTTCTTGATTCAAGGTTTGGAATCTTAATGTCATCTGCAAATCCCCCTTGCATAACAGATTCGTCAGTTCCAGAGATTGATGTGCAAGGCAGTTCTACTTACTATGGTGGACAGAACCAAGAAACAAACAAAAGGAATCAAAGAAATAGCCCAGCTCCGCTTTCATTTCCCCCACTGCCCAGTTGAACTTTGTGCTGGCTAGTTTGATATGTTGAATTATGAAATCTTAAAACACTCTTTTGACTGAAATGCAAAAAGACCCAAGTTTATTTTCAGTTTCGTCAGCTCTCTGGCTCTGAAGTTTTCCTATGTTTTTCATTATATCCATTTTTCATTTTATTTTCTCTCTCCCTTTTTTCCACAGTAGAAAGGGACTGGTGATCAGTAAAGAAAGTTTTTCTTCATATCTCATTTTATTGCAATACTTCTCACCAACTAATATGAAGTTTCTTGTTGTATTTATTTCTTCTGGATAGTGTGTGTTATATATTTAACCCCAGGAATGAATAGAAATGTTAAGAAAGATGAGTCTTGTACCCAGGCAAAGTTATATTTATTCAGAATATGTATTAGATAGCCTTTCTAATGCCCCACTTTCCCAAAATTCTGCACTCTCAAACCACTTGACCTCAGTGATTTGGGATAATACCATCTTCCTAGGACCTGAAACCTACATCCTGGGACCTACACTCCTGAATCCTTTAATATACTCTGTGGTATTTTTGCTCTTCTTTTCCCTCTTTCAGATTCTATCTGTCAACTATTTAAAATGAAAATGTGTAATATTTGACTTTGTTTTGTTTAAAGTGCTTTAAAAATGTATCCACCTATTGTGCCACTGACACAATTTACATAGTGTCACAAAGCTGGGTGAGGGGAAAACAGGCCCCAAGAATAATGTAGCCAAAACTATTGAAATAAACAATGTTCATTAACCGTGAAGCGAGGAGACCTTTTTTGTTCAGGGATATGCTTGCATATTCTGCTAACAACAACAACAAAAAATTCTGGGCATTGTTCCAGAATTTAAATTTGCAGTGTTGATAGCAACACTTGAATGTGAAATTTGGGAGATTATGCTTGATTCCCACAAGATGCACTGGACTTCTCCCAGGCTAGATACAAATTGTGATGAGGAAATTGGCTGTGTATCTCTTGCAAGCCTTACTCATTTACTAATTTGTTCAATTTGCAATGCTAAAAATAATACCTTGCTTGGCTAATTCTTTCATTTTGAATTTAGCTATGGCTAAAACTTCATCTAGTTTTAACTTCACTAGAGTTAAAGAAAAAGCTAAAGAAAGCTTAATAAAAGATAAGCTTGTGATTCACTTTTACATTGTTAATTTGAATAAAAATAACCTAATTTATTTTATGGTAGTGTTACACAATATTTAAACTATGAATCACATAAGTAGAAGCTGTAAATGAGTTGACACAGAGTTCGTGAAAATTCCTTGTCCCTACGTCTATCCTTTTTTTTTTTTTGGGTGCTGTGCCAGACGAACTCAAAATGAAAGTCAGAAAAGGCGAAGAATACCCTCAATGAGAGGCCTGTAGCAATGGGATCACGTGTGTTGGAGTTGATGCTGGCGGCACTTAATAGGACAGAATTCATTGTTGTTGTTGTTGTTGTTATGTGCCGTCGAGTCGCCTGCGACTCATAGCGACCCTATGTACAACAGCCCTAAACTCTGCTCTGTCCTGTGCCAATTGCACTGTGTCTGACACTCCGATCCCAATTATCCCAGTCACTGAATCAATCCACCTCATAGAGGGCCTTCCTCTCCTGCGCTGTCCCTCCACTCTCCCAAGCATGATGTCCCTCTCTAAGGACTAGCCTCTTCTCACAACATGTCCAAAGTAAGTTACACGGAGCCTCAGAATCCTTGCCTCCAAGGAGCCACCCGGTTTAACCCTCTCCAGGACAAATCTGTTTGTTTTCCTAGCAGTCCATGGTATTCTCAATACTCTTCTCCAGCACTACAGCTCAAAGGCATCAATTCTCCTTCTATCCTCCTTGGTCATTGTCCAACTCTCTGAAGCATAACAGGTGATTGCGAAGACCATGGCCTGTATCGGACGCACCTTAGTCTCCAGAGAGACACCACTGCTCTTCAGCACTTTGGAGAGGTCCCTAACAGCAGACTTCCCCATGGCAATGCACCTTTTAATTTCCTGGCTGCTGGTGCCAAGACTGTTGACTATGGAGCCAAGCAAACTAAAGCTGTGTACAATCTCAATCTCTTCACCATCCATCCTGATGCTGCCAGTTGGTCCAGTGGTGAGAATCTTTGTCTTCTTGACATTGAGCCTCAATCCATATTGTAGGCTGCAGTCCTTGACACTCTGCAGCAGGTGCTTCAGGTCCTCCTCAGTTTCAGCAAGCAGGGTTGTGTCATCCGCATAATGCAGATTGTTGATAAATCGTCCACCAATCTTGACACCACATTTCTCCTCATAGAGCCCAGCCTCCCGGATAATCTGTTCTGCATATAGGTTGAAAAGGTATGGAGATAGGATGCATCCCTGGAGTAAGCCCTTCCAAATTTTGAACCATGCAGTGTTCCCTTGCTCTGTTCTGACGACTGCCTCCTGGTCCAAGTATAAGTTTCGCATTAGAACAATCAAGTGTTCTGGGATTCCCATTCTTCTCAGAGTCAGCCACAGTTTGTTATGATCTACACAGTCAAATGCCTTTGCATAGTCAATGAAACACAGATAGACATTTCTCTGGTATTCCCTGCTTTCAGCCAAGATCCATCTAACATCAGCTACAATATCTCTAGTACCATGACCCCTTCTGAAACCAGCCTGGACTTCTGGCAGTTCTCTGTTGATGTGCTGTTCCAGTCGATATCTGTTCTTTATAGGATCACTCTGAGTTTTACTTGAACCTGACAGCACCTAACAATAACAAACAACAATAGGTACTCAAGGCCCAGATTACATGTGCAAACTCCCTTCTGACATGTAAGATTTCAGGTATTAGGGTTTGAAAATCTTTGGAGAGGATTGTACTTTGTTGCACAGTCATAGATATGTTCAGCTTTACTAGATGTCTACACATTGCTCTCTCTTATAGATTGCACTGTGTCCCACAAAAAAAGATATTGAAGTTGTAACATCTCTACCTGTTTGGAAATATGATCTTTGAAGACATATCAGTTAGGTTAACAAGACTGGAATTGAATGGCCCTTGATCCTGTATGAATGGTGTTATTATAAAAGAAGAGAAGATGAACAGAAAGATAGAAGATGCCACGTGATCTTGCAGCTACCAGCCACAGAATCTGGAGCTCTCTGAAGTGATTTGCATGGAATGGATTCCTGCTCATGATCTCAAGTTGTTGTGCACCTTCACGTTGGAACCAATTTAGAGATGACCCTCCAGAGGGAGATTACAGGAGGTAAATTGCACCAAAAAGGATTGTTCATCCTTCTCCTGTGGAGCAGCTGGTGGATTTGATCTGTGTGCCTTTAGGTTGGCAGCGCAACTCCTTACTACTAAGCCACCAGGTTACTCCGTTTCTTTACTAACATTTTGTTTTATCAGAATTTAGTACTCTTTCTTTTTTTAGGTATAAATTGTTTTCTGTTTTCCTGCGTGTCAATGATAGGAGATTTTCTCCCCTCCACCCCCATTTGTAGATCATCTAGTTGTGTTTGTAGACTCTCTTCTTGTAAATCATTGTCCTCATTTAAGTGAAGTTTGGATTATTTTGGTTAGAACATTTGCTCAGGTTTCTTCCTACTCCCACAGCCTCGTGGGATATTCATGCAGTTTATTCCTGAGACTGACATTTTACTAGCCAGAAATACTTAACATTATCTGCAAATGACAAGGTACTTATCAAAATGTAAAATAAGGCCAATCTCAAATTTAACTTAATGCTAAGTGAAAATAATTCAATCTGTTTTTATAGTGTTGCTCTGTGTTGGTGTATTACTGATGTCTTCATTTTTCTTAAAAATTGTACACATAGCCTCATCCCCATTATGGTTGTACATAAGTATAACAAGGACTTTTTGCCTTTACCAAGTTTTGCCCAGTATGAATGGTGATCCTGAATTCTCTGATGCCAGTTAAATAGCAGCTGTATACTTCTTAGCATTGGAAACTCCTTAGGATCTACATGATCCCCCCCCACCTTCAGCCTCCTGTAACATTCTCCCAATCCAATACACTGTCTTGCAGCTAAGCCATGTCTCTGAAACATACCTTGAGAAAGACATCCTGTTGAGATATGCCTCAACTGAGTCTGTAACTTCTGTTACATCATGGACCCTTGGTAGAATCTAAATACAGTTAGATAGGCTCTTTCTTGTATGGACTCACCAAACACACTTTGCATTCAATGTAATGATAGTCTCCGAGTGTTTCTGGATCCCTTATTTGGTCTAAGTCTCCTGTAATAAGAAGAAATGACTTGCAGGATATAACTGAAACTGCTTATTATCACATGTATAAAATCATGGTGCCATAATAGGATCTGACAACTAGGCACTTACCTCTCTAGTCTCCGAAGAAGAAGCTAAGAATTAATGCCTTTGAGTTGTGGTGTTAGCAAAAAGTATTAAATATAGTGGGAGCTGCCAAAAAGAATGGCAATCTGTCTTGAAGGAAGTACAGCCAGCTACTCCTTAGAAGATGGAAAACTTCCTAGCACATACTTCGGGAATGCTGTCAGAATGGGCTAGTCTTTGAAAAAAAATAAAATAAAAGACATCTTGCTGGGAAAATATACATAGGTCAGTGGTAGAGAGGAAAACTCTCAACGACAGTCACTGCAACACACTGGGCTTGAGTATGGCAGAGACCATGAGGGTGGAGCTGGACAGAAAGGTGTTCATCTGTTCCTCATTGGCTCACTACATGGCACCTAACAACGGCAAGAACAGTATCGCTCTGCAACGAGTAAGAACCATCACATTTGAGATCTCTGAAATTGCTTGAAGGCTACTTTATCTACGGGTGTTTTCTGTGTAAGTATTTGGGCAAATCCTTATGGGTTTCTTATAATGTTCAAGCTGCTACTCATCTGATTTGGTCTGGACCTACTTCATTCGCTTTGTTTTGACAAGACTCCTTTTGCTTTTTTACAATCTTTAAGCTATTTATAGGAGACCTGGTGTCACTATAGGTTAGACATTAAGAAGCTGCTAACTGAAAGGTCACCTGCTTGAACCCACCAGCCGTTCCTCTGAAGAAAGATGAGGTCGACGACTTTTGGAAAGATTTATAGCCTTGGAAGTCTTAGGAAACATTTCCTTTCTGTCCTATAGGGTTGATAGGAGCCAGAATGAAGCACTCAAAGGTGACAAGTTTAAGTCATTTGTGTTTACTATTTTATCATGCTCTATCCTATTAGACAGTCTTTGCACAAGCTGAGCCATCACTATAAAAGTGATTTTCCTGTTAACATTCATTCAGCTTTCAGCTGTTACAATCCTATCCTGTTCTCTCTGTGCTGTTGCCCAATATCTTACACTTTTGTGGCATCACTTACAACTTCAAAGCACTTATCATAACCTTCCAACTCATAAAAACTAAACTCACTGCCACTGGGTCAATTTTAACCTGTGGTGACCCTCCCTCAGTTTTCCGAGGCTATAAATTTTAGCTGGAGGTGATTGTCCATTTTTCTTCCTTGGAACCCCTAGAACATTCAGACCACCAGAGACACGCAGCATTTTTTGGTTAGCAACACAGCACACAACAGGCTATGTCTTCACAGTTATTATTTTAGTTAATACTTAGTGGCTTTATTGCATCAGTGTCTGCTAAAGGTTTGCTCTGTGATAACTTGACCACATTTGTTGTTTCTGACCTTTTTATACCCTGCTCCGAGTGCAATGCCAGGCCAGAATTGGTATTCAGTAAATATTTGTTAAGTGAATTAATTTGTTAATGTATTTTAAATTAAGCGACTGGGAAGGACATCATTATCAAACCCTCTGGCAGTCATTCCCAGTGCATCAGAGTTGGCCTCACAATAATTGATCCCAGCTTATTTGGCCCGGCAATGATATCTAGTAATAAGCCAGCAGACTACATGTGATGTGATTAGCAAAGGAAACCATAAGTAAGGTAGGCCTGTAAAACTTGTTAAGGCCTCAAAAACATAACACAACTTGAGCTAAGGGATATAATATTGACTTACTTGAAATCAGAACAGCAGTTCACCATATGTACAATAGGTTGTTGTTAGTAGGTGTCGTCAAGTTGACTACCTCTCATGGCGACCCTAGGTAAAAGCCATCTGAACTTGCCTTGTCTTACACTGTTCCCACAATCTCTATTTTGCTCGAACTCATGTGACAGCAGTGTGGCAGTCTATCTCATTGAGGGTCTTCCTCTCCTTCTCTGACTCTTCCCCTCTCTCCCAGTATGATATCTCTTTCCAAGGATTTGTTCCTTCTGAGAACGTGTCCAAAGTGAGATTATCTTTTGCCATCCTTTCCTTTAAGAAGCATTATGATTTAATTTCCTTCCAGCAAACCTGCCTTGGAGAAAGAAGACGATTTGAAGAACTTACTGATGAAGATCAAAGAATAAGCTTTCAGTATGGTTTATAGCATCAAGAAAACAAAAATCCTCGCATAGGCCCAGTAGAAAACATCAATGATCAGGAGGTGACTTAATTTGTAACTAAACCCTAGCCTATTTTCACTCACTCACCCACTCACTCACTCATTGCTGTCAAGTGGATATTAACCCTTAGCTGGCCATAGAGTGAGTTTTCAGAGGCTGTAAATTGCACAGAAGGAGAGTGCACATCTTTCTCCCACAGAGGAGATATGGATTTGAATTGTGTACCTTTTAATTGACTGTGCAGCTCCTTACACACTAGGCTACCAGAGCCCCCTCCTGGCTGCTTAGAAGACTTAAGCAGAAAAGTGCTTCAGAGACCCAAAGAACCTTGATGGCACAGTGGTTAATCACTCGGCTAGTAAATGAAAAGTTGACAGTTTGAATCTATCAGCCTTTCGAGGGCAATTGTGAGTCTGCTTATGTTAAGATTATATCTGGAAACCTTTGAGGGTAGTTCCACTCTGTGACAAGATAAGCTGTATGTTGAAATAGACTCTATGACAATGTTGATTTTTGTCTTTTTTTAGGGGGGCAGCATGGGAGGGAGCGGTGAGGTAGGATTTTAGGGAGCCCAGGTACAGGAAATGAGTAAGATTATTTGATTCTTCAACTGATTTCTAATGGATCTGAGCATAGACAAAGAAGCCTCAAGATTCTGCTTCTGATATGGGTTAGTTCAATTAAATGAAGGATATTCACCCAGAGCTGTCTCACCAATTTTCTCCTGTTTCTGTTTATTTCACTTCTACTGTATTATCACCCTTTATTACGGTAGTTCTGTTAGCATTCAAAATGTCTTTCAATCACTTCTCCACTTATCTCTAAGTTGCTTCAAGTCAAGTATTCAGCTTTGTTTTCCCTATCCCCGTTGCACAGCACAGTGCATGCTGAGCTAAACTCTGTAGGAATTTTGTGGAGTTTCATTGTATAGGCTCTGGAGAGAGACTGCTTAGTTTTGGCCAGCCTCTACCTCTTCGTATCTTGTAACCTTGGCAATTTGCCGAATCTCTCCAAAGCTTCAGCTTCCCTGAAAATTTATGCGAGAGCCCTATGAGCTAATGCTTAGGAAAAAGTTAAGAAGTACTTAATACATGTTTAGTATCCAACAAATTTTAGCTTTATTTTTTAGGGCAGCAACATTTACTACTTATGTTTTGGTAAGAGTTTGGGAATATCAAAACTGGTTGGAAGGATACCACTGTAGTTACTCACCTCAGTTGTTCTCCTTCCACCATCCTTACATCTTGTGACACTATCTGTGCCATAAAGCCCCCTGGAACTTCTCAGCTGCATCTGGCCCATCTAACTGGCCAAAGAAATGAGAAACGGGAGACACAGACTCAAACAAGTGGCTTTTGATCCTCAGCCATACAATGATATGATTCCCTTCTGCCAATATTTTCTTGTCTAGAATTCAGTTCATATATATATACATATATATATGTGTGTGTGTGTATATATATATATATATACACACACAGAAGAAGACTGGGAAATGAAATATTCCTGGGTGCCTAGGAAGGGGTATGATAAATGTCATGCACTTTCTCTGTTGCAACGTATTTTCTTAGAAAGTAACCAAGTATCACCTGTGATCTGCTTGAATGATGTTGTTTTCACTGTCTTTCATAGAGTTTTATTATTGATATGGTTACTTCTGTTATGTCTGTTCATACACGTGCCTGATAAGGGTATATCCTGCCTGTGAGTAGATTAAACTTGACAGCTGGAAGAACAGTAGGGAAGAAGGCAAAAACAAAAGACCTTCCCCCACACGCACACTGTGAAATTGTTCAAGCTTTTTTCCCTAACTTGCAAACCCTGAGAACTATCAAGATATTTCTTTATGATACCCATTGATTTCTCATTAAAGTACCCTTTGATTTAATTGTACCTTGAAATAGATCCCACTGTAGACATTAATAAGCTCCAGCAGCTTCTTCCTTTGAGTTGAGATTTTAGTTAACCTAAACCTCTTTCTGCAAGGAAGATAAATATAAATGCCTTTGTTAGCTCTGTGATAAACTTTTAGCAGTTATTTCTCAAGAGACTTCTACTCTGTGGGTCAGAAATTGCCTCTAGTCCCCCAGGTAGAAGTGTACAGTTCTACTTGGCAACAACTGGGCAACTGAACACGCTTATTTGACGGCATTATTTATAATGAGTCTTTATTTTCTATATTTTATTTTTTTATTGTTTGTTTTTCTGCAGAAGGTTTTGGAGATCTCTGAATTAAAGAGTAGGGGAGTAGTTGAATGTCCTTCTTATTGCTTTTAAACCTCAGGGATTATCAGATGCATTACCACTCCATTAAGCTCAGGGCAATTTAGTAACTTGCACACTTCAAATCATAAAAATGTATAAAACAACTGGGACAGTAACAGCATAAGTAGGACATTTCCTTTCTAAATATTGAAAGGCAGGAGCACTAGACCAAGTCAAAATGGAATTAAAATACGAGTCTTGCACCATTACCTTAGTGATTGCTTAAGACTCCGTGAAACTATTGGTAGTGAGTGACCAGTTCAGTATGTCCTACCAAGAGCTTTTTTTCTATATAATAAGAAATACAGTGGGTCTTCAGTATTCCCTGTGGTTATGTTCTATAAGGCATCTGAGAGTGGCACAAAGATATAGTGCTGGGCTACTAGGGGAAAAGTTGGTAGATCTGAATTCACTCAAATACAGATTTGTCACGAATGCCTGATAATCTTTTTCTCAAAGTGTGCAGTTTTCCAAGACTTATGGAACAGCCCTCTTGTAAACACAGAGACTCTGTGAATCACACTTGACTCAATGGCAATTAACAACAAGTGTTTATAAAGTCACTAGGAATGCTGACTTTGCAAAATCTGGGGCAAAAGGGCAGCGTCTCGTTAGTTTCTCATCACATTTTCTTCAACTGATCATTATGTGATCTTGTTTTATGTGTGTTTCTATTTCATGGCCTTCGGTTTACTAGACATTATTGATCATTACCATTGAACTCATGGCCTGCAGAACTATAACTCATGCCTAAGCACAGCATATCTAACATGGATTTTCTCATTAAGGCACCTTACCGCTTTTTGAGTGCAGAAACATAACACTTTAATGCTACCCTCAGCGGCCATTTGGAGAATGAAAATCAACCAAAATGCAGAAATGTGACTTTACATACACCACAAAAAGAATAATTGAGAGTTGAAACACGAAGGCAGAATGTTAACTTGTTCTGATTCATGTGGGTGGATTCAGAGTTTTCTCAGTTCTGCACATATGTAGTAAAGATCACAAAAGTACTATGAATATTGATATTGTGGTAAAACATCTTAATGAGTGGGCACATTTCAAAATACAGAATCTACACCTAATAAAGACTAACTTTACATATGATAATTCCAGTTATATGTGGGAAACCAAATCTGTAACAGGAGGTTCTATTAATGCTATTCTTTGGGACATACACTTTTCACCAATATCACTGTTATTATTGCTTGAAAGACTTATGCTATAGAGTAAGAGGCATGAACATTTGACACTGACACAATAAGGATAATAATAAAAAGAATAGCTGGTGGAGTGTGTGGTCCTCCATGCACAACTGCCTCATTTGTCATGAAACCAGGATTGGATGATGCCTGGCTTCTATTGCAGAAAATTTTCACCAGATATTCCATAAAGTTCTGATCAAAATGGGAAAGTACAGAAGAGAATTTCAAATTCTCATTATCTCCAGACTTTCTGGACTCATGGAGGGTGTATGAATTCCTGAAATTATTGCTCTAGCATAATCTTTGACCTTAAGGCAAATATAACCAATTACGGCTTTAAATAATCTTAAAACATAATAATAGTTTAGCTTAACTATGTCTGCCTTGAGTATTATACTCTTTGATAACAGTGTCTATGGGATTAAATTGAAAACAGAAATTAAAAAGATTAGGTGGGAACAATAGAGGACACAGTGAGTTTATTTCTATTAATGAGAGAACAATAGCTCAGATTGGGATGGTGAGAATGATTGCATAAGTCAAAGAATATAATCAACGTTACTAAATTGAATATGTAGAAACTGTTGAATGGTATCTATTTTGCTATGTATCATCTTAACATTACAAAAATAGATAATAGAAAAAAGGTTCTGTGCAGAGCCTTATGGAATATCTTTCTTAATTTTGAAGACCACTATGTCTAGATAGGAAATTAAAATACATCTTGTGGATATTCTTAAATTGGGATAGCAGTAGGATTAATACTTGTGATTGAATATACTTCCCTTTAAACCATTTTCTTTCACATTGTGTGTTCTAAGAATGGGTTTTTTTGTAAAAGGCTGAAGTTGAAGCTTAGTTTTCTTGATGTTTCTGTTCTTGGTTTTCAAGTGGCTCTTTATTCAGCTGTATTTAGTGACCACATCAAGGAGCTCTTACAAGTCACAGCTTGTAACTAGGTTAATCTTAAAGGGACTTGTTAACAGCATGCAACTTAAACTATCCAGTAAATTGTCAAAGATGGATTTTATGAGTGGGGCTTTCCTGTGTTGAAGAACTCATGGGTTTGGAAAAAAAGGAATTTTTTTCTCCTCCAAAAGTTGTGTTTTATGTGTGCTTAGCCATTCTGAGTACTGTTTTATTGACTTCAAAATTAAGCAAAGTGAACAGACTCTGGCAGGATAAAGTGCTAAGTGAGAGAACCGCAGGGAGCACAATTTACCAAAGCTCTCCACTCTGCTTCTGGCTATCAATTTGCCTCTAAGTGCAATTAAGGAACCGAACCGGTTATGGTCTGTCAATCCCTAAGTAAAATAGGCCTTTACACCTGAAAAGATTACCTCCTTTTAAAACCACCACTGCAATTAATCATTGCCCATCATTGTCATGCCCTATGTAGAGTGGGTCTGAAATACTTTATTAGATGAGATCATTATGTACTATGACATCATTTTCCTTGAGTAGAATTAATGTTGAGTAGTGGGTAGGAACCAGGCTATTTAAGATTGTAGCTCAAATTTCACCTTTGCCATATAATACTTATGAGATATTGGCCAACTACTTCCATTGTTGTTGTTGTTAGGTGCCAAGGTGAGTATGATTCATAGTCATCTATGAACAGTGGAACTGAATGCTACCCTATTCTGTGTCATCTTAGTCAGCTCTGATATGCTTGAGCCCTTTGTTAGTAACACAGTATCAGTATCGAAGCAACCCGCAAATTATCTCAATACAGCAAACTGAGAGCCAAGTGCTGTACCAACAAAGGTTTAAAATTAGGAAGGGATATGTCTGGGTTGTATTCTCTCTTGACACCTATTCAATCTGTGTGCTGAGCCAAATATTTGAGAAACTGGACTCTGAAGAGGAATGTGGCATCAGGATTAGAGGGAGAGTCATTAATAACCTGCATTATGCAGATGGCACAACCTTATTTGCTGAAAGTAAGGAGAACTTGAAACACTTGATCAAGCAAAAACACTGGATCATGCAAAAGATCAGCAAATACAGCCTTCAATATTGATTACATCTCAATGTCAAGAAAACAAAGGCTATTACCACTGGACTGAAGACAACATCTTGAGAGATGGAGAAAAGATTGAAACTGTCAACAACTTCATCTTACTTGGATCCACAATTAACATCCTTGGTACCAGCAGTCATGAAATTAGGAGATACATTAAACTGGAAAGTCTGCAGTTATGGACCTCTTCAAATTACTAAGAAATAATAATGTCAGTTTGAGGACTACTGTATGTCTGATTAAGGTCATGGCTTTTCAAATCACATACTATGCCTCTGAGACCTGGACAATGACTAAAGATGACTGGAGAAAAATTGATGCCTTTGAACTGTGGTGTTGGAGAAGAGCACTGAACATCCCATGGATGGGCAAAAGAACAAACAAATATGTTTTGGGAAGTGCTTTTTGGAGGCAAGAATGATGAGGCTTCACCTCATATGCTTTGGGCATATTGCTAGGAGGGGCTATTCCTTGGAGAAGGACACGATGTTTGGAAAGAGAGAGTTGGTTCAGGTGAGGAAGACCCTCGACAAGGCAAAGTGACATGGTAACTGCCACAGTGGGCTCTAATGTGTCAGGAAGTGTCAAGATGGAACTGGATAGGGCAGGGTTTACATCTGTTGTTCGTAAGGTTGCTATGGGTCAAACTCAACTCAGTAGCAACTTAGAACAACAACAACAACACTGTTAGTCATGGTGCCAATCCATCTTGTTGAGTCTTCCTTTCTTTCCCTGACCCTCCACCTTTCCAAGCAAGATGTCTTTTCCCAAGAATTGGCCCCTCTTAGCAACATGCTTAAATTTGTGAAATGAAGTTAGACTGTTCTTGCTTTTTTTTTTAAAATTTTCAAACACAACTTTATTCATGATACTTTTTTTTTTTAAAAAAAGTTCTGTTATTGTTATTCACCCTCCCTTCTTGGGCCACTTTACTCTGCAGCTCTTATTCTGGACTCTTATCTTGCCAATAATACTTAATCATCTATTCCTTTTATACAGTTCTCTCCCTCATTTGTTTCAATGCCATGTACATTATTTATCCCCTTTTCTTAGTTCTTCCCCAATTCCCACGTCGGTCCTATTTTATAATAGTCACTCATTTTTTTATAATATTTCATGAGTTCTTTGTTTTTCAGTGCTGCATAATATTCCATTGTGTGAATGTACCACAGCTTCTCTAACTATTCATTTGTTGCTTTTAAGGAGCAACTTGATTGTACTTTCTTCAAGTCAGTCTTACTTGTTCTTTTGGACAGTCCAAAGGACATTCAGCAGTTTTGTCCAACACCACAATTCAATGGTGTTGAATCTTATTTGTTATCTTTATTTATTGTCCAACTTTCGGATGCACAGTAAGTAATTGAAGACCATGGCTTGTATCAGGCTCACCTTTAAACAGACTTCATTGCTTTTTAACACCTTGGAGATATCCTTGACAGCAGGTTTCCTCAATGCAACCAAGGATATGGATTATGGATCCAAGGATATGGATTGTGGATCCAAGAGTAAAATAAGAAATAAAAAGAATAACTGATGGCCCCGTTGTTGTTATTGTTAGGTGTCATCAAGTCGAGTATGATTCATAGAGACTCTATGAACAAAGATCTGAACCCTGTTCTATCCTGTGCCATTTTCTTACTTCCTGACACACTAGAGCTCATTATGGTAGCCACTGTGTCAATCTACCTGGTTGAGGCTCTTCCTGTCCTTCACTGACCCTCCACCCTTCCCAGTATCATGTCCTCTCCAAAGAATAGTCCCTCCTACCAACATGTCTAAACTATGAGAGGCGAAGCCTTATCATTCTTGCCTGCAAAGAGTACTCCAGCTGCACCCTCTCCAAGACATATCTGTTTGTTCTTTGGCCGTTCATGGGATATTCAGTGCTCTTCTCCAACACTACAGCTCAAAGATGTCAATTCTTTTTCTGTCATTCTTAAATTCATTGCCCAGCTCTCAGATGCTCAGCAAGTTGTTGTAAAGACTGTGGCCTGAATCAGACATACCTTAGTCCTCAAACTGACATCATTACTCCTCAGTAATTTGGAGAGGTCTCTAACTGCAGATTTTCCCAGTGCAGTGCGTCTCCTTATTTCCTGACTGCTATTACCAAGGGTGTTAATTGTGGATCCAAACAAGGTGAAGCTGTTGACAGTTTCAATCTTTTCTCCATCTCTCATGATGTTGCCTATCGGTCCAGTGGTGAGAATCTTTGTTTTCTGCACTTTCAGATGATGGCTGTGTAGTATTCCGTAAACTTTTGTTATGACACCCTTATCTGAGATGGTATTGCAAAATGGTTTTTTCCCAGTGAGTAGGTTTTCTTTTCATCCTATGATTTTTTTTTAAAAATGTATACAAGGATTTAATCTTTAGAAGGTTCCATTCATCAATTTTATCCTCTCTTGGTTATATATTTCTGGTTGAATTTGTCAGCCTCTCTTTACCATAAGCTAGGCCTTCTAAGCTTGGTCCCATTTTGTCTCTTATGAGTTTTACAATTTTGGCCTTTACCCTGAAGTCTCTGATCCACCTGGAGTTGATTTTCTGTATGGTGTGAGATGTTGATCCTGTTTCAGCTTTCTGCAGGTAAGCAGTCTTGTTTTGCCAGCATCATTGTTGAAGAGGTTGTCATCTCCCCATTTGATAGGTTTTGTTTCCTTGTCGATATCAGTTGACCATAAATAGACGAGATAATTTATGTGTTCTCAATTCCATTCCATTGGTTTGGTCTATGAAGCTTTTTTATTACAGCTGCAAAGTAAGTTTTAATATCAAGGAGTGTGCAATGCCTCTCACTTCATTTTTGTTTTTCTGGACTGCTTTGCTTATTTGGTCTCTCTTTCCTCTCCAAATAAACTTGACAATTGCCTTTTTTTTTCTCTTTGAAGAATAAATTTGGTATCTATTTTGGGATTGTGTTGAACATGTAGATTGCTTTTGGTCAGATTGTAATTTTCACTATATTGAATCTTCCTATCCATCAATAGGGAACATTTCCCCCCCCATTTATTTGGGTCTTTTTTTTTCTCATGGAAATGTTCTGTAGGGGTTTATTTTGTTCAGGTCTTTTGTGTCTCTAATTAGGTTTTTCCCCCTAAATATTTCAATTTGTAGTAATTGGCTTTTATGAATGGCACTGCCTTCTGAGTTTCCTTCTCTCTTTTTTTCTGTTACTGTAGATGAACCGCACTGACTTTTGTGTATTGGTCTTACTCTTTTTTTTTAGTCTTTGGGGTTTTCTGTGTACATTATCCTATCATTCGCATATAGTGACCTTTTAACCACATTTTTGCTGATCTGGATGCCGTTTATTTCCTTCTCTTGTAGTATTGCTCTAACAAGTACTTCTTATGCAGTACTGAATTGGAGTGGTAAAAGTGGGAATTCTTGAGAACCAGACATTCTCCCTCCAGCTGCCCCTACAGCAGCAGCCATAGCCAAACCATGGACCTGATGTGAGATGGGACCATTGCAACAGAAACTAAGAGTCTTTGCCCAAGTTTGCTGGACAACCTGGATATAGGGGGCCATGGTTTGCAGGACTGAGAATTTTGCAATGCTATCCTAAGGAGGGACAGGTCCTTGGAGAGGGACATCATGCTGGGTAGAGTAGAGGGACAGCGCAGGAGGGGAAGACCTTCTATGAGGTGGATTGATTCAGTGACTGGGGTAATCGGAATGGGAGTGTCAGAGACAGTGCGATTGGCACAGGATAGAGCAGGGTTTAGGGCTGTTGTACATAGGGTCGCTATGAGTTGCAAATGACTCGATGGCACATAACAACAACAACAACAGCCTAAAACCATGAGGCCCTAGGCTGAGGTGCCTGCAAGCACATTTTGGAAGCTGTCCTGACTGTATTCTGCCTTTAATTTCAATTATAAGCATTTAACTTTCCCAGAAGGGTTCTATATTTTCAGGAGCTATTGCATCAGATTTTGGACTTTTCACATCAGACATTTGGCGTTGAGATGAGTGGAAAGAGCTATGTGAGCATGGAGGACATTTCTGACTTTGGGGAATAGGTTTTGTGTTATTAATTGATTGGTACTATTAATAGGACAATACACCTTTGTGAAGTCAGGAAAGGCCAGACATGACCATCCCCACGTGGCCCTTGCTCTTTTTATTTTGACTTCATGCATTTAACAGCTTCTTGGTATAGTTATAGGATTTGCTAGGGCATAATTAAAGGTGGCCCAGTTTTAACTTGAATTCATCTGAGAAGACTTAGTTATTGTGAACCAATGAGTCAGAACCAACCCGTGGCAGACTCTCTGGTGGGTTTTCAGAGGCAGTTAATTGCACAGGAGGAGATTGCCCATCCTTCTCTTACAGAGAGGCTATGGGGATTAGAACCATGCTTTGGAGATTGCAACTCGGCTTCTTGTCTCTAGGCCTTCAGAGCTCCAAGAAAAGACTGTAAATTTATATATATTTGCTATTGTTATTTTTATTGCTGCTATTGAGTTGATTTTGACTTATATGACAGAGAGAAAATGCCTCAAAAGATTTTCTATGCAATTGTTTTAGAGAAGGAAGCTAATGATAAGGAGTTGAGCTGCCAACCCGAAGGTGTGCAGTTTCAATCCACTGGCTCTTCTGTGGGAGAAAGATGAACAGTCTCTTCCCATGTAATTTGCTGCCTCTGAAAACTTGCTCACGGGTCAGCCGTGAGTTGGCTCCAACTTGAGGGTTGTTGTTGTTGTTATGTGCCATTGAATCGCTTGTGACTCATAGTGACCCTATGTAAAACAGCCCTAAACCCTGCTCTATCCTGTGCCAATCACACTGCCTCTGACACACCGATCCTGATTCCTTGAGGGTACATAACAAAAATAATAACAGTTACTATGCCATGTGGTTTGTGGAAGGAATAAGTTCAGATTTTATCAGTAGCTCTTTGTGACCCCTTAGTGTTTATGGACTTGTGGTGGTCAGATCTATAGTTCTGAGTGTGGACTAATTTGCATGGTTACATATAAGTGTAGAGTACATATAGATAGAGTGAAATATTGTTATTAATTTCACTTAAAAAACAAACTACCAACGAAAACAAAACACACTACTTGAATAGAGATTACCTTTGTAGAACGCTGTTGACCTGAAAAAATCTTCCTGACAGTTTAACGGTAAACTTCAGGGAAACCTTAATAATCTCAACTCCATTACTTACATTGATACAGTCCCAGTTTACCAATTTCCTGACTTTCAATATGGTACGTAAGTACTTTGGATTGGACAACACATACCAAGTACTGAGGAGGTAAGGTTGTTGAGGTTGGAGATAGAAAAAGCACATTCGCCTGTTTTGCATAACCCACGACAATTAAGATGATGTTCTTAATTGACATAGATTCTTGACGTAGACTTCTTGTTCTACAAGCAGCCACAGGAAGCAGAAATTTCCCCCTGAAGAGTCATGCTGCATATTAACAAAACCGTTTTTGTTGCTACCTTCTCGGCTGTTATGATAATTCTGGGTTGGAAACCATTCCAGATATCCTGAGGCTGCCTGCTGCCTTAGGGCCTCTGATTTTAATAGTCTCTTCTCCAGAAGCTCTTGACCCAGATCTTCCCTAGGCAGACTGTGTTTCTGTTGTTTGCCAATCAACTCAAATACCAACTTCTCAGAGACTCATGTTCTGTAACACTGCCAGCCGCTCCCCATCTTTTCTCTATGTTTTAGCATAGCAACTAGCAATTTATTTCTCTACTTTATCTATTATCTGTCTTCCCCTAACTCACCACTAAAACAAAGTAGGCAGAATGGAGTGCTTGTGTGATGGGTGCTTCATCCTTAATGTGTGTTGTTCCATTGGGCCAAGGCTGATTCATAGTCACCCTATAGGACTTCGTAAAACTGCTCCATGGTGCTTCTTTTGTAGACTGCAGCAGGTTGTTAGGAAAGACAAACACACCATGTGGGGGAAGGTGGAGTCAGAGAAAGAGAGGAAGACCCTTAACAACATGGATTGACACAGTGATTGTAACAGTAGGCTCCAGCATATTAGAGGTTGTGAGGATGGTGTAGGATAAGGCAAGGTTTGGAGTTTTTTTCAGAGTGTACCCTCAATTATAGTCAACTGGATGTTGCCTCACAAAACCAATAAATCCTTATTTGAACTTATAACCAAGTCTTTATTTCCTTGTGGATTTGAACCACTAAATTCTAATTGGCAGCCAAATGTTTAACCTTTGCTTCACCAGCATGCTTGGCATCCCCTTTATTGTTGCTGTTATGTACCTTTCAGTTCACTGAGACTCATAGCAACCCTATGCACAATAGCTCTAGACCCTGCTCTAGCCTGAACCAATCTGTCTCAGACACACCTACCCCCAATACCCCAGTTATTGTGTCAATTCATTGCCCCCCCTTAACAGATCCTAAAGTAAACTAATTGCCTGTGCGGATTCTGATTCATGACCTTATATGTTACAGGTAAGAATTGCTACGCAGAATTTTACTCGTCTATATTCTTTACAGAAGCAAATTGCCAGGCCTTTATTTGGTGGTAGTGTAGGTTGGGTTTAAACCTCTAACTCTTAGGTTCATATCTTGAATTCAGGTTGACACCTCTAGAGATCTTCCTTAAGTGCCTCACTGTTCCTTTGGAGGAGCTGATAGGTTAGCAACTGGTACATAATTCTACAGCCTCTACCATTCCTGTCGATAGTTGTTGTTGTTGTGTACCGTAGAGTTGGACCATAGTTGACCCTCTGGCGAGTTTTCAGAGGCAGTTAATCACATGGGAGGAGATTGCCCATGGATTTATGGAAATACAGAGAAAGTAGAGCAGGCTCCTGATTCCTTCTCACCCCTCTACCATAGTTGTCTAGTAGCATCAATTCATGGCTGACCCTTTATTGGACTTCAGAGGCTGTAAATCACGTGGAAGCCAATTGCTTATTTCTCTGCCTTATAGAAGCTGATAGATTTGAACTGCCGGAGGAATTTGGTCTTTGGATTAGCAGAAAACCTCCTAATAGACTATGCTGTTTTAGGAATAAAAATAATTGTGACAACATCATCTAACATCTAACATCATCTAACATATTTTAAGTGCTATGTACCAGATATAGCAAAGGACTTGGGTCATATTATCTTCAAAATAATTTTGGCAGTTGTTGTTGTTATGTACTATTGAGTTGGAACAGAGTCCTGACTGGCCCTTCTGCATATTTTCCTCTTTTATTGATATTGAAACGGAGGTTCAGAGACTTTTAGATTATATGGTAAAAAGATTAGGTGGCAAAGGGAGGGTTAAAACCCAAATGTGATTCTGAAAGTCTTTGAAAACCAACTATTACACCATACTGGCACTCTCTAATTTGTTATATGTTTCAAATCCTGAGGCATTTTTCTCTGGAACAAGACACAGTTTCTTAGCTCTGCTTTCGTATGAATAATTAAGAATACTTGATGCTTGGCAGTGTAATCTGCTATGATACTTTGAGAATTCTAGTCTGAGCCGTTTTGAATGACGAAGTCTCAGATGGTGGCTTTTTCTCCTGTTAACTTTACTTTCTATATTACTAATTTTATGCAATGCATAAAGGAGAGTTGTGAGTGTTTGAGGCAGGCTATGAAACACATATTCTCAGCATTAATCTTTTTACCATTTTTTCCTACTTTCATATATTAATTTTATATAAGAAGATACTGGGTTTGGGTTTTTTAATAGACTTTATTTTTTTCGAAAAGGGTAGGGCTGTCTCTAGGGAGTTGTGTTGCTAATACAATGACCAGGTCTCTTTGGGGGTTAGAATCCACCAGCTGCTCTGAAAGAGAAAGATAAGACAGTCCCCTCCCTTGCAATTTACAGCCTCTGAAAATCACTGAAAGGTCACCAGTAATTTGGTCCAACTCAGTGACAATGAGTTTGATGCCTTATTTTTTAAACGTTAGTGAAAATATTGAGCAGAAAACACAGAAAGTTGTCATAAACTTCTTTTGTCTCTACTCCTACTTATTGTTATCATGTATTTATGTGGTACATTTGTTAGAACCGACTAAAATATATACTTTGCATTATACGTCAGATAAATCACTCTGTGTTGTACAGTCAGTGGCTTTGGATAAATATATGCTGTTATGTGCCCACCAATATAATATTCTATGGAAACGTGTCACTGCCTACATTGATACAGTAACTGGGGCAATGGGGGTAGCTGTGTCAGAGTCAGTGAGATTGCCTCAGGACAGGGCAGAATTCAGAGCTTTTGTACATAGGCTCACTATGAGTTGTAAGTGACTTGATGACAAATGACAACAACAACAGTAGGAGCAGATCAGTTACAGGAAGTGTAAAGACAGCCGTGTCCCAAATATTTGATCGACTGTATGCCTCCTTGATTTCTGACATCAGCAGTGTTTCTTTCCTTCAGTTCCTCCACTCTTCTTTGTACCTTGGGTTCAGCGGTTCACTGGAAACATAGACAAATCAGGAGAATATCTCATGTCACTGTAGGTGATGCAGGCCAGTGTTGCAGAGACTGGTGAGTGGTGGAGTGGGCTGCTCTGTCCCCTGTCCCAGAAGAGTGGGCATCCCAAAAAGAAAGCTAGCATTTAGCACTTATGGGCTTATATAAGCCTCTAGTTGGAAGCAGGAGTGGCATCCACTTCCTAAACAGCATGTCTCCGGAAACTCTATGAACTCTGATAAATGTCAGTAGTCGTAGATGGGTTTCAAGCCTTTTGTTAATAGGATCACTATGAGTCGTGCTCGACTTGCAAGCAATCAACAACAACAACAACAAAAATAGGTTAGAGTTCATACCACACTTTAATCCTACAATAAATACTTCAGCACAAAATAAACAGTTAATCAATGGCTAGAAAAGATATTTGTGAAAAAGACACTTTTAATACCGCAAGCCATCCACTGACTTTTCCAGCCATTAACCTTCATATTTGAAAAATTAACTTCCCCCTTATTATCATAATAAGAAATATATTCATTTCATGAAAGCATGCAAATCAACAACTTCATGATTTATGTCTTAATCTGCCTCATTTTGCTAATTTCTGATTTGCCCATTCCAGCAGTACAATTGCTACTACTAGAAATACAAACTGGGTCTAGAAGAGGTTGTGACACTAGGGACATCATAGCCAGTGTCAAGCAGATCTTGACTGAGAGCAGAGAATACCAGAAAAAATGTCTGTGTTCATTAAATATGCAAATGCATTTGACTGTGTGGATCCCAACAACTGTAGCTAACTTTAGAAGAATGGGAATTCCAGAACACCTGCTTATGTGCTTGCATAACCTATACTTGGACCAGGAAGCAGTCATCAGAACAGAGCAAGGAAATACTAGCTGGTTCAAAATCAGGAAGAAAGTACATCAGGTATGTGTCTTGCTTTCACACCTTTTCAATTGATATGCTGAACAAATCATTAGGGGATTGGGCTTTATGAGGAGGAGTGTGGCATCAGACTTGGAGGAAGACTCATCAACAACCTGTGTTATGCAGATGATACAACCCTGCTTGTTGAAACTGAGGAAGGCCTGAAGTGTTTGCTACAGAAGGTCTAGGACTGTTTTCTTCAATATGGATTGAAGCTCAACATCAAGAAAACAGAGTCTCTTCCCTGGGCCAATTTGTGGCACCATGATAGAAGGAGAGGAGATTGTTAACAGTTTCAGGTAACTTGGTTCCACAATCTCTTGGCACTGTTGTTGTTTGTGCCACAGAGTCAGAATTGACCAATAGCAGACCCTTCTGCAGGTTGTCATAAGCAGTTAAACAAATAGGAGGAGATTGCCCATCCTCCCGCACAGCAGCTGGTGGCCTCGAACCATATGGCTTCAGGATTGCAGCGCAGCTTCTTGCCACTAGAACCCCCTATTCTTGGCAGTAGCATTCAGGAAATCAAAAGACAAATTGCATTGGGGAAATATGCTGTCTGGGACCTCTTCAGAGTGTTACTGAGCAACAGTGTCAGTCCAGAGACTAAGCTCCACCTGATCCAGGCTTTTGTCTTCACAATTAACTTGCTAAGCATCAGAGAGCTGGACAGTGACTAAGGATTACAGGAGGATTGATGCCTTTGAGTTACGGCGCTGGTGAAGAGTATTGAACATTGCATGGACTGACAAGAGAACAAATAGGTTTGTCTGAGAGAGGGTGAAACCAAGTTGCCCCTTAGAGACAAGAATTTTGAAACTTCATCTCACAAATTTTAGGCATGTTGCCAGGATAGGCCAGTCCTTGGAAAAGGTCAACATGCTTGGAAGGGTGGAGAGACAGCCCAAGAGGGGATGACACTGGATGAGATGGGTTGACACAGTAACTGGGATATTGGGGTTAGGTATGTCAGAGAGAGTGAGACTGGCTCAGGATAGGGCAGGGTTCAGAGATATTGTGTATATAGTTGCACATAACAACATTAAACCAGTAATCCAAGGAAATAAGCATTTTCTTCCTCTGAAGAATCATCTATTATAGTGTTTAACATCTGCATTCATAAGCAAAGTCCAGTCAAGAGCAAGCCTTCCCATTACAGTGATCAACACAACTCATGGCATGAAACATATTTTCATCTACTTGAGTTAGGGTTGAGTTCTCTCTGCATGTCAGTGGCTGGGTCCAAATGGACATCAGCTGCAGACCCTGGAGTCCAAACTTATTCCTGAGTTTGAGACCAACTGGTTTCTTCACTCAGTCTTAACCCTTCATTGGGCCAAGTCAACAAGAGTAGGGGTATTCCCAACTCTCAGCTCCTCAAACAAACAACTCTTTTGCAACTATCCATACATGTGTGTGCTAGATCTTTACTGCTGGTGGGACACATCCAAACTCAGTTTATCTTGTTATTGCTGCATGCCTCCAATATCTCTTGAACCTAAAGTCCAAAGTGAATTTCCAAATTTATTCAAATGAAAATATTCTCAGATTACAGAGAGTGGGCTTAATCTTCCCTTATACTAAGCCCCATGCCCTCAGTTCTACTGTTTTGAACAAGGCCCTCTTGACAACATGTGCAAAGTATATGAGAAGTTTCCCCACCCTTGCCTCTAAGGAGTACCAGAGTTTTACTTCCTCCAAGACAGACTTGCTTGTTCTTTTGACAGTCCATGGTGTATCTAGTACTGTTCTACAATACCAAAATTCAAAGGCATCGATTCTTCTGTCATCTTTATTCATTGTCCAACTTTCAGATGTGCAGGAAACAATTGAAAATTAGGCACATCTTAGTCTTTCAACTGACATCCTTGCTTTTTGAAATTTGGGGGAGTATGGTAGATTTTGTTGAAAAATATTGGCATCAGAACTCTCTCAGTATTATGAGGAAAGTGAATGTATAGTGTAGCACTGAAGAAAAAATCAGGAAAGTTGTCTTTTACCCGAGAGGTTTCTAGATTTCCTATCTTGTTTTGGTTAATCCCCCTCACGCCTTCTGTGCTTTATAGACAACTGAGGAAATAAAACTGTCTAACATTCCTCACGAATATTAAATCCTATCACCAATAACTGACCACACAACAGCCAGGAGCCCTCTGGTCAACTCTGACTCATAGAGACCCAAGAGGTGTCTTAGTAAAACTGTGCTGTGTCACAGTTTTAAAGGCTTATTTCCCAGAACTTCCTTTTGAGATAGATAGGGTACCCTCTGGTGGAACTCTTACTTCTAAGTTTTTAATTTGCCGCCAAACAAATAAATTGTACCATCTATAAATTCTTATATCATAAAGCACATTGACACTATCCTGGAGTGGCTGCATTGACTGCAGGAAAAGAGCTTCACAGCATACCTTATGGCCCCCTCAGGAACAAGACTTCTTGGAAGAGCAAAAATGGTAAAAAAGGCAACCTTCTTTTTTTTTTTTTCATTACGACGTGGCTGAAGCAAGCTGGCTATCCATAACTGTATCTGAAAAAGACTCAGAAAGGGGTGTTTAAATGATGCTTATGTACAACTCAATAAACTCACTGCTGTCAAGGAAGTGGTTGTGAGGATGGCACAGGATAGGACAGGGGTTTAGATACGCAATCTTTGTAGGGTCCTTGTGAGTCATGTTTAACTCTAGGACACCCAACCACAACCTCAAGTCGGAATCCACTCATAGCTGACCGTTGAGCAGTTTTCTGAGGCTGTACATTACACAGTAGGAGGATGCTGGTCTTTCTCTCCATGAGCCACTAAGAGGTTTAAGCTGCCAGAGAAGTTCAGGTTTTAGGTTAGCATTGCAAGTCC
The DNA here is from genome assembly GCF_000299155.1 of Elephantulus edwardii. Classification (NCBI taxonomy): domain Eukaryota; kingdom Metazoa; phylum Chordata; class Mammalia; order Macroscelidea; family Macroscelididae; genus Elephantulus; species Elephantulus edwardii. Next base: position 18,129,481 of record NW_006399771.1, on the reverse strand, counting down.
CTATGGGCTAGCCACCAGAGCTCATTAGAGGAACATCTCTTTCTTTTTTGCTACTTTCATTCTAAATATTCCCAGATGTGTTTGGCATATGAAGAAGAATGAGTATCATTCACATTGTTTACTTGTGGCAGTTCTCTTGTCTTGCTTCAACTGTTATTTAAGCCTTACTTTTAATTCCACACTGAAAAAGCACATGGTAATGGAATTAATTTTGCTTTGATCTGGAGCCTTCTCTGAGGACTGAATACTATAATTTACCCAATATACTGACTTTGATATGTTTTTCTTGGTTAAGCTTACATAGGTATTGCATGTCATAACTTGTGGGGCTATAATAATTTTACTGTTCACTGAATGTCAAATTAAAAATGTATATGAGATGGTTAAGGGTCCTATTCCAGTTAATTATTCTCTTGGGATTTCTGAAATTCTGTGTTAATGAGCTGAAACATTTCAAAGAGCAATTGGCTGAATGTTTTAAAAGGATGCGTGAGGAATCCTACAAACTGGAAACTACATACTCCTAGTATGTACGGCTAATAAGATAACCACAAACAAATGTGATCCAGTCATTCGCCATATTTTTCTTAATGAAACAATTGCCAATTTTCAAGATTGAAGAACATGCTTAATTTATATCATTGTGCAACTAAGAAGTTATATATGTGTGTTGTTAACCGGATGCAGAAAGAAAATGAGGACAAGAGGAAATGAGTTCTAAAAAAAAGGAAGGCTTAGGCAGAGGTCCTCTCACAGCTTAGCACTGTGAAAAGGCCCCTTTCTTGGTCCTCCTATAATTTTTATTTAGTTTAAGACAATAATAAACAAATTCCTATCTCGTGAGGCTTTATTTTCCTTATACATAAGCATTGCCAACATAACAATGGATAATCGTAATCTTCAAACTAAGACCAAAGTTCAGACAGGGCATACCCTCTGGCGGGAGGAATCTTCTGTTTGCAGAGGGCATCTAGTATCTCTTCCGGGCGCTGGGCGGAATCCTCTGTTTGTAGAGGGTTCTCAGTCCTTCCTGGCCTCTGATCTCAACTGCAGTCTGGCTATCGCTATGCTGAGCTATCCACATCTGTACTCATATAGTACTTTATGCAAAAGCACCTCTAAACCTATTCTCTTGAATTCAGGGCATACTACCTGACCTAAGAATAAATGAATGCATAGCAATTGCTTCTTTTTCATTGTGCCCACTAACTCCCTCTGGTCAATTGAAACTTGTTATTCTAAGGAAGATTATGTGAAGTGACATCAGAAATCTTGAGCTTTTCTTCCTTGCCCTGATTTCCTCACTTATAAGGTAGTTACTCAGTTTTAATTTTATATTCTTAAGATTGGAGAGTTATTTCTTTATAGATAGCAGTCAGCTGTGTGGGAACATCTGGTGGCATAGTCTGAAGGGAGTTGCATTGCTAACCCAAAGGTGGTGTCTGTCTGCTGGTTCAAATACACTAGGGGCTCTGAGGGAGAAAAATGGGCAGTTTCCCTACCTCCGCCCCGTCCATGTGATTTACAGACTTCCAAAACCTGCAGGAGGGTCAGCTATTAGTTGATTCAAACTTAACAGCAAGAGTTTTTGTTGATTTGTGTTTATTTGGTTTTGTTTTTCCCCTCTTTGTCAGTCAGTTATGTGGTATGTGGCATATGGTATGTAGTCAGCTATGTAGGGAGCTCTGGTCGCTTAGTGGTAAAAAACTGCTGTACTCTTGAAGGCGCTGGGTTTGAATCCACCATCTGCTCTGCAGGAGAAGGGTGGTTATTCTCCTCTGTGATTAACTGCCTCTGAAAACCCAGTAGAGGGTCAGCTATGGGTTGTTTCAGACTCAGTGGCACATAACAACAATAACAATATGGTTTGCAGATATTTTCTTTCCCTCAGTAGATAGTTTTCTCATCATCACATGAGATGTCTTTTAAGGAAGATATCTTTTGATGAGGTCCAGTTTAACAATATTTTGTTTTCGTGCTTTTTTTTTTTTTGTCAAGTATATTAAGATGCTTTACCTAATCCTGGGGCAGTGCTGGGTTAAGTCTGCAGCTGGCCTGGAGGCTCCTGTGGAGTGGCTCCATTCTAGAAGTTGATTTCTTGTGTCTTGATGAAGGTCATGTAAGGAAAGTTTTGGTTTGTGTTATTAGTTTTTCCTCCCTCCACAAGCAGGTGTCAGCTGGCTGGATTATTGCCCGATTTAGCTAATAATGACCCAAGGGCAAAGGGTCTACTTCATTTATCATAGCCAACAGCATTTATTGGGTGTGTCTTTAAAGTTCTGTAGGAATTTTTTAATTTTGGGATGAACATTCCTTAAGTGTACAGCAGTCATTAGTCTATCTACTGTTCTGAAGTAACATGGAGTTGCTGTGATGCTGAACACTGTGCCATAGTTTGTCAAATACGATAATGATTACCCATCATGGACGTTGTTTGGAGGAGTGTCCAGATAGATTCAGGTTTGGAAGCAGGAGTGGCATCCACTTCCTGAACCAGATGCATCTGGAAGCTCTACTAACACAGAGAAATGATGGTAATCATAGAACAGAGTCTTTTATTCATTGGGTCACTATAAGTCATATTCGACTTGATGGCACTTAACCATTGCTATGTGAGCTAGTGTTATATTTCAGAGAAACTTTCTGCTTTGTACATCTTTGTCAGCTTGCTTACTGAGGTAGTCTGGGCTTGCTGTGATGCCAAACTGTGTATAATTGGGGTGTCAAATGCCATAATGATCTCCCAATGTGGACAGTGTTCGGTGGAGCTCCCAGTTTAGAGGCAGGAGTGGCATCTAATTCCTAAACTGCACACCTATAGAAAGTATATGAACTTGGAGAAACGATGGTAGTTTTAGAAAGACATTGGGTTTTTTGTTCCTAGAATTGCTATGAGCAGTGCTCGACCCGACGGCAATCAGCAACATCAAAACATCAACTGAGTCAGAACCAGCCCAAAGCTGACCCTCTGACTGAACCTCTAGGTTTTCAGAAGATGTTAATCACAGTGGCTGGGATTGCCCAGCCTTCTTCTGTAGAGCAGATGGTGGATTTGAACCACATGCCTTTGGGATTGAAGCACAGCTACTTAGCACTGGGTCACCAGTGCTCCTGTTTATAGAGAGAATTGTTCTTATTTTCCAGTTTTTTCTTAGGGAGCTCAGGTGGCTTAGTGGACAGGCAGTTTCACTGTCAAACCAGAGGTTTTGAATATTCCAGCTGCTCTGTGGGATGAAGATCGGCAATCTCTCTTATGCACTTTATGGCATCTGAATACACCCTCATGGGTTAGCTCTGAGTTCTTTCCCACTTAAGGACAATGAATGAGTGAGTGAGTATTGTTTGACATCCAAAAGTAGTTCTTGGTTTTATGAAGTCAGCTTGGAATCACAGTGACTTTGTATCTTACAGAACGTAAATGTCTCCTGATCATGTGATAGCCTCACAATCACTGCTGTGTTTGGGTGCATGTGTGAAGCCATTGCCACTATGATGATCTGTATCATGGAGGATATCAGCATTTTTGCTGACTCTTGTGACCTTTGGAGCTCTATTGACCTACTGGGTCAGGAGTTGCACTGTCAACTCAAAGATAAGCAGTTCGAACCTACTGTCAACTGCTTTGCAGGAGAAAAATGATCAGTCTTCTCCTGAGCAATTTAGAGCCTCAGAAAACATGTTGGATCATCACCTTGTGGTTGATTCCAACTTGATTGCACACAAAACAGCTACCAGTGGCCTAGTTTACAGCAAGTTATACCGCTAAACTAAATGCAGTGCCTCTTTGAACAGTTGGAATCCATCAGTGTTCAAAGGGAGAGATATGGGCAATGTCCTGTGTGAATACCAGCCTTGGGGACCTGGGTCAATTACCAGTCAGTTCCAACTTGATGGCAAAGTCTTGGTGTTGTTTTACTTTCCCCCTCTGGTTTAATAAAAACAGTATTTCTTCTTCAGTAATTGGTCTTTGCTAATGACAATTCTAAAAGAAGGTGGATTTATATAAGATGTTCTGTAGTATTGACAGTTTCACGTGCCTATTTGGGATACTTGGGTATTGTAACCATTTCCAAAAGCCATTCTAATTCAACTGAGGGATTTTTTTTGTTCTATATGTTGATTACTCTGTCAGTTCATCAGTCTGCTAACGACTTTTTCTGTTTTGGTATAGAAATAGTTTATTGTGCAACGTAGCTGTAGAAATTTATATTTGAGGAGAAGAAAATAGACATTGTAGGAAAGAGTATATCATGGGACTCTCAAAGATGTAATGGGAAATTTGAGTTTCGTAGTCATGGTGATGGGATTATACTATATGCAGCAAGGTGCTCCCATATGTTAGAGGACCCCTATAAAAGAAAGCTTATTTTTGAAACTGCAAAGAATCTTCATTTTTTATTCAGTTATCATACAAAGTCCCCAAAAAGCCTTACTAAAAAATGTATAGATTTTCATGCTTGCTGGACTTCAAATTTATATAATTTAGAATATGTAGCTGCTTCATTCTGAGACTAAATATAGCAAAAGAATGACATAATACAAGGCTGTATTCCTTCTTTCATGTACTCTGAATGTTTTTTTTTATTCCATGTTATTTCCTAGAAAACAAACAGATCCCTACCAGAGAGGGTGAAATCAGGCTGCTTTTTGGAGGCAGGGCTGTTGAAAGTCCATCTCACATACTTTGAGCACATGGTCACGAAGAACCAGTTTTTGGGAAAGGACATAATGCTTGGAAGAGTGGAGCAAAGCTCAGGAGAGGAAGATCCCAGATGAGATGCATTGACACAGTAACTAGGGTAAGAGAGGTCAGTGTCAGAGACAGTGAGTTTGGGTCATGATAGAGCAGAGTTCAGAGTTATTGTACATAAGGTTACTATGAGTCACAAGCAATTTGATGTCCCATAACAATAACAACAACAACAACAACAGAAATTAAGGAAAAAGAATGGTATAAAAGTTAACAGAACTACATTTTGTCCAGAAGGCATGGGGCAAAAGCCTGAAAAATATCATAAATCTGTTTATCTCTTATGTAAAGAGAGAGGTTTAATTTCTCCTTTAAAGACTCTTTTAGTCCTCTCTTTCTTGGGAGGTCTAGTGGTCTAGTTGTAGGGAGGTGAGCTTTAATCCAAAGACCACACCTGTTTGGTGGTTCAAATGTACCAGTAACTCTGTAGGAGAAAGATGGAGCAATCTACTTCCCTGAGATTAACAGTTTAAGGAGCCTACTGAATAATTTCCATTCAAAGGCAGTGAGTTTGAGCTTGCTATGTGGTTTACTTTTTTGGGGGGAGGATGGGTTCATTTTAGTTTCTCTGTTTTCTGGTATTCATGATAACACATTCATAGTAAATAAAGTAGGCAGCTTTATTTCCCAATGCAAGTTTGGGTGACAGCTTTTGGTCTTAGTACCTAAAGTATAAATCTGTTGCTGTTAAGTCAATGGCTATTAAGTCAATGTGCTGCAATCCCAAAAGCATGTGATTCGAATATACCACGCGGGAGAAGGTTGGGCGCTCTCCTCCAAAAACAGCTGGAATGTCAGCTCTGGGTTGGTTCTGCCTCGAGGGCACACAACAACAATAGGAGGATAGAACTGCCCCTCAGGGTTTCCTTGGCCTTGCATCTCTATAGAAGCAGATTGACATATCTTTCTCCAGTGAGCAGCTGGTGAGTTTGAAATGCTGACCTTCTGAGTAGCAGCCAAATGCATACCTACTGAAACACCAGGGCTTCTTGCCTAAAGTATATAGAGAGAATGTGCTTAAGCAATCCAGTGCGTGCATGTTGGAAATTAACAAATTTATTTTGATTATTACAGTGCTCACATTTTCATATTAATATTTATTAAGGCAAGCACTAAGAAGATTGAACATTAATCTTCAAATAGGAGATTCTTGATGAGATACATAACAAACTAACCACATTATCTTCTTTTAATTGTTAAATCTGCTCTATTAAAAATTCCTTCTTCCTTATTAATGCCAGAGTTCTACACCTTCAGGAATGTGTCTCTCAAGGCTCCTTATGTTTTACCAAGTAAGAATCACTAATCATATCCAGTATTTGAGATGAACAGATTATCCAAGAGGCTGGGCTCTATGAGGAGAAATGTGGGGTCAGGATTGGTGGAAGATCTATTAACAATCTGTGTTATGACACAACCCTGCTTGCTGAAACTGAGGAGGACCTGAAGCGCTTGCTGCAAAGGGTCAAGGACTGCAGCCTTCAGTATGGATTGAGGCTCAATGTCAAGAAGACATAGATTCTCATCACTGGACCAATTGGCAGCATCAGGATGGACGGTGAAGAGATTGAGATTGTCAACAATTTTAATCTGCTTGGCTCCACGGTCAACACTCTTGACACCAGTAGCCTGGAAATAAATAAAAAAAACAAAAAGCATTGTTATGGGAAAGTCTGCTGTTAGGGATCTATCCAGGGTACTGAAGAGCAACAGTGTCACTCTGGAGACTAAGGTGTGTCTGAAACAGGCTATGGTTTGCAATCACTTGTTATGCATCAGAGAGTTGGACAATGACTAGGGAGGATAGAAGGAGAATTGATGCCTTTGAGCTTTGGTGTTGGAGAAGAGTATTGAGGGTACCATGGACTGCTAGGAAAACAAACAGATTCATCCTAGAGAGGGTTAAACCAGGCTGCTCCTTGGAGGCAAGGATTCTGGGGCTTCGTCTGACATACTTTGGACATGTTGTAAGGAGAGACAGGTCCTTGGAGAGGGATATTATGCTTGGTAGGGTGGAGAGACGGCACAGGAGGGGAAGACCCTCTATGAGGTGGATTGATTCAGTGACTGTGGTAAATGGGATGGGTGTGTCGGAGTCAGTGCAATTGGCATAGGACAGGGCAGAGTTTAGGGCTGTTGTACGTAGGGTCGCTATGAGTCACAGGGACTTGATGGCACATAACAACAATAACAACATGAACTCCAAACATCAGAGGCAACAACCAAAGCTAAGCATACTGTATTCAAATGAATTCTGACTCACAGCATACTGATGGAGGAAAGTAGAACTGCCTCCTAGGCCTTCCACAATTTGTTATATCTGCAAAAGCAGATTGCTGCATCTTTGTCCTCTAGAGCTGTTGGTGCCTCAAACTACTAAGCTTTCAGTTAGCAGCTGAAGGCTTGGCTTCCGCCATCAGGGCTTTGTAGCATTTGAGATACAACATCGTATTTCCCCAGCTTGGAGAAGGAGGATTTTTTTCTCCCCCATGGTAAATGATCAGTGTATCATAAAATATAAAAAAGGGAGCAATCATTGTCAAGTGTATAAAGAAACTGAGTTTTATGCTATGAATTCAATGGCACATGGTTGAAATCACATTTTGCCTTTCTAACCTAGAAAAAAAAATCTGTTCTCCATTGTTGGCCCTCTACTTTGGTGTGATCCATTTCAATTTAAAATTTGCATCAAATATGCATTCAATTATTTAGAGTTCAATACAATTTAATAAGTATTCTTATTACATTTTTCTGTCATGAACCCTTCAGCTTTACTTCTGATGTTGAACCAAGCTTGTCGAGATGATTGCATTAATAATAAATTATGATCCAAAATTGAAGTACCAAGCAAAGAACATGCTAATAGGTTTCATTGATTCAGCTTGGAAATGGGTGCAGGCAATCAGAAAGCAGGTGCAAACCTGACTAGCAATGAACTTCTCCGCGAATATGAGGCAGGAGCAGTGGCAAGATTCATAGCTGTGATCCGAGCTAGAAAAAATGTGAAACATAATGCAGCTGGAAGGATTCAAGCCTCATGGGAGAAAAGTGAATGCTTCATTATGCTTCGCAGATAGTGGCTTTGCGCAGAGAGTTCTAATCTCCTAGAGATTTTAATTGTTTCATTTTCTTTTACTGAGTGCTAGGTACATGTAAATTAACTAACCTTTAGTTCTTTAAAAACATCTAAGATCAGACTAAGAGCACAGCTCAAAATTATTCAAGCTGCGTGCTATCTAAGCACTGTTACTTAAAATTAATTTTGATTTAATTTCTGAGTTAGTGAAATTACTTTCTCATTAAGGCTAATTATGTAGTTGAACACATTGAATGTGTATCTTTTTTTTTTAGTCTTAGAGATTTGGAAGAATGCATGAAAGTGTACATAAAAATAGTTTTGAGAGTGATTTGGAGATAAGCCTCCTTCGAATCAATGCAAAATGTAGAACTATCCATTAATCCCAGATGCTATTCTTTCTGAGCATTACCTTTTCTAATTTATAGGCACACCCGCTGGGCTTCTTGATGATCCTTATTTAAGAAGTAATCCAAATGTTTACTATGAAAAACCTTCGGAAACACAGTGATAGTGACTCTGGATCAATAGCACTCAGAAACTAAAAGATTCATTTGGTTCCTTTGAACAGCTTGCAGTGAATGATGGAAAGGACAGGTTATTAAGGGTTGGGACTCTGAGGTTTATTCCTGAAAACACCACACTTGACAGTAGGGGCATTGTATGGGGACATGTCTTTGCTTTGAACCAACATACCTTTTTATTTTTTTCTTTCTCAAACTTCTTTGCATTTTGTTCGCTGTTGCAAATAACTTTCTGCTTCTTCCTTGTCTCACCTTTGCTTTCAAATTGGTCCATTCATTTTTGTCATTTATTATATTCTGATTTCAGGCCTTTTGTTCATAAGGTTGTTATGGATTGTATTCTACCCAATTGCACTTAACAACAACAAAAATTTTGTTTACAGTCCCAAGTTTTCAATTCAGAAAGATCCCACTGTGCCCATGCTTGGAACAAGGCTTCCTGGATTTTAACCTTTGTTTCAACTACTTGCTTGGCTGTGTAACTGTGTTTCTCAGTTTTCTCATTTCAAAAACTAGAGTTAATATGAGTCCATACATCTGATGGCCTAGTGATGAGAGGCCACGCTGCAATCCCAAAGGCATGTGATTGGAATCACCAGCTGTTTTGAGGGAGAAGTCTGTGAAATATCTTCTTGTCTGATGTATTGCTTCTGAGAACCCACTGGAAGGTCAGCTATGAATCAATTAATGACTTAATGGTGCAGACAGCAGCAACCACATAGCTCACAGTTTTTGGTGAGAATGAAATACGTCTACGGAAGTGATTCTTTTTCTTTCTTTCGTGTGTGTGTGTGTGTGTGTGTGTGTGTGTGTGTGTGCATGCCATTGAATTGGATCCAAATGATCCAGGAAGAGATTGCCCCTCCTTCTCCAGCAGAGCATCTGGTGGATTCGAATTGTGAAGCGATTCTTAAAACATGGTGGTTGTCATTGTGTGCCATCAGAGATTGCCCATCCTTTTCCTATGGAGCAGCTGGTGAATTCTGACCATAAGCCTTTAAGACTGCAGTGCAGCTTCTTACCGCTAGACTACCAGAGCTCCCTAGGGATACATACCTAAGTGGTATAGAGTTGGTTCCACTCTCTGGCAGGCCTGTGAGTTACCTAGTCCTGTGGCCTGTTCATGATCACTGATATGCACCAAGTTCGTTTATAGCTGTGTACCAGCCCCTACTGTTGAGGGTCTACCTAACCCTCAGGCCCTCTACTTCACCAATTGTGATATCCTCCTGCAGCAAGTGATCCATCTTTGTGCCATGTCCAAAGCAAGGGATCATATGATGTCCTGTGGCAGTCCACACAATTTTTGAGGTGGCGTAGCCCAGAATGTTACTGTGCTAATGCAAACACTATGCATCTTTTATTATTCAGCTCTACCTTCATGGTAGAAAGATAGACAGTCTTTTCTTGTGGAATTTGAAGCCTCGGAAAGCCCGCTGGAGGATCAGCTATGAATAGGTTCAGATTCAACAATGATGAGTAACGTGATTTGTATGTTTGGCTGGGAATTGCCAAGCTTTTCTTTCTAGTCTTTCTTGGTCTAGAGGGACTGCTGAAACATTTTTTTTTTCTTCTTGCAATATTCCTGAACCAAGATAACCCTAAAGCAAACTATTATTCCATATTGCCAGAACTCCATACATTTTTTTCCTCATTTGAGTCTTTGTTTAGCATTCCTGCTGAAATATGTGCTATATCATATTGTGCTTGTTTCCTAAGAAATCTCAACTTGCTTTTATTAGTGATTATATCCACCAGATCTTTAGAAGGATATGTATAATGCACTGCATATGTTTTATTTACTTTTTTTAAAAAAATGGAAAGACTCCTTTTACTTGAGTAAGGACCCAATTTACCACCTCAGCTGGTTTTTATATTGAAAATTTAGAAGAATATAGAAAGAATAATTTGATTACATATGATATCCTCACTCTTCTGAAATATTCTCGGCTATCATTTAAATGATATAAACTTAGGGTTTTTTATGATATTTTCTGTATATTATGAGTAGGAAGTCTTTCTTTGATTGTTGATATCACTTTTATCATTTAAGTCATTTCAATCAAATTACATAAACTCTCTGAGCTGCAGTTTGATAATATCTAAAACAAGAAATGGGAATAGTATATATCTTGTAGGGCTGCAGCTAGCCTTTTACTGATCTGATAAGTATGACTCACTCACATTTATTGCCATTGAGTTGGAACTGACTCTACTCAGAGCTGACCTTCCAGCTCTTCTTCAGAGGCTGTAAATGGCCTGAGAGGAGATTGTCCAACTTTCTCATGGACTTTCTGGTGATTTTAAATTGCCAGAGACATGTGACCTTTGGTTCAGATGTGCAACTTCCTATAAACTAGCTCACCAGAGTTCTCTAATGACTAGGAATGCCATTTTTATTATGCAATCTTAATACATTGTTGCTGCTGTTATTAATAAAAAAATCCTTTTATAATTGGATTCCTCACAAAATCCTGATAAGAAGTTCAGCTTATAAGTCTGCTTCTAGAAGAACTTGTTGAAAAGTGTCATCAGAGGCACACATACAGAATCCCCTGCGGACTTCCTCAGAATGAGGCTCCATTGCCTGCAGTGTGGACCAGACCCCTGGCAGTCACCTCCTCCTGCCCTCCAGCCTCTTGCCTCCCCATAGGGAAAGAAAAGTTTTGGCCCTTTGTTCTGCTTTCTCTTACTTGATTATTAATATTAATTTATGAATCTGGCTGACTGTATTGCTTGAGTAAGCATTCATCTTAATGAGCAGTCTCTACTCTTTGACCCAGGACAGAGCACCTTAATACTCAGCTACTGCAGCAGGAAAAATCTGAAGCATACTCATAAATGAAGTAGTAAAAGGGGAATGTGTGGTGTCCAGTTATTTGTTCCATGAAAAAAAGAAAGAGTTTCTATTTGTTATTGAATACCGTTGAGTCCGAGCTGACTCAGAGCTGACCCTCCAATGGGTCTTAGAGGCAGTAAGTTGCACAGGAAGAGATTTCCCATCTTTCTCCTGTGGAGCACTTGGTGGATTCAAACCACTTGCCTTTGGGTTGGCTATTTTTTACCACCAAGGTAAAAAGCAACTTCTCATGAGTGCTTGATCTTGAATAACCTTGATTAATAGCCCGCTGAGGGCTCAGGGAATACTGGGGAATATTTTAAGTAGTTATGTCCATTTTATCTGCTGATCACCAATAAAAGTACAAAAAATATCGAAACCTAATTTTCTATATATTTTCCCCAGAATAAGTGAAATAAAAATTCACTGAAATTCAGCCATTGAATAATTGTAATCGAATTTTGTTTCCTACACTGGAATGTGCATAGTGCTCCTATTGATTGTCTTAAGAAGCCATGTAACAATTGTACTTGATTAATGGAATGATAATAAAAGTTAGAGCGTTTGAGAGATGTTGAGGAAAGGTAAAATTACTGAATGCTAAGTTACCAGTAGACATGTTATGAGTTTCAATTGTGTAGTGGTTTATTTAATTATTCATTTTGATTTTCTAAAGTAAGAGGCATAAGAACATGTTTTCCTTGAATGAATAAGCACAGGAGAAATCCTTTGAGGCACCAAGTAATAATAAACAGTAATAGCTCATCTTTCTATGAGGGCTGAGAATCTAGGAAGCTGTAGAAAATATTTTTTTAATAACTAGCAGAAGTGAAAATAGAGCTTTGAAAGGATGGCCACGTATTTCATTTCCCAAGTTTTGGGAAAAAATGAAATCTGGTGAATTATGCATGTGCTCTTTAGAAAAATTTCTTCTTTCTTATCTATTACCTATTTGTGAATATATTCTTAATTTTGTAATGGCATAGTTGACTAAATGAAATTATGGTTAATATTTCAATAAACTCTGTTGTTTTTATTGTTGTTACTGTTGAGTTGGAACTTTTCCGTAGCTGGCCCTCTGGCGGGTGTTCAGAGGTAGTTAATCGCTTGGGAGATGATTATCCATCCTTCTCCGATGGGGAAGCTGGTGGATTCAAACCATGGATTTGAACCATGTTCCTTCGAGATTGCAGCATAGCTTCTTGCGACTAGGCCATCCAGAACTCAAATATCTACTTTTAGAAAAATGTTTATGATAAGACTATATAAATACTCATTTATAGTTTTACTCTGTGCGTGTGTTTGTGTTAGTATAATTTAATACATTTGTGTGTATATATGTAATCTCCAACACCTTGGATTGGATAATTTGGATCATTCATCTTTATCATAGTTCAATTGAAGGAGATTTATGCATCTCATTTGTCTGTTGATCTCTTCATTTATGATGCTGCATTGATGTTTACACTATTTCTATGAAATATCATACGTCAAATTAATTTTCCTTCAAAATTGTCTTAATTATCTTGTGCTACTAGTACTAAGAAGCAATGATGTCAGTGTAGAGACAAAGGTGTGCCTGATCCAGACCATGGTTTTCACAAATACTTGCTGTGCATCAGAGAGCTAGACAATGACTAATAATGACAGAAGAAGAATTGATGCTTTTGAGTTGTAATGCTGGAGAAGAGACTTAAATACACCATGGACCACCAAAAAAACAAATAGGTCTGTCTTAGAGAGGATGAAAACAAGTTTCTCCTTGGAAGCTAGGATTTTGAAGCTTCATTTAACATTCTTTAGGCATGTGGCCAGGAGGGATCAGTTCTTAGAGAAGGGCATCATGCTCATAAACATGGAGGGACAGTGCAGAAGAGGAAGACCTTGGATGAGATGGGTTGATACAGTAACTGGGGCACTGGAGTAGGTTTGTCAGAGTCAATGAGACCAGCTCAGGACAGGGCAGGCTTCAGAGCTGTTATACTAAGGGTCGTTATCAGTTGCAGGCGACTTGAAGACACATAACAGAAACAACTGTAATAGTGATGACAAGTGGATGGCTTTAACAAAGAGAAATTTATTCTCACAATTTAGGAAGCTAGATGTCCAAATTCAGGATACTGACCCTAGAGGGATTCCTTTCTGTGTTTCCTGTTTCTAGCAGTTTCCCAGCACAGAGGTGTGGTAGATCCAAAGAACAGCTCTGCTCCCAGCTTCCCATTTTTGGTAATGCTGAGGTTCCCTCTGTCTACTGGCACTGTGATGCAGGCCACATTGGCAAGGAACCTCTTCTTATGTCAGATCAGTGGAGTGACTTAGTCATGGTTATAGCCCCTTTGACCCCTTACCCTTGATTGATCACAACTTAGATCACATCAGAAGGAATGACTATATCAAATGTAATGCTTTCACATTATCTTGAGAAACTGCATTGTTCAAATGTGTACAGGATATTGTTATGATTGCTGTAGTCTGTACAGAGTAGTACTGCAAGCCCAAAGGTGGCTCTTACCCAGTGATTCAAGTCCTCCAGAGTCTCAATGGAATTCAGAAGGGCAATCTTCTCAGCCTCAATTGACAATGTCTTGAAAACCCACTGGAGGGTCAGCTATGAGTTAGTTTCAATTTGACAGCAGTAAGGATACTGGACATAGTCTTTTCTGTACTCTTAGTTTTTCTTGTCTCCAGATATTTGTTTTCTTCTCAGTGCTTTAAGGGGTTTTTTCCTCCCTTAAATTAGTTTTTCTTGTCTCCAGATATTTGTTTTCTTCTCAGTGCTTTAAGGGGTTTTTTCCTCCCTTAAATTTTTGTGTAATTATATATCTTTCAACAACTAGCTTTAAATTCTTTTCCTTGGAAGAAGACTCTGTGCAGAGTTTTCTTCAAAATGAAAGTGACTTGAAGTTGATGTGTGAAATGCTCTGGGCAGATTGATTGCCCTGCCACGTGAGACATGAGCAGGAACAAATGGAATCACTGCTATTATTCAGGCCTTTTAATAGTCATGAGCAAAGGTCAAGGTTAAGCTGGAAGGTGGATTGCATTTGGAACATTATATGGTGTATAGATTTTCCAGAAAGGTTAGATTTTAAGACTCATGGAGATTGTGACCTTTTCCTGTTATTTGTCACACATTTATTTGACAAAGATTAAAAATATGTTAGAAGGCAGCACCACTTTGCAAGTCTGTGCTGTCCTGGTAATTACAAACAAGCTCTCTGAAAATTCTTTTTTTAAAAAAAATAAATAATAAAAAAATCACATGGTTGATGAATAAGAAACAATGCTGACAAAAAATTACAAACCTACATACTTCTAGAATTTATATCCACCTAGGTTAATAGTATATCTGGTTTATATATTTCTGAATCTCAAAATACAACTTGTTTCCATTTTGAAGTTGACTTAAGGTTGTTTTCCTTCAGTTTGCAAGATTTTGACTTCTTCCTATTTAAATGTCTTATCTGGTAGTAAGCAATTAGTAACTACCACCAAAACTTGACCTTGTATGTGAGAATATGATTTCTGGAGAAATTACTTTCTGTCAGTAAAATGTTGAATTCAATCAAATATCTGCTTTTTCTTCCATTAGTTGACTTTTTTTTTTGAGAGTTTCCACATTTTAATCAATTGCTTGGTGGTATTAATGTATGCATAGCTTGCAACTCTGTGGTCCTGTCCATGAAATTGAAGATAAAATGTTTGTTAGGCAATAATACATGCTTTGTTGTTGTTTTTTTTTAAAGACGTACTTGTGAGCTATGGTTGTGGTTGTGGTCCATTGCATACAATTCAACACTTGATTACATTCCTTTTTACAATTCTATTGTATTATTTTATGCTTGAAGGTCTTATTTCATAGAAGATTCTACATTTTTTCGATATAGAGGTTATAGAAGGTCACTAGAATGATCAGCTTTTCTGAGACCCAGTGCAAGTTTGCATCTTGCAAAGCAAAAAAATACTGAACCCAACAATGTTGTTATTTTGTACCTTCAAGTTGGAACTAATCCATAGCTTATGGTCCAGTGGATTTTCAAAGGCAGTTAATCACACAGGAGGAGGCTGCTCATCTTTCTCCTGTGGAGCAGCTGGTGAATTTGAACCACGTCCCTTTGGATTGCCACTTCAACTCCTTAACACTAGGCCACTGGAGCTGCCTCCAACAGTATTAAGAGACCACATACAAGTAGCTTTTAGGAGAGAGAAGAAAAGAGGATGTTTCAGTGTCCTAGTACTAGAGAGGAGTGGCAATGACTGATGGGTAATGTGGTGAGAGGCACACAGGGATGTAGGAAGTGAAGGCAGAAAGATCGGCTCTAGTGGTGAAGCTGGAGACAAGGCAGAGAGAGGAAGCAGTTTTTCAGGTCCATAGATCAACAATGCATGTACCTCGGGTATGTAATTCCTTCCTTCAGGTGAAAGATTGGGATAATCAAGTAGATTTACAATATTTACTGTTTGGTGGGAACGTAGTATAAGCCAATAGGGGTTTTTTTAGATTTTACATTGGCTTCATTGAACAGTGAAAATAAATAGCTTTCATTTTGTATATATCCCAACTATTTTAATAATATAAAAATTGTATCTAAGATATTTTATACTAAATCTTAGTAATCTGGTTAGTTAACACTTAATCTCAATTCTGCATCTCAGTTCAGACTGTTGTTGTTATTATGTGCCATCAAGTCAATTGTGACTCATTGCTACTCTATGTACAACAGCCCTGAAGCCTGTTTTATCCTGTGCCAACTTTATTGTCTCCAACACACATACCCTCATTACCTCAATCACTGTATCGATTCATGTCATCGATGGTCAACCTCTCTTTCTCTGTCCCTCCACCCTTCCAAGTATAATTTCCCTCTCCCAGAACTAGTCCCTCCTTGCGACATGTCCAAAGTATGACAGACAAAACTTCAGAATCCTTGCCTCCAAGGAGCAGCCTGGCTTCACCCTCTCTAGGATGAACCAGTTTTTTCCACTTGCAGTCCAGGGTATATTCAAAATTCTTCTCCAGCACCACAACTCAAAGGCATCAATTCTCTTTCTAGCATCCCTAGTCATTGTTGTCCAGCTCTTTAATGCATAGCAAACAATTGCACAAATTATGGCCTGGATCAGTTGCACTTTTCAGACTAGCTGTATTTAAAATGCTGTGGGGCCATATGTAGAGTCAACAGTGGACAGCAAAAATGAGGATGTTAAAAA
>NW_006399771.1:18099798-18112668 GCF_000299155.1 Elephantulus edwardii | reverse complement strand
ACAACAACATTCATAATCTTAGAGGAAATCTAGTGGCTTAGTCAGTAGGTAGTGGCTTTGTCAACCCAAAAGGGAGTATTTCAGAATATCAACAATCTAATCCCTTGTGATTCACAGCTTTGAAACCCTGCTGGAGGGTCAGGTATTAGTTTATTCAAAATCAAAGGTACAGAACAATAACAACATAATTTTAGAACGATTACTTTAAGAGTAATATGCATGGGTGTTAGAAAGTGTAACAATATAGTCTCAGAGTTATTAAGGTCATACTTGGTCTTACTGTGTTTATCTTGGCTATAAATTATTAATAACTAGATTACAGGAATTACAAGTAGAATTCTGTGTTTGTATATGTGTTGGGTGTGTACATAAAAATGTGCCCAAATGATTCTTTGAGAAGATAGTCTGTGCCTTATATCTGATTCTCAAAGAGATTATAACTCTCATGCCTTACCACTGAACAAGATGTACAGAAAGAAACTTAAAATGTTTGAGTGTTCATTCATTTTTATAAAGAGCCCAGCAATGAAAGTCAAATAAAATTGCCAAATTGCAAGTCACTATTGCACTTAAAATTGTGTGGAGAGACTATCAGTATGACTTAAATATATCCTATTGTAAATATGATCCTATTGTAAATATCTAATTAGGAATATGTGTGTCTGATGCACAGATGAATTACATTATGAGAAGCCTCAATATTGTATTCATTATGAAAATATGACAAGTAATTATTTAATCCTTTATGGTTTTTAATGAGATATTTACATAACTTGCAAATGACACACTAATTAACATAAATTGTCTGGGGACTCCACATTTTTTGCTCCTTAATGACATATTTTTGGCAAAACTACATTTTCAAAGAGTGTTATGAAAATAACTTTAGTCCATCCAGAATTCTTTATCTCTTGTTTGGCTTTATGGTTTAAGATTTTTGAATCTTACTTTTCTAGGGGAGAATCTTTTATGTCTGTGGTCCACAATGAAAAAGCTTCATTGCCCATGGTGGCAAGAGAGCAACAGTTGTGAGGATGGCGAGGGCCTGGCAGGTTCCATTCTCTTGTGTCACGGCCGTCAGGCACTGTCGACTCGACGGCATCCAGTAATGTGATCCATGTGTTACACTGTATCTTATTTTAATTCAGTCATTTTCTTCACTGAAAAAAAACCAGAATTATAATAGTCACTGCCACTTTGATGTGTTTTGAGATTATGAGAAACCTATCCCATTATTTGTGTCTAAGAAGAAGCAGGTGAAGTTTTGTTTTCCTTTTCAAAATAAGTCTCCATTAATAAGTGCATTTGAATTGCAAGACCTAGAAACACATTTTTAGAAACAATTGGTGATTATTAATTGATTATTATCGCATCATGCAGATTCCCCAGTGACTTTGCTGGAGACAACTATAATAAGTCCCAGTATTACCATATTAGTTATGAAAGAAAGTGTGAGATACTTGAGCTGAAATTGGAGATGACATTTCCTCTAGAATGTATAAAAGAGAGAACAAAGGTTTTACAGTGAACCAAGGAAAATAATCTCACATACAAAGGAAGTTGAAAATACAAGGATAAAGGAGTGATAAGACTAGTGTGAAGAATGGTGGAGTGGGGAAGAGGGAGGGCTAGAGGGTGTGAATAGTATACAAAATAGTATACAAAAAAAGACAGAACCCAGTTAACAGCCCATTAGTGGATGAATGGAGAAGTGAGAAGTCTCATCCAAAGCTATTTAGAAGGATTAGGATATTGTAAAGATAATTACAGTAGTGGAGAAAAAAGAACTAAATTGTATGTAATAAAATATGCTTAAGAACTAGTAGCTATTTTGTATCCCAGTGTTGGGAAAGTTCAACAGGGCTGCAAACAATAAATGCTGGTGAGGTTGTGGAGAGACTGGAACTCTCATTTACTATTGGTGGGAATGTAAATTGGTGCAACCACTATGGAAGGTGCTCTGGTGCTTTCTCAGAAAGTTAGAAATTGAAATACCATTTGACGCAGCAATTCAACTGCTAGGAATATACCCTAAAGAAACCAGAGCCACAGCTCAAACATATATATATATATCTCAATGTTTATTCCTGTGTTATTCACAAAAGCAAAGAGATGGAAGCAACCCAAGTGCCATCAATAAATAACTGGATAGAAAAACTATGTAAGGCCCACACAATGGAATATTAGGCAGCATTGAAAAACAATGAAATAGTAAAACTTTACCCAACACAGCAAAGCCTTGAGGATGTTATGCTGAGTGAAATGTCTCAGTCACAAAAAGATAAATATTGCATAGCACTGCTGTTCTACAATAGGGCAGACATGGTGGGACTGGGGAGGGAATGGGGAAGTGGATGGATAGATAATAAACACTGCATTGGAATAGATTAAGAGGAAGAACTGTTTGAAGGAATAGATGATTATTCATTATATGTCTGAGAACAGTTTGGAACTAGGGAGATATTGTAGCAGGCAGAGGAGGGAAGGGTGGAAAAAATGTTCAATAATGAATAAATGGTAGCGATGCTACCAAGCCAAAGACTTTTAATCCGCAGCCCTCGGGTCTGTCTTTCATTGTTTTTGTTCAGACATTCCTCTAGGTCGTATAGCCCTGGTGTACAAGTTGCTGTACAGTGGTCACTTGTGGTTGCTGTGAGGCTGAACACTGTGACACTGATGTGTCAAAAGCGTTAATGATTGGTTACCCAATGCAGACAGAGAGTGGGGTGGAGCTCCCCAATTAAAACAAGCTTGGAAGGAGGAGTGGCATCCACTTCCATAATAGCTTGCCTCCAAAACCCCTATGAATCTGGAGAGAGGATGAAAGGCACCCAAGCGTTGAGGACTCTCCTTCATAGGGTCACTATGAGTCATCTGCGCCTTGACGGCACTTAACAACAATAACAACAACAGTGAATAAATTAATACTTTAAAAAAAAAAGAAAGAAAGAGAAGCTAAGTATTATAGCCTAGAAAACCTGGCTTTCTGGAGGAAGAAATCTGTCTGTCTTCAGACATCACACGTCCTCAAATTTTATTCAAGGCGCCGAGGATGAAGCCACAGCTCTAATACTAAGAATTGGATTTTGAGTAGTATTTGCTATTTTTCTCTTTTATATTCTACCCAAGGCATTGACTTAAAAAAAATACTTTGAGGATTACTCTCACACACAACCTACTCTCATGGAGAAGGACTGAGGTCTTTCGGACTTGAATGAGTTAGAAGAGCGCTTCAGCTCAACAGTGTTAATGGGACAAAGGGACAGACTCCAGAAACTGGTTGTAGTAGAGTATAACACATAGACTGGTTTATAGCATCCGGACTTTGGACAGGAGTATAGCTGGGAGATACTTGGAACTGCTAACAAGCAAATGGGTTTGACTGATGTTTTAAACATCATTGACATCATCACAGATTCTGCCCTGCAGACACCCACAGAGTAAATGCCTTGGAAAGGGGAATGAGTGACATAAACCAATGCAGACTGACAGAATGACAGTGAGTCCAAGTGCTGATTGATTAGGAGAGATTTACCAGGTCAGGTACTGAGTATGTCCTTTCACATACTTTGGGCATATTGTCAGGAGGAAGGGGCTGGTCCTCAGAAAAAGACATCATACTGGGAGTGATTGAGTGTCAGGGAAGTGAATTTGGGGCTATTTCTTTGGTTACTTGTTAATTTCTTTATTCAATGTTTTTTCTAGTCTTTTAAGGCTATAGACTCTTAGCACATTTTGATGGAGGTTTGTAGAATTGGCTAATATTGTATGGACAGTTCAGTTGTCCTAAACACCATTTATATGTTTGCACAAACTAGGGATTGTTGTTGTTGTTAAGTGTTGTCAAGTTGTAGATGACTCATAGTGACCCCATGAATGAAAGACCTGGACACTTGTATAACTTTCATCATTTCTCCAAGTTCATGGAATTTCTGGAGGCAAGCTATTTCAGAAGTGGAGGCAACTCCTGCTTCCAGGCTTGTTTAAATCTGGGAGCTCCACCAAACACTGTCCACCATGGGTAACCATTATCGCATTTGACACACTAGGCAAATGGTATTTTTAAAGATATTATTTAAGTACTATCTAGTATTCCCCTTTGATGGTTGTACTACCAACTCAAATGCATAGTTTTAATCAACCAGCCATTATGTGGGAGAAAGACAGTGTCCTCCAGTGTGATTTACTTCTTCTGACAACCTGCTGAAGTGTTAGCTAGGAGTTAGTCTTGAAAATGCATAACAACAAAAAATATCACACTGACATCTTGTTGATTCTACTGCATAACCACCCTCCACTGAATGTAAATCTGCACAAGAGAGGTGTGCTCACCTTTCTCCTGCGGAGCAGCTGGTCGAATGAAAATGCGGACCTTTCCTTTAAGGAGTGTGACCTGGTGGCCTAGTGGCAAGAAGCTGTGCTGAAATCCTGAAGACGCGCAGTTCGAGGCCACCAGCTGTTCATGGGAGAAGAATGGGCAATTTCCTGTGGTGCAATTAACTGCCTCTGAAAACCTGCTGGAGGGTCAGATATAGGTCATTTCTGCGGTCCCAACTCAATGGTACACAACAACAACATCAATAGCAGCAGCAGCAGTGTGATTACTCATGCACTTGAATATACCATGAACTGCCAGAAAATGAATACAACTGTCTTGGAAGAAGTGAAACCAGAGTGTGTCTTAGAAACAAGGACAATGAAAAGTCATTTCACATACTTTGGGCATGTGATAGGGAGAAACCAGTCTCAGAAAAGGCTATCATGCTTAGAAAAGTAGAGGGTCAGTGTTGTTTGTTGTTGTTATGTGCTATCGAGTCACTTGCGACTCATAGTGACCCTATGTACAACAGCCCTAAACTCTGCTCTGTCCTGTGCCAATCGCATCACCTCCGACACACCCATCCCGGTTACCCTAATCACTGAATCAATCCACCTCATAGAGGGTCTTCCCCTCTTGCGCCATCCCTCCACCCTCCCAAGCATGATGTCCCTCTCCAAGAGCCTCTCCCTCCTTACAGTATGTCCAAAGTATGTCAGATGAAGCCTCAGAATCCTTGCCTCCAAGGAGCAGCCCAATTCAACCCTCTCCAGGATGAATCTCTTTATTTTCCTAGCAGTCCATGGTACCCTCAATACTCTTCTCCAGCACCACAGCTCAAAAGCATCAATTCTTCTTCTATCCTCCATAGTCATTGTCCAACTCTCTGATGCATAACAGGTGATTGCAAAGACCATTGCCTGTATCAGACGCACCTTAGTCTCCAGACTGACATGATTGCTCTTCAGTACTTTGGAGATATCCCTAAAAGCAGACTTTCCCATCACAATATGTCTTTTGATTTCCTGGCTGCTGGTGCCAAGAGTGTTGACTGTGGAGCCAAGCAGACTAAAGCTGTGAACAATCTCAATCTCTCCACCATCCATCCTGATGCTGCCAATTGGTCCAGTGGTGAGAATCTTTGTCTTCTTGATATTTAGCCTCAATCTATATTGAAGGCTGCAGTTCTTGACCCTCTGTAGCAAGCACTTCAAGTCCTCCTCAGTTTCAGCAAGCAGGGTTGTGTCAGCTGATGAGCTGAAAATTCTTTGGTAAGACACTGTGGCTCAAACAACGGCCTTAAGCACAGCAGAGATTGTGAGAATGGTGAGGACTAGGCAGGGTTCCAATCTGTTGAACAGAGAGAGGGTTCCTATGAGTGGGAGTCTACTTGATGGTATCTAACAATGTCATCTAGTGTTTGAGAAAATAAAGTTATATTGGTTATTGTGTTGTGCTGTCGAATTGGAACCCACTCATAGCTGACCCTCCCAGCAGACCTGTAGAGGTTGTTAATTTCATGGGAGGAGATTGCCCATCTTTCTTCCATAGAGCAACTGGTAGATTCTAACCATGTGCCTTTGAGATTGCGGCACAGCTTCTTGTCACTAGGCCATCAGAATTCCCTAAGAATATGTTGGTTGGTGGTGGAGGTGATGAGTACCATACATTTAGAACTGACCCGTAGCTGAACCTTTAGCGTGTTTTCAGAGGCTGTTAAAGGAGGGGATTGTCCTTCTCCTATGGAGTAGTTGGTGGCCTTGAACTATGCACCTTTGGGACTGCTATGCAGCTTCTTGCCACTATACCACCAGGATGTGTTCAAAAGATCTAACTTATGAAAATGTTATAGTGGAATAAATTTATGTTAATTATGGCAAAAATTAACAATTTCAGATTTCCTGGTACATAGATATGGGTATTATTTAACACAGGAGCAGAAGGCTATTATTTTTTTCTGATCACAGACCTTAGTGTCACCAGGTCATGTGCATAATCTTTACCTGTCAGTCCAGACTGTAAAATGAAAAAAAAAATCTATCCATGCAATTTTAATATCTAAGATAATGATTTAGTCAAAATGACAGAAATTTGTTTCCTTCCTTTATGTAAATAGAGTCTGAGCAGAATCTGAAGCAGTTCTAATAACTTTATTGAGAGTTGGTAGTCAATGTATCCTATTCTGGATAATAAAGTTTACCAATTGAAAAATGGCTTTCCAGTAACCTTGTCAGAGTGTATTTGTTAATCTTCCTCAGACACGTGGCTGGGTGCTATAAGAAGAAACTTTCTGTTCAATATTGCAATAGATTACATATTTTCCACCCAGCATGTGGTAGATTTTAAGAGAGTATTGGTTTTGAAATTTTAAAATATTGTGTCTATAAACAGAACAATCTTTCAACTTAAGCCAAAATATTTGCATTTAAGTAATAACCCATTTGTTTTATTTATTGTATCATATTTATTTGTTCCTGACTGTCTGGTTACTCACAGCCTGTGGAAAAAAATAATGATGGTCTTGGGTATGGTCTACGCCAGCCAGTTGCATGCATGTCCATCTTGCAGTGACTCCCTTTCTGCTTTAGACATGTTTTTATGCATGTGAAATTGTAGAGCAAGAACAGAAAAAAGGATTTAAATATGGATAGCATTGTTTTCCTTCTAGTTGAGACATAAGAAAAATAGGCAATCATTTATAAAGTCTTCCTTTCACCATATAAGGCATCTCATTTTAGTCAAGCCAGAACCGACTCATAGCTGAGCCTCCCTATGGGTTTCAGAGCCTCAGGGAGCGATTGCACATCCTTCTCCATCATGGCAGCAGGTGGATTCTTACTGTCTGACTCTAGGTTGGCAGCACTGCTCCCTGTCCATTAAGCCACTGGAATTGCCTGGAATTAGGGGAAAACATTTTTCTCCCCTTTTAAATGTTATATTTTTAAAGTAATGATTTTTAAATGCAACATATATATTGTTTATATCATATTGTTTCCATATAATTTTCCCATTTATTCATAATTGCCTGTTTTCCTCCCTGCCACCCCTCCCCTCCAGTTCATTTTTCTCTTTGAAGAAAAAAAATATTTCATTGTTATACAGTTCCCCCCAGCCCCGCCAAGTCCACAATCCACTTTAATATGCAAATATGCATTTCTTTTTCTGGAATCTTGTTATGAAAATACCTAATCCTATATTCCTTTTAAACAGTTCTCTCCTTCATTTGTTTCAATGCCATGTACATTATCTATCCCCTCTTTTCTTAGGTCCCCCCCAATCCAGTCCCATTTTACAACAGTGGCACTATGCAGTATTTGTCCTTTTGTGACTGACATATTTCATTCAGCATAATGTCCTCCAGGGGAAAACATTTTGAATCTATTTGTCAAAGAAGAACATCTGATTTTCAATTAGGAATGAAATAAATGAGCTTTATTGAGGAATAATGGCCTAGTTGGTAGGAAATTGCTTTGCCAAAGCAAAGGCGAGTGGTCTGAATCCACAAGTTTCTCCGAAGGAGAGAGATGAGCAGTCTCCTCTGTGTGATTTACAGCTTCTGAAAACTCATTGACCAGCCCAAGTCCACACCAGTGAGTGAGTGAGTACAGCTCAAGCAGGGCAATGCTATGTGAAAATTCTGTTGATCCATGAACAACATTGGTTTGAACTGTGCCTATTATTGCTGGTTGAGTTAGGACTAACTTTCCTCGGGCAATTTTGGAGCTAAAAATTACAAAAGAGATTGCCCATGTTTCTTATGCAGAGTTGCTGATGGATTTGAACTACTGGTGAATTGAGGCCTTTGGGTTAGCAACACAGTGCTTTGTGGACTCCATCCCCAGATCTCTTTTTGAACAGTGCAGGACAACTTTATTGAGGACTCAGTGTTGTTCTTTTGCTGTTTTTGGTTTTGTGGTATTTTGGGGTTTTTTTTTGTTTTGTTTTTCTGTTAACTGTTGTGATGAGCTCAAGTGCTGCTATCATATCTGTGTGAATTTTATGAACATTGTTAACAAAGTAAGTTACACTAAATCATAACAAGAGAAAGACAAGCTGTTCCTGTGGAGGTGTTAGGTGTTTTAAAACACTTTGAGCTTCTTGGTAATGAAACATGAACCCATGAAGTTCCAGCCTTTGTTTTCAAGGGTCAGCTATGTAGTTTACCCTAATCTTTCACTTGAGGGAGGTGAGCATAGTTATCACACATGTTCAATGGTCAGCTGTTCAAAGCAGTCAGTCACTGAAGCTGAGAGAAGAAAAGTTTCTATATAGAAAGAACAAAGGAAAAGTAGGGAGGAATGAATGATTCCTTATAGATAAGATCAGCTTCAGCTTGAAGACATTTGAAGTGCAAAGGTTCACTCCCCTTGGCTGGGAAGATGTGAGCTGTCATATAGGTGAGTGAGGCCAGCTGGTTTTGGCACACTATGATTGTAGTCAGTGATACATGATTGCAGTCATGAAAGCATTCTCCCCCCCCCCCCCCAGGAACTCACTGTTTAGGTCTTAGGTCTTGACACATTCTTGCAAATGGTCTCAATTCTGATCTTTTGTTTCCTAAGGATGCATGTTGGCTCCATCATTTTTATATCAGACGTGTGTGCCTCAAGTTTGAGCCTTTTCCACTTACACAAAATTTTAGCAATTGTTAGTGAAGAAGAAAAAAACCCCAAACCCTCAACATTTACATTTTTTCCTATGTAGAGATTTTCTGCATATTATAATGCTATTGAGATTTTCTTTGTGTAGAGATTTTCTGGACACTGTAATGGTTGCCTAGGGGTTAGAAGTTGCACTACAATCCAAAGACAGTTGGTTTGAATCTGCTTGTTGCTCCATGGGAGCACTGATGGGCAATTTCCTCTCGTGAAATTAAGTGTCTCTGAAAACTTGCTGGAGGATCAGTAATGAGTTGGTTCCTACTCGATGGCAACAACAACATGGCCTTTTTTTAAAAAAACACAACAAAAACGCCCTAATTTTAATAATGGAATCCATTATTTGAAATGTAGAGATTCTTTATCTAAAGTAATTTCTATACTTAGAGTAAAATGCACAGGAGAATTTGTATTTTTAAATGGAACTAATAAAGTATTTAAAAATGTTTTCCTATTTTAGATCTTTTCAAATCATTTACACGTATAGACATCTATGATTCTTGGCATTGTTGTTGTTGTTCTGTGCTGTCGAGTTGCCTTCGACTCATAGTGACCCTATGTACATCAGCCCTAAAGCCTCTATCCTGTGCCAACCTTATTTTCTCTAACACACCTACCTCCATTACCCCAGCCACTGAATCAATTTATCTCATTGAGGGTCTTCCTCTCTTGCACTTTCCCTTTACCCTCCCAAGCATGACATCCCTCTCCAAGGACTAGTCTCTCCATACAGCATGCCCAAAGTATGTCAGATGAAGCTTCAGAATCCTTGCTTCTAAGGAGCAGCCTGGTCTCATCCTCTCTAGGATAAACTTGTTTGTTCTCCTATCAGTCCATTCAATACTCTTCTCAAGCACTACATTTCAAAGACACCAATTCACCTTCTGTTATCCTTAGTCATTGTCCAGCTTTCTGATCCTTAACAAGTAATTGCAAAGACTATGACCTGGATCTGGCACACATCGCTGCTCTTCAGTACTTTGGAGAGGTCTCAGACAGCATACCTCCCCAATGCAATTAATCTTTAATTTTCTGGATGCTGGTACCAAGACTGTTGATTGTAGAACCAAGCAAACTGAAGCTATTAACAATCTCAATCTCTTCAATGCTGCCAATTGGCCAAGTAGTGAGCATCTTTGTTTTCTTGATGTTGAGTTTAAATCCATATTGATAGCTGCATTCCTTGGCCTTCTGCAGCAAGTGCTTCAGGTTCTCCTCAGTTTCATGACGCAGGATTGTGTCATCTAGATAACACAGATTATTGATGAATCTACCTCCAATACTGATGGCACACTTCTCCTCATAGAGCCCAGCCTCCCAGATAATCAGTATGGAGATAGGACACATTCCTGGCATATACCCTTCCCAATTTTGATCCATGCAGTGCATTGCAAAGTTGGAATTTTATCTAACCAGCACATGAATTTTCAACAACTTTAAAAAATAATTTCAGAGCCTTTATTGATTGACAGAGTGTTTTGTGAAAGATAAAGAGTATTTAAAGTGCAGCCAGGGTGCTCCTGAGAGGAAAGGATGGCGAAGCTTCATCTTTCACACCTTGGACAATGTTGCTAAGGGAAGCTATTCCTGGCAAAAGGATATAATGCTTGGAAAGAAGGAGGGTCAGTGAAAAAGAGGAAGACACAGGGACTGCTGCAATGTGCTTGAGTGTGCCATAGATTATGAAGGTTACACAAGACAGGACAAGGTTCAAGTCTGCTATACATAGGTTACTATGAGTCATACTTGACTGGATGACACCTAACACCAACATAGCTTTGTAAGATTGGGATAGACTCTAGAGGCCTGATTCTCCTGTGTCTGGCTGCTCAGGCAATTGGTACCTGGTTTCTGTGTGTTCATCTTTGCACTGTGTAGCTATCCAGGATAAGATTCTTTGAGACTCTCCTACACTGCTTACAAATAGAACCCACTGATTTAGATGTGTGAATTGGATACCTGGCACCAAGACATGCAACTGGTTAACTTTAGTGGAGCCATGCAGACTTCAGAAAAAGAACATAGTAGAAAATAGAAGGAACCTCCCACTCCCTTAGAAGGCTAGGCTGTTTGAAGCTTTATTCCAAAGCTTCAAGGTCATTAAAAGTCTCCAACACAACGGTGAAGATAATGGCAAATTACAAATTGTGACTATAGCCACTAAGATAGGAACTACCTACCTGTGTCTATCTTGTTGATCAATCTATTGACCCTATAAAAGATCCTTGAGCCTCACTATATTCTTGAAACTAATGACATTATTTCTAATAAAACATAATTTCTTATTGTTAGGTGGCATTAAGTTGGAACCAGCCGACCATCCAGCTGGTGTTCAGAGGCTGTAACTCAGTCATATAGGAAGAGATTTCCCACCTTTTTCTCACAGGCTAGTTGGTGGATTTGAACCATCTGTCTTTACTTGGCAGCATACCTCCTTACCCACTAAGCCAATCAGAGCTCCCTGAACATAATTGAGGATTTATAAAGAAAATATTTTTTTCCTTATTTTTGATCTATTTTCATTAGCTGTTTTCTTAATCATGATTATAAAAAATTAGAGCTCCTTGAACATGGTTGAGGATTTAGAAAGAAGATATTTTTTCCCTTATTTTTGATCTATTGTCATTAGCTGTTTTCTTAATCATGATTACAAAGAGTTTTATACATTGCCAGATATCTCAGTAGGAGACTGCTAAGTAAATGATAATTTTAAAATTGGCATCTAAGAAGTCCACTGTCCACTTGGACTTTTTAAAGGAATATGAAATAGAGTTTGCCCAATGAAGGAATTCAGAAGCAGAAATGGGCTTTTTAAAAATGCCATAGTTCTAATGGTTGGGCGAATGCATTTCTGAAAGCCAAATAAATGTTGATGCATACTCTAATTCCAGGGAGAATCCCTATCTCAGTCAGAGAAAAATAGGTGAGACATCTAGTATTGATTTATTAAGTATTTATTTAGTATTGAAACTGTGTACTGTTCTGTATTTGCAATCATAATTAAAAGATATACCAACTCAAGAAGGCCCAGGAAGAAATTTAGATTAAAAATACACTACATATAAAACTGGAGGCTTAAATATAAAATACAGGTAGTCTCCAACATATGACAAATTTTAATTATGTTAAACTACACTTTTGACTTTCTTTTTTTCAATTTATATCATTAGTAGAATATACTGAGTCACTGTATCGAGAGGAATTGGCAAAAACAAAACAATTTCATGAAACAACATATCAGCAAGAGCCTATGGTGATGAAAGAAGTTCAGGCTGCTTTGAAGGAAATGGCTAAAAATAAGGCCCCAGGAACAGATGGTATACCAATTGACATATTTCAGCTAACAGATGCTGCCCTGGATGTGCTCACTAAGTTGTGCCAAGAAATCTGGACAACAACCACGTGGCCAACTGACTGGAAGAGATCTGTATTTGTTCCTATCCCAAAGAAAGGTGACTCAACAGAGTGTGGAAACTATAGAGCAATCTCATTGATTTCACAAGCAAGCAAAATTATACTTAAGATTATCCAGAAACGACTGGAACAGCACATCAGCAGAGAACTGACAAGAGTCCAGGCTGGGTTTAGAAGGGGTCGTGGTACTAGCGACATTGTAGCTGATGTTAGATGGATCTTAGCTGAAAGCAAGGAATACCGGAGGAATGTTTATCTGTGTTTCATTGACCATGCAAAGGCATTTGACTGTGTGGGTCATAACAAACTGTGGCTGACTCTGAGAAGAATGGGAATCCCAGAATACTTGAAAGTTCTAATGCGAGACCTATACTTGGACCAGGAGGCGGTCGTCAGAACAGAGCCAGGGAACACAGCATGCTTCAAAATTGTGAAGGGCATATCCCAAGGATGTGTCCTATCTCCATACCTTTTCAACCT
>NW_006399771.1:18097206-18099187 GCF_000299155.1 Elephantulus edwardii | reverse complement strand
AGGTGGATTGATTCAGTGACTGGGATAATCAGGATGGGAGTGTCAGAAACAGTGCGATGGGCACAGGACAGAGCAGAGTTTAGTGCTGTTGTACATAGGGCTGCTATGAGTCTCAAGCGACTCGACGGCACATAACAACAACAACATTAGTAGCATGTAACGAGTTGTTATGCTAACTCAGAGGCACTTGGCTCAAAGCCCCCAGCTTCTCTGAGGGAGGAAGGTGGGCATTCTCCTCCTGTGGGACTACAGCCTCTAAAAACACAGTGCAGGGTCAGGGATGACCTGGGTCTAGCTCCAGGGTGCATTAGAGCAGCACAGTCCATGCTGTGTTGTAGGACACGATTTACATTCCTTTATTCTGCTCTGCTACTTGATAATGCCCCAGGACATCCTTCTCAAAGTATCTGATCTAAACCAAGATGTGAAATTGGTATATTTCCATCCCAGTACAGCAGTTATGATTCACATTATGGATAGAAGTGCACCTGCCACCCTTAGTCACAGTACCTAGACGTGCTTAGGCAATAGCTACAACAGATGGAGTTATGGTAACATTATGCAATTTCTGAAATAATTATATTATTCAGTGTGTCTGAAACATTGCATATTCCGTAGAGAAAGTTAGGAAAATGCCTCAAGGGATGTTGAAGAAAAAAATTGCTGAGTTACATGAACACATTCCAAGAGTTTGATCAGGATAGTATGATGGAAGAGATGGGTAGACAAAAAATTATCCATATGACAAGAATGTGAACTTAGAATTTGATATCACCAACGTGAAACAATAGCTCATAGATCACTATCTTACTTATCTAGTGATACTATAAACTGAAGTATCACACATAGATGACTTCAGCGGAGAGATACTCATTTCATCACTGGTTACAACACAAGAAGATTGGATTCTGAGCACTAGTCTAGGGGTAGGGTTTTTCTGTCTACTTGGAGATAGATTCATGCTTATCTTTTTAAAAATAGATTGAACCTTTTCTTCGTCCTGCTCTATCTTCTTTTAGCACGATTACACTAATAAATGACACTATTCTGCAATCTATAGAATTTTATTAGATATATTTTAAAAGTAGGCTTCCAGACTTCCCCCCTCCCCAAGTCTTAATGTAGAATTTGCACTTTAACCTATCCACCAGCAAGAGTCCTGCTGACATTTGAAATATTGCTAGCGTGGTTGCCAGTGTCATAGCAATATGCCCACCACCAGAATAAAACAAATGGACAGATGGGTGGTAGATTAAAGACTTGGTGTGTAAAATTTGCCTCAAACTAGGATTTGTAGGAAGTTGGAACTAACACACAATTTTCTTATCAAAGCAAGGACTCTAATAGATAATGAAATTACCACTATTTTTTTGCACCACTGAGTAGGAACTAACCCATAGCTGACCCTCCAGTGGGTTTTCAGAGGCAGTGAATTGCTTAACTTTCTCCTGCACTGTAGCTGGTGGATTTGAACCACCTTTGTGTTGACTGCTGAATTCCTTACAGGTAAACCGCCATACCTGCCTAACTTAGTAAATACTTAACTGTATTTTAAAACAACTTTATCTATTAAGAAGTTAAGCTTTTCAGAGCACAAGGAATATATGTAATTTTTATGTCTAATTTAGAGTATTGCAAAATGTTAAGGAGCAGGGACTATTAAAATCAGAGCTCTGAGATTAAATCCTTTCTCCAGTGCTTGCTAAGTGTGTGATCTTGGGCAGATTTACAAAACCTCTTCTACCTTCACTTTTCTTAAATTACAGGTCTATAACATTTTTATTGGCCACCCACTTCTGAAATAGCAGGCCTCTGAAAACCCTATGCACAACAGAACACACGCAGATTAAGAAAAAGGGCAACCTAGGTAGAACTATCAAGTATGGAAACACAAGGGAGGAGGAACAGCTGTAAGCAGACCCTAGTGAGTGGTACATGGAATGTGAGAGCCATGAATGAAGGAAAATTAGAAATTGTTAAG
>NW_006399771.1:18077250-18094466 GCF_000299155.1 Elephantulus edwardii | reverse complement strand
GATGGGTGTGTCAGAGGTGGTGCGTTTGGCGCAGGATAGAGCAGGGTTTAGAGCTGTTGTGCATAGGGTCGCTATGAGTCGGAAACCACTCGACGGCACATAACAACAACAACAGCAACAGCATTTTTATACTGTGCTTTTGGTTTTGAAACCTTGATGGCCTCTGGGAATTTAGAATATGAAGGGGAAAGTGGGAAAGGGACCGGGGAGAGGTGTAAATGCTTGATCTGGCTTGCTACTTCAGTCTGCACCAGTCAAATGAATTTAGGTAGGGAAACTTTGACTGTCTGAAAACATAGTACTGAAGACTGGAGGTTAAAAGAAAATTGAAATCAAAACTCGAAACTGTAATGAGCTCTTGGCTTGTGAGCTGAAAAAGCAAATAAGAAGTTTGTAAACTGCATCCAGGAATGTAAGATAAGATTTGAAGTTACAGCTTTGCCAGAAGGTTCTTTTGCGACTGTGGGGGAAAAAAACCTAGAAACACATTTTGTTTTATCTTCCTTTTTTCTGCATAGCCTGGGGAAAGCCCTTATGTTAGGTTCATCACCTCGATATTGTTTTCTGTTTCTCCCAAGTAACTTGCTGTTTTATTTTGAAATAGTAATTCTTTGAGAGTATTATTCAGTTTTAAGAAGGAAGATGAGAGGAAAAAATTCCAATAGAAATTAACTTCTCTAGATACCTTATATTAGTTTAAGGGAATATTGTCTGATAAAATGACTGTATTTTATTAGATTATCAATTATTTTGTAATTAGATCTTATGGAAAAAAATACTTCTGAAATTGAAAATATCTTCCAGAGTATCATGGCACACTTATGTGTATTTAAGCCATGTTCCTCAATGGATTTTTTGAGCTGTTCTCCATTTTGTAGTATTTTCATTTTGCAAAGAAACAAAGAAATTGAGGCACTGAGGACTTTATTGGCTCAGGGCTATGGTACTAGAAAGTAGAATGGGCAGGGTTCTTCGATGTAAGCATCAGAATAAATTTTAGCAGAAAGGAGTTTAGTGTAGAGTATTAGGTAACCTGAAGAACATTGAAAACTTCCTGGAATTGTCACTGAAGCTATGCTGCTCAGCTGGACTGTGGAAGTTGCTGTACCACACAATGAATACTAGAAATCTCACAGTTACAACAATGCCTCTAGATCATCAGAAACTTGACCTTGCTAGTTCTGCTGCCCCAGGAAACCAGCTGCCTGCCATTCCTTATGCTGGCAGAATGGAAGCCACATCCAGAGAATGTTGCCACCCATTTCTCACTTCTGAAAGCATGGCTCAGTGGTGCATCTAGTTCACTGTGCCAGGTCACTTGTCTGAGCTCTGGCTGTGATAGGAGCTTGTCTTCAACACTGTGAAGCTGGCATTCCTTGCATGCCAGTACCTTCAAAAATGGAAATGTTATTCCAAGGAGGATGGATGGCCATTGATAGGCACAGTATTGAAGACATTTGGTAAACTATAATTCTCATCTATTTTTCTAACCTATAATTTTAATCCTGAAACGGTGCCCATGGTAGTTGAAAATTTATTGAATGGAAATGAGATACGTTCATAATTTTAAAATGAATATGGTAGAACACCGGAAACTTTTAAGACTCTATATCTTTTCAATCTATGTGCAGAACTGATTATCCCGGAGGCTGGGCTCTATGAAGAGAAATGTGGCATCACCTTGGAGGTAGATTGGAGGTAGACTCATCAATAATCTGCGTTATGCTGATGACACAACCCTGCTTGCTGAAATTGAGGAGGACCTGAAGTGATTGCTGCGGAGAGTCAAGGACTGCAGTCTTCAATATGGATTGAAGCTCAACATCAAGAAAACAAAGATTCTCACCACTGGGCCAATTGACAGCATCAGTATGTATGGTAAAGAGATTGAGAGAGTTACAGTTTTGGTTTGCTTGGCTCCACAGTCAACACTCTTGGTACCAGGAGACAGGAAATTAAAAGATGAATTGCATTGGGGAATTCTGTTGTTGGAGACCTCTCCAAAGTACTGAAGAGCAAAGATGTCAGTCTGGAGGCTAAGGTGCACCTGATACAGGCCATGCTCTTTGCAATCACTTGCTATGCGTCAGAGAGCTGGACAATGATTAGAGAGGATTGAAGGAGAGTTGATTCCTTTGAGCTTTGGTGCTGGAAAAGAGTATTGAATATACCATAGGCTGCAAGGAGAATAAACAAGTTCGGCCTGGAGAGGGTGAAGCCAGGCTGCTCCTTGGACACAAGGATTCTGAAGCTCTGTATGATGTACTTTGGACATGTTGCAAGGCAGGATCAGTGCTTGGAGAAGGACATCACGCTTGGAAGAGTGAAGGGACAGCACAGAAGACCCTCGATGAAATTGATTGATTCAGTCACTGGGATAATAAGATAAGCGTGTCAGGTACAATAAGATTGACAAGAGATAGACGACAGTTTAAGACTGTTGTACATAGGGTCGCAATGAGTTGCAAGCAACCGGACGGCACATAACAACAACAACAACAACAACATATTGCAGTTCAGAAGACCCTCCTATAATTGCACCTTCGCTGTTTAATCTTTTAAGGCACCTAAATCCTGGAGGAATTCTATGGCTGTTTCACCTGCTCTTGCCAAGCAAAAGGCACGTATCCCTAGGGTGGATTTCTGAAGAGTTGCACATAAATATGCCTCTGATCTAATTTTAGGGTATTTTAAATTGCTGGTTTGCTATAAATGGAGTCCTGGTGGCACAGTGGGCTGTTAACCAAAATGCCAGTGATTTGAGCCCCCCCAGCAGCTCTGCCAGAGAAGGATGAAATACTCTGCTCCTTTACAGATTTATAGCCTCAGAAGCCCTGTGGGGGGTGGAGAGAATAAGGTCTGCTCTATTGAATAGAACCACTGTGAGTCAGACTCAGTGAAATGGCAATAATTTTTGTTGTTGGTTTTGAGTTTGTGGTACATTCTTAACCACTACTACAATATATGGGAAGAGATATATGTGAGCACATGGAAATGTCCTTATTCATTCATCAAATATTCACCAAGCAGCCAGAATTTAGAAGAAATTTTGTTAGTGGCAGCTTATAGGGTGGAACTGTAAAAAAACCCCCTTTGTGTCTGCAGAACTGAATTGTCCCCTGTGTATCAGACATGGCTTACCAATGTACATGAACAAGAATCAAGTAAAATGCTTAACACACACACAAAGTACTATCTGTTCATCCCACTCCTAGGTGGTAGAAAAGAAAGGGAAGGTATAGTTTAAATGGCGCTTTCACATGATTAGGTTTGATGACAACTAATAGTGACAACAACAGTCTTTATTTGGTAGATTTCTGGTGGTCTCATGTACAGTGAGCTGTGCTGCTAACCTGAAGGTAAACAACTCTCTAACAGTTTGAATGCACCAGCTGCTCCTAGGGAGAAAGGCAGGCAATTTTCTGTCCTGTGGATGTAGAGCCTTCGAGACCCAAGATACAGGGTAAGCTGTGAATCTCTTCAGACAACAGTAAGACAATACCCTCTTAAAGGAACTCTGGTGCCCTGGTCCAGAGGGAATTGAGCTGTTAGCCAAAGGCCTCATGTCTCAAGCAGTTCAACTCCACCAGGGCTCCATCTTGTTAAGATATATGGTCTTGCAAACGCAGTGGCAGATTCAACTGGATGGTGGTGAGTTTGATTTCTGGTTTGTTCTGTAGTTATTAAGGGTTTATTTAGACTATGCACTTTATTAGCTACTTCATAGTGATTTAATTTCATCTTCATTACTGTCCATGTGACATAGGTATCTGATGAGCACTAGTGGAACAAAGATGGTGGAGAATCCAGTGCCCCAATCCTCAAAGAGTTTGTGTGCTAGTGTGGGCAATGCCCAGATGATTTTGATTTAGCGTGATCCAAATCTCATGAGATTAATCCAGGCCTATAAATAGATGAAGTAAAGGGAGGTAAATGCTAGATGCACCTGTGTCTGACCCATTTTGGATATCCACTTAATCAGAGTATTAAGTGAATGGATGTGTGGAGGGCTAAGTAATTTGTTCAACATCATTGTCTCAAGGGGTTTGTTGCAATTTGAGCTCTGGAAAACCAGGGCTTGGCAGGAACAGGTAAAAGTATGCTACTTTTCATTTGCAGTTGAGCTGATAAAGTAGAGTTATGGTCAGCCAGGGGATCCTGCAAATTGGAAGAATACTGGGGCACATTGTGGGTGCCTCAATTTTTCTCAGAAAATGCTTGCTTATATCTTATTTAAGTTTTAGTAACATGGAAGGTAACAAGCAAGAGTTATCATGGTTTATGAAGTTTTTGGTTTCAAAAGTAATGAGTGGAACAACCCAAGAGACACAGAATAAGTGATTTTCTTAAATAAGTGACAGAACTGAGATCAGGTAGTCAGGCTGTCGGCGCCAGAATGCCTCTTCTTAACTATTACATTGAATATCCATCTAGTCATTGCAGCAACACTGAACTAACACCAAGTCTACTGCTGTCAATGTCAACTCACGCCAACCCTATGGACAGAGTTGATTTGCCCAAAAGGGTTTTACAGAAGCAGACTTCCTCATCTCTGTTCCTCTGAGTGGCTGGTGAAGTTGAACGGCTCACCTTTTTAGTGGTGAGCAGTCAAACACTTAATTCACTGCAGGGAATTAAGATCTGGTACACCACCTGGTCTCTGTTACTGCCACAGTACTATACGCATTATACAGATGGAGGGACTTTGTTTTAAAGAGATTAAGAAACATACCCAAGGTCAAATATAGCTGGTAGATGTCAAAGTCACCTTGGTTTAATTCCACATTAAACTTTGATTTGATTCCAAACAACACCACCCTTTGTCTAATTGTTACAGGACAAGGCTGTGTGTGTGTTGGGTGTGTGTGTGTGTGTGTGTGTGTGTGTGTGTGTGTTGGTGTGTGTTGTTGTGTTTTTGCACTTCAGCTAATCCAAAAGTAGGTTACTAATTTGGCACAGATTTCAAAAATTCACTTGGATAAGATTAAATGGACCTTTGCAGCCATGCAACTGGGAAGACAACTAGAGTATAGCTTTTAACGGCTAATTCATTCTGACAGATCTTTCTAGAGATTTTGGAGGGGGGTGGTGTGAGTAGAAATAAACAATATTCTTTTCCTGGCCCAAATAAACTTCCTTTTTTTGCATATTTTCTGATACAGAACTATGTAGTCTCCATTTAATACTAGTCTAGTGAATATGAGTGATTCTTGGCTTTATTCCTTTTGGAAAATACTGGCCTTTCTTTCCCCTCCACAGTAGGGCCAGATGCTTCAGTTTTCACCGTAAAATGTTTGCTTGCCATTTCTTATTCTTTTCTAGGCTTCAGGCATATCTGTGAAACATTTTTATTCTGTTTTAAATATTTTTTAGTGTAAAGCTCTTCAAATTTCCAAGTGTTAGCATGGCTACAATTTGTAAATAGACAGAAACCTGAGAGAATGAGTGATAAGAGCTCCATGTGTAAGGAAGCATTTGGTGGGTTTGTATAGTTTTATCATTTGAAAGAGGTAGATCAAATCAGATCAAAATTGCATGCCTTTATTTCCCTAACATTTTCTGTGTCTGCACTATTTGCATTTTTTTCCTCTCATATGATCATGTCAACTTGTAGTAAGAGAGTGAGGATAAGGTTTACTCAGCTTTTTGGCATGTGCTGTCAGCTCTAGGTTCTGTGACAGTGACAATGAAGCTGTCATTCATTTTTCTCAGATTTGTAGTCACTGTGAAGAATTGAGTCTTTTTTTTTGGCATTTAAACTACTTGTCAAATTTGCAACTTCAAATAGGAAAAGTAATCTTGAGTATAGACAAAAATTAAGGTGGCTATGAATTACAACTCATTCAGTGCTGTTGAGTTGGAACTGATTTATAGATGACCCTCTGTTAGGCTTCTGAGGTTGTATGCTGCATGGAAGGGAATTGCCCATCTTTGTCCTGACAAGTGGACAGTGGATTTGAACCACGTAAGATATGCTGCCTTTGGGTTAGCAGCACAACTCCCTATGAACTACACCACCAAAGCTCATGGATTATCTGTGAGGTAGACTAGCCATAAACAAGGTAATCTTGAGTTTGTTGTTGTTATGTGCCCTTTGAACTCTATCTCGAGCC
Organism: Elephantulus edwardii; assembly: GCF_000299155.1. NCBI lineage: Eukaryota > Metazoa > Chordata > Mammalia > Macroscelidea > Macroscelididae > Elephantulus > Elephantulus edwardii. The sequence goes on along the minus strand of NW_006399771.1, from coordinate 18,088,353 downwards.
AGTCTCACTGTCTCTGACACACCTACTCCCATTACACCAGGTACTGTGTCGTCAATCCATCTCATCTGGAGTATTCCTCTCCTGTGCTGTCCCTCTACCTTTCCAAGCATTATATCCTTCTTCAGAGACTGCTTCCTTGTGGCCACTTGCCCAAAGTATGTGAGACAGAGCTTCAGAATCCTTGCTTCCAAGGAGCAGCCTGGTTTCACACTCTCCAAGACAGATGTTTGTTCTCTTGGTAGTCCATGGTATGCTCAATGCTTTCCTTTAGCACCACAACTCAAAGACATTGATTTTAATTACTCATCTATAGTAAACTCACAAAAGTTTTGCCAAAATATGTAGACGTATTCACTACAGATTATTAGACAGTTACAAATAAACTTATGCTTTCCTTGTGTACAGAGTACTTATCAGGGATTATAAATTTGAAAAGGGGCTTTGACTATGTAGATTTTGTAAAAGAGAGAGGTGCCAATCATAGAAACAGTCTTTGCTAGGGTGAAAAAAAAAGTGAGATTGTTCACTGCACAGTAGTTACTAATTTTCGAGTTAACTTTGCTCATATCGACCCCTATGGACAACAGACCAGAACCTTGCCCTGTCCTGCACTGACATCTATCTCTCACTTGCTCAAGTCCTTACTCACTGTGTTAATTCATCTCCTTGAGGGTCTTCCTCTCTTTGACTGAGTCTCTACTTTTCCCAGCATGATGTCTTTTTCCAAAGAATTAGCCCTTCCTAACAACATGGTCAAAGTATGTGAGATGAAGTTTTACCATCCTTGCCTCTGCGAAGCACCCTGATTGGACTTCCTTTGAGACAGACTTGCTTATTCTAGGGATGGATTAAACCGGGTGGCTCCTTGAAGGCAAGGATTCTGAGGCTCCGTCTAACATACCTTGGACATGTTGTAAGGAGGGACTGGTCCTTGGAGAGGGATATTATGCTTGGTAGGGTGGAGAGACAGCACAGGAGGGGAAGACCCTCTATGAGGTGGATTGATTCAGTGACTGTGGTAAATAGGATGGGTGTGTCGGAGTCAGTGCAATTGGCATAGGACAGGGCAGAGTTTAGGGCTGTTGTACGTAGGGTCGTTATGAGTCGCAGGCAACTCGACAGCACATAACAACATAACAACAGTAATACATTAGGTCAGCCCACAAGCAACAATAACAACAAATACTTAGGACCATTACTGTATGTCTGGCCCTATTCTAAGAACTTGTCTTGCTATTAAGTCTTTGTAGCACAGTAAGTGCCAGTTATGTGCTTGGCAGCATTCTGTGTTCTGAGAATATAAATGCTAAGATAAAAAGGTATATCACTGACCTCAGGAGTTTAAAGTAGAAAGGGGAATATAGGCATTAATCAGATTATCAGAAAAATGTGAATTCACAGCTTGGATGTAAAGTGGAAAGAACAGCTTAGCTTAATTAAGATTAATAGAAAGCTACCAATATCTATTATATGCCAGGTGTAGATAGGATCATTTAAGTCAGTAGATTAGTGATGTCTCAAGGTTGTCTTGGGTAGTTTTGGGGTTTTGGAGTGAGCTGAATAATGGAAAGCCTCTGGCTAACTTTAGAAGAAAGCTGGAATTCAGATTTGATGATGAAGAACTTTCTTCAAGTGTTTTTGAAGAGTTTGCTCCTTGTGGTGTTAATACAAATGGACAGATGTGACTAAAGTATGATGTAAATTGCTTAAAAATAGAAATTGTTAGAAAAGGCTGTCATTTTTTATGACAAATTTGTCCACTTTCCCCTCCTAGAGAATATAATAAAAATGAAGTTGTCGCTTTGGTTCCATAACTTCCACAGAAATGCCCCCATACCGTAGATGTGATGAGAAAAGACATTCTCTTTATCTTCCCCATCTTTCTCTTCTTTTCCCCCCTAAAAATACCCAGGTATGCTTTGAGAGAAATTCTGATATACTTGAGGAAACCAAAACTTTTGTATGTAGGTTCACACATATCTATGTTTACCTTTGAATCTAGTCTCCTTCTACGAATAGCTAGATGTCTTTGTGTTAGTCATTTGACACTTCTGAGTCTCAATTTCCACACCCGAGTGTGAGAGAATGTCTCCATCTTATGTGAATTAAAAATCACTACACAAAGCAATAGAGTCATATCGTTATCATTTAATACGTAATACAATATGCCATGCTTTGGAAATAGAGTATACTTCTATATTAGATAATATTATTTGTATTTCTATTTAATCTACTTCTAGGGCAATACATTTATTTCAAAATTTCATTGGACGTTAAGTTGTTCTCAGGATTTGTGACTATTTTGTATGTGAGATTACATTTTAATGTGGTCCTTTGAGTAAATTATTAGTCAGTAGTGTTCCATGAAAAATTGACTCTGCTTTATTTAGAATTTATATATTATATATTTATAATTTAGAATTTTACTCCAGCATTTCTTGTTATGGTTGTTTTTTTGGTAGAATTGAGTTGACTGGGGAGTTGGAACAGACCCAAAACTGATCCTTAGGTAGGTTTTCAGTCTCTGAAAAGAGATTGCCCATCTTTCCCCTGCAGAGCAGCTGGTGGATTTGAACTATGTGCAGGTGGAATTATAGTATATCTTCTTACCACTAGGCCACCAGAGTTATATATAAAACGTAATCACCCTGTAAAGAACAGAACAGAACAATACAGAACAGAACAAATTGTGAGTTGATGGATTAATAATTGAGGTGTTTCAGGACTCATATGCAACCTTAGACATGCTCACTAGTCTCTTTCAGAAACTATGGGTGACAGCTATCTAGACAACTGACTGGAAAATTACCATTCCCAAAAAAAGGTGATCCAATGGAATGTAGAAATTATAAAAGATATTATTAATATGCTATGGAGGTAAAACCGTGCTAAAGATTACAGAAAAAGAAACAACTAGCTGGAATAGTATATTGTCAGAGAACTACCAGAAATTGAAGCTGGATTCAGAAGAGGCCATGGTGCAAGGGATATCATTACTGATGCCAGGTAGCTCTTGGCTGGAAGTAGAGAATGCTAGGATGTCTATTTTTGTTTTATTGACTGTGCAGAAACATTTGGCTTTGTGGATCTTAACAAATTATGCCTAATTTGAAAATAATGAGAATCTGAAAATACTCGATTTTGCACATGTGAAACCTCTAAATAGACCAAGAATTCATTGTCTGAACAAAACAAGGGAGCACTACATGATCTAAAATTTTTTAAAAGGAGTTCATCAGTGTTACTTTCTTTTTCCATATCTATTCAGAATGTATACTGAGAAAATAATTTGAAAAATGGACTATATGAAGAAGACTGTGGCATCAGAATTCTCCATCACTTTCACTTAGATCAACAACAACAAAAGTTCATAGAACTTCAGAATCATCTGGTGAACTTTCAGAAAATTCTAATACCCAAGTCCCATTCTGCACTAGTTAAATCAGCATTGGTAGGTATGGTTATTTTGGAGACATTTCCAACATTGACTTTGATGTGTGACTAAGATTGAAAACCACTGTGTACAATCCTGATGCCATCATCTTTCAGAATTGGTGGTGGTATGGCAGTTAGCAACCCTCTGTTTTCTGGACCCATCGATTCCAAAATGTCTGCAGCATTCCTGTTCTCTGTCCTCGGCTTTCCTCTGATTGTGTCACGACGAGGTATTAGCATAATTATTTAGAACTGGCCCCATGATGCAATTTTAGAAGGATTCCAACTTGGCTGCCATTGTTGACTGGATTTGCTTTCTATAGAGCCAAGCTAATTTTTTCTCCTCAAGCCACTTTCAAATTAATGTCATTATCAATTGGCAAGAGTGAAACAGCTGTCCCGTTCTTTTTAGCCTTACACCCCAGTGAAGATGCTAGCTATGATATGCTTCCTTAAAAATAGACTAATATGAACACATGTTGGGAATTTTGCTAGTTTCACATCAAGGAACCACCCAGACAGGCTGTGAAGTGAGGATCCCCAGCTGCTGAGAACGATAAAGATGCCAGTTACAGCCATAGTCTTGGAGCTGGAATCTTGTCTGTCTTGTTCACTGCTGGATCCCTGGCTCTTAGAGTGTATCAACCACAGTGCGGGCAAATGATGAAAATTTGTTGAATGAAGAAATAAAGAGGCATGAAAAACATAAGCATGTGATGACTTTGGGATGAGTTTTTTTAACACAGGCCTCCTATGCCACTTAATGATTTAATAACTATAGTTATGATTTATTGAATAATGTGCTAGACATTGTACTAGGATTATACACACATACATACATGCAAGATCACTCTCACAAACATAATATCATCTTATTTAAACTTTATTATGATGCGATTGAGTGCTATTATTGTTCTCCTGTCATAAATGGAGAAATGGAGGCTTAGAGAAGATAGTAGACATTTATAAAATAATATACCCAATTTTTCCAAAGACCCATATTCAGGTAGGACAAAGGTATTCAGAGAGGTTTAAAATTAGAAAATGTGTGTGTCAAGTTTGTATCTTCTCATCGTACTTATTTATTCTGAGTAAATAACTGATATGCTGATCAAATAATATGGTGATCAAATAATCCAAGAAACTTGATTATGATAAGATAAATGTAGCATTATGATTGTAGGAAGACTTGTTAGCAACCTATGATATGCAGATACAATAAACTTACACAAAAGTAAGAAGACTTGAAGCGTTTGTTGGTGAATTTCAAACATTTCCGTATGAGTTACAAATCAAAATGAAAAAAAAAATTCCACAACTGGATCAATAAACAATTATCATTATAAATGGAGAGAAGAAATTGATATTGCCAATGATTTCATTTTACCCAGACCAATAACCACTATTCATGGAAGCAACTGTTTAAAATTCAAACAGTTTACTGGACAAATTTACTTCAAATATTTCCTTTAAATTATTAAAAAGAAAACATTTTGAGGATTTAGGTGCACCTGACCCAAATAATGGTCTTTTCATTTACCTCATATGCATTTAAAAGCCAGACAATGAAAAATAAAGATAAAGAAAGTTGACTTTTGAATTATGATTTTGACAAGGAATATTAAATATCTTATGAGCTGCCAGAAGAATGAACAAATCTGTTTTGGAGTTAAGTATAATCGTGGAGCTCCTTTGAATTGAGGATCATTAAGATTTCATCTCACTTTGGACACGTTATAAGAGGGCACCAAGCACTGAAGGGAGAGTGTCTGGAAAAGAGGGAGACTTTTTAACAAGTGTGACTGGCCCACTGGCTGCAACACTGGCATAAACATAGCAATGATTTTTAAAACAATGTGAGTTCAGGAAATATTTTGTACTGTTATACACAGGGCCACGATCATTCAGAGCTGACTGTTACTGAATAACAGCTCTTCCAAATTGTAATTTTTGTTAGGTGTCATTGAGTAAAGTATGACTTATAATGACCCTATTAACAACAAATCTACCCCTTGTCTTATCCAGTGCCTTCCTCATAATCTCTTACACACTTAAGCCCACTGCTGCCTGCTGTCACTGTATCAATCCATCTGATTGAGGGTCCTTTTCTTCTTTGCCATCCCTCTACCTTTCCTGCTATGATGTCCCTTTCCAAGGAATAACTTCTCCTTGCAGCATGCCCAAAATAGATCAGATGAAGCTTCATCATCTTTACCTCTAAAGAGCACTCTGACTCTGACTTCTTGAAGACATACCTGTTTGTTCTTTTGGAAGTCCATGAAATCTTCAGCACTCTTCTCCAATGCCACAGTTCAAAGGCATCAATTCTTCTTCTCTTGTCCTTACTCATTGTCCAGTTCTCAGATGCATAGCAAGTAACCTAAAAGACCTGAAATGGTCTGAATCAGGTATATCTTTGTCGTCAAACTGACATCGTTGCTCTTCAATAATTTGGCGAGATCCCTGACCACAGACATTTTCAGTGTAATACATCTTCTGATCTCTTGACATCTGGTACCAAGTATGTTGAATGTGGATCCAAGTAAAATGAAGTCATTGACAGTGCCAATATTTTCTCCATCTCTCATGTTGTTGCCAATAAGTCCAGTAGCAAGTGGTTTGTTTTCTTGATGTTAAGATGCAATCCATAGAAGGCTGAAGTCTTTTTAATCTTCTGAAGCAAGTGTTCAAGTCTGCCTTACTTTCAACAAGCAAGGTTGTGGCATCCCAGGTTAGAGTTTCCAACTCCAAAAGTTGAATAATAATAGCACCATTATCCTAAATTAATAATACAGTATTTCTCCACCTTGCTTTCCTTAAATATATCCAAAAACTTTATAGCAGTTATAACTCTCCACCTACTTGTTTTCCTTTCTTAGAATACAAACTCACTGATAACAGGGTTATTTAGTCTGTTTATCACATTAGCAACTACAGAACGGTTAGAAGAAAAAATGTAATAATGGATAAATTAAATTGTTCATCATCGCTGGTCATTGTTTTGGTGATAATGCCTTCATGCAATTGGTCAAGCATCTGATTCTAACCTCACTTACCACCTATAGTTAGTTGAATTATATTTCTCTCTCAAGTGTCAGTCAGATAGGCTCTGCTCCTATCTCCTGTAACATTACATTACATTAGTTCAGGTGATTATCACTTTTTGTTTTGAAGTAGCAATCTATTTCTTCTCTCTGCCAATTGATTTACTATCCTAAGTTTCATACAGTTTCTTAACTGAGGGCACATATAACAGCTGGTGTGTGTTAATTTCAGAAACATTTTTGTAACAAGTGAAGAACTGTTATTGGAATCTAGAGGGTACAGGGGAGGGATCCTGCTAAATATCCTGCAATGCAAAAGAAAGGGTAGTCTCATTCAACAGTGAGTTACCTCCCTTAATGGTAACAATTAAAAAGCCCCATTAGAGTGAAAACTTATAAAACTTCATTCTAAGTTATATGTAATCAAATGCTTTCAATGACTTCCCTCTGCCTATGTATGTGGTAGATTGGAAGTACTTAGCATAGCATTGGAGGAACACCGTGATTGGCCTCGTCTGTTGTAGCTTTACTTTTTCCCTTTTCCCACATGTGTTTGTAAGTCTAGATATTATAAAGGGTGTGTTTTTTTTGCCATTTTCCAGAGGAATACCTAAATATTCTTCTGTTTATTTCTACATAAGTAGAATTCGCGGTTCTTTTCTTGTTAAAACTATCACCTCTTTTCCCAGACTATCCTCAGCAATGTTGTTGTTGTTGTTATGTGCCGTTGAGTCTCCTGCAACCCATAGTGACCCTGTGTATAGCCGCTCTGAAGCCTGCCCTGTCATGAGGCAGACTCACTGACTCTGACACACTTAGCTCCCATTGCCCCAGTTACTGTATCAATCCATCTCATCCCGAGTCTTCCTCTCCTGGGCTGTCCTTCTGAGCGCAATGTTCTTCTCCAAGGATTGGTCCCTCTTTGCCACATGATCAAAGTGTGTGAGATGGAGCTTCAAAATCCTAGCCTCCAAGGAGAAATGTGGTTTCACTCTCGCCAATACAGACCTATTTCTTGGAGGTCTGTGGTATGTCCAAGACTCTTCTTCAGCACCACAAGTCAAAGGCATCAATTTTTCCATCATCCTTAGTCATTGACCAGCTCTCTGATGCATAGCAAGTAATTACAAAGACGATGGACTAGATGAGGTGCATTTTAGACTCACACCATTGCATTTCAGTACTGTGGAGAGGTTTCTGACAGCAGATTTACCTAATACAATTTGTCTTCTGATGTCCTGACTACTGGTGCCAAGAGTGTTGATTATGGAGCAGAGCAAGCTGTAACTGCTAGCAAACTCGGTCTCTTCTCCATCTATCATGGCGCTGCCATTGGCCCAGTGGTTGAGAACCTTTGTCTTCTTGATGTTGAACTTCAATCCATATTGAATATTACAGTCTTTGACTTTCTGCAGCAAGAATTTCAGGTCTTCCTCAGTTTCAGCAAGCAAGGTTGTGTCATCTGCATACCATAAGCTATTGAAGAGTCATCCTCCAATCCTAATGCCACACTCTTCCTCATAAAACCCAGCCTTATGAATGATCTGTTCTGCATATAGATTGAAAAGGCATGGAGATAGGATGCATTCCTGATGCATTCAATAAATATTTGGTTCCAAGCCCAGGCACTGTGCTGGGTGCTGAGGATGCAGCAGTGGTTAAAATAAACATGATCCCTGTGTTCTTAGAGCTTTGTCTTCATCTCCTATAGTTAGAACTTCCATCTTTGTCTTTACTGTTTAGAACTATCACTTCTGTCATTGCCAGACCGCTAAACACATAATCACAATGTAATTATCATATCAAAGAAAATTAGCAATACTTTGCTCAGTATTTTCTCTGTTCTTATTAAAATATAAATTTATTTGTCAAAGAAATAAGTGTCACACAGAGCCATACTTTCAGTTATGAGGCTTGTCAGAGAGGGTAACAGGTTGCAATTCTGGCTGGAGACCTGTTAAGGTTCTTCAGTTAGGAAAGTTTCTCAAGTGTGCTTATAGGTCCTTTGACTTTAGCCTCATGGCTTTCAGGCCAGTGTTTCAAAGCTCTCTTTGTCCTGCCAGTTATGACATTTCCCCCCAGACCTCCAGCAAGCTTGGGTGGAGGCCCTCAGCTCTGACGGGGTAACCGTCCCTGGTCAGCTCTGTTTTGTGCTGTTTGTTCGCTGGTTCTTCACTGCTGCGGCCCTGGTCTTTGTGTAGTTCTGATTGTGGAGGAATCCCTGATCCAAGTGGAAGCACTCTGGACTCTCTACTCTGTTTTACTGCTGGTGAGATTCCACTTTTCTGCCACTGAACCTGCTTGAGTTAAGCACAGTGGAATAACATTCCCACCCAAAAGATACCATTCATCTAATTCACAGCATTAGCATAATCCCACCTAGCCAAGTGGCAAAAATAAAGCAATGGCTAAGGAAGCCATTTTGGAAGTTCACCCTCCACATCAGAGCTATGTCCTTTATCTCTTGGTTTCTTTTAAACACTGACTTCTTTTATCCCTTGCTCCATTTTACTTTTTCATTTTTCCTTCCTTCCTTCATCCTTTCCCAATTTTACATCATCCTTCCTTCCTTCTCTCTCATTCCATTAATATGTAGAAGCAATCACTAATTGTCCTTTAGAAAGGCTCATTTTGGATTTGGATTGGCTGTGTTTTACATGAGCCTCTATTCTTCATGTTCCTTATTTACTGGAAGTTGGATGGAAATAGTAATTTTTGTGCAGGAAAAGACTGATGTTTGGTACTGTGTCTATCATATTGCATCATTTTGCTAATATTAATGTCTGACTCTGTTCCTGTTAGATATGCTTAAACTGAGTTTATAAGCCCTACTGGTACCATGGTTTGAAAGTAGCTACTCGGATAACTAGAAAGCTGATGCTTAGAACCTAAAAGCTGATAAACAGGCGAAAGATATGGCATCAAAGCAGCCTACTTCCTTATCAATTTTCAACCTTCCCACATTGTGAGGCAATTCCACTCTGATCTGTAGAATCATTATGAGTCAAAATTAATTTGATGACAGTGTCCAGATTGGTAACAGGTGGTAAAAGATGCTGTTATTATTGTTTGGTGCCATTCAGTTGACTATGATTCATGTAGTTGTTGCTGACAGGTGCCTTTGAGTCAAGTATGATATTAATATTATGGTCAAGTGACTATATTAACCACTGATCTGAGCCCTGTCCTGTCCTTTGCCATCCTCACACTTCCTGACATATTAGAGCCCTTTGCAGCAGTCACTATGTAATTCCACCTGATCAAGGACTTTCCTTTCACCGACACTCTATGCTTCTAATTATTACAACCATCTTCAAGGAATATCACTTCCTAGCAGCATGTCCAGAGTATGTGAGGCGAAACCTCATCATCCTTGTCTCCAAAGAGCACTCTGACTGCACCTTCTCCAAGATGTATTCACTTATTCTTTTGACCACACTTATAGGATGTTCAGTGCTCTTTTAGAATACAACACAATCATAGCAATTCTCTAACAACAGATAGAAACTTTACCGTATCCTGAGCCATCTCTTTGTCTTTAACTATCTTGCCAACTTTGCACTAATAGGATTGGAAACTCTCAGTAATGATTTGAGTCATCATTTTATCAATGAATCAATTATTTTATTAGATCCTAAAAAACAGTGGTAGTCTAGTTCTTACATTCTATCTGCATTTATTAGGTGAATGAGTACTCTATATAGACATTTCCCTCATGGTTACTATGAAATATAGTTCAAAGACGATTGGAAGCATAAATTTTAATTTTTTTCTTTAATCATTAATTCTCAGAGAAATAAGTTAGTGCCTTAGACCTCTCCTGTGGTATCCAATTAATTTTGATTTTATTTTCTTTTCATCCTTCCTTTTAACTTTCTCTCCCCTACCTTGCCCTGTACCAAGTATTGTTACAAACTGGTGGGTAATTTACGCCTGTTACTTTTTTTGAATATACAAGGTTTAATATTCAGTTCAGACCTTTGTTCATATGGAATAAATGTATTTTTAGTTGAAAAATGAACTAGTTATTTTTACTTATGGTAGAAGATCTTACTGTGTGCCTCCTTGCCTCAATAACTACTTTTTGGTTACCTGCTTGTTTTAAACACAAGGTTAGACATTAACGTAAGAGATTTACCTTAGGTTTTTCATGTCTGTGAATTTGATAGATTTGGACACATGAGAAAATGCTGCTTACTAGATCATTCAATAACGTCTCAGCAACTTTACCTTTACATAGATACTAGATAGAATCATAGCTCCTTGTGGAGGCTCTCTAATATAAGCCCCATCTTTATGTGAGCTAGAATTAGGGGTCTTTGAAAAGCAGAGTTTTCTAGATGAGCTGAGTACATGTGTTTAAAATTGTCATTGCAGTTTTTGTTAGTTGATTTTCTAAACTGCTTGATCAGACCTTTTATGTCCCAAATTTCCAGATTGTTTTGAATACAACAAAAGGTGTTTGTATTAATGTCCTTGTCTTCTAGAGGCCTTTCTGATGTAAAGAAAATTACAAAAAATATATATGCTACAATCGTTGTTCTTGTTGTTGTTATGTGCCATCGAGTCACTTGTAACTCATAGCAACCCTATGTACAAGAGCCCTAAACGCCATTCTATCCTG
>NW_006399771.1:18070878-18076993 GCF_000299155.1 Elephantulus edwardii | reverse complement strand
TCTTTCTATCATCCCTATTCACTCTCCAACTCTTTGATGCATAACGTGTAATTGCAAAGGCTATAGCCTGGATTGGGAGCACATTAGTCTCCAGCCTGACATCGTTGCTCTTCAGTACTCTTGAGAGGTTCCTCACAGCTGACTTTCACAATGCAATTTGTCTCCTGCTTTCCTGGCTGCTGTTACCAACAGTGTTGACAGTGAAACCAAGTAAACTAAAACTGTTAACTATCTCAATCTCTTCACCATCCATACTGATGCTGCCAATTGGTCCAGTGGTTAGAATCTTTGTTTTCTTGATGTTGAGCTTCAATCATATTGAAGGCTGTAGTCCTTGACCTTCTGTAGCAAGCACTTCAGGTCCTCCTCATTTTCAGCAAGCAAGGTTGTGACATCTACATAAAGCAGGTTGTTGATGACTCTTCTACCATTCCTGGTTCCACATTCCTCCTGTACAGCCCAGCATCTCAGATGATCCATTCTGCATACAGATTGAAAAGGTATGGAGAAAAAAAATACATTCCTGATGGACCCCATTCTTGATTTTGAACTATGTAGTGTCTCCTTGCTCTGTTCTAATGACTGCCTCTTGGTCCAAGTATAGGTTTTGCATTAGCACAATCAAATGTTCTGGGATGCCCATTCTTCTCAGATTAAGCTATAGATCAATATTTGTTCCCATTCCAAAGAAAGGTGACCCAACAGAATGCGGAAATTATCGAACAGTATTATTAATATCACATGCTAGCAAGATTCTGCTGAAAATTATCCGACATTATTTAGAACAATATGTCAACAGAGAACTGCCAGATGTGCAGGCTGAATTTAGAAGAGGTCGTGGTATTAGGGATATTGTAGCTAATGTTAGATGGATCTTGGCAGAAAGCAGAGACTACTATCTGTGCTTCATTGACTATGCAAAGGCTTGTGACTGTGTGTCAGTTTAAAAAATGATTTTTCATATCGCAGGCTATAGAATTGCTGAATACTGCTGGTCCTTGTCTAATTGCTTTCACAAACAATGGTTTATTTTTGTTAAACTCTCATTTTTCTTACTTAAGATGTGCTAATTTTTTGTTTTGTTGTTATGTGACATTGAGTCACCTGTAACTCATAGTGACCTTGTGTGCAAAAGCTCTGAACCCTGTCCTATCCTGGGTCCATCTCACTGTTTCTGGCACACCTACTCCCATTGCCCCAGTTACTCTGTCAATCTATCTCCTCCAGGGTCTTCCTCTCCTGTTCTTTTGCTCCACGCTTCTAAGTATGATGTCCTTCTCCAAGGACTGGTCCCCTTTGACTATGTGCCTAAAGTATGTAAGATGGTACTGATAAAAGAAGAGAAAAAAATAAAATCCTTACCTCCAAGGAGCAACTTGATTTCAACCTCTCCAAGACCTATTTGTTCTACTGGCATTCAATTCACACACATTCAATGCTATTATTATTGTTTGGTGCCATTCAGTTGAATATGATTCATGTAGTTGTTGCTGTTAGGTGCCTTTGAGTCAAGTATGACTCATATTAATATGATATTAATAATATGGTCAAGTGACTATATTAACAGCTGATATGAACCCTGTTCTATCCTGTGCCATCCTCAGACTTCCTGACATACTAGAGCCCATTGCAGCAGTACTATGTAATTCCACCTGATCAAGGATTTTCCTTTCACCGACACACCATGCTTCTAATCATTACAACCCTCTTCAAGGAATATCACTTCCTAGCAGCATTCAAAACTCTTTGCTAGTACCGCAACTAAAAATTTTTGTGCTAGATGTCTTATTTTTTTAATGATTTATAAATGTAATACTTAAGGATCTGCTTAAGGATCAAGTTATATGTGATAGGTCATAAAACACTGTACTCAGTTTTTTAAATATGTCTGTATTACAGAATTATTAAAATAAAGCATCTCAGTGGACTAGGAAGCTGTCATCAGAGCACAGTGTGGAAACACTGCATGGCTCAAAATTAGGAAAGCAGTGTGTCAGGAATGTGGCCTGTCTCCATATCCTTTCAGTCTGTATGCAGAACAGATCATTCAGGAGGCTGGTTATCATGAGGAGGAATGTGACAGGAGATGACACAATCTTTCTTGCTCAAACTGAGGAGGAGCTGAGGAATCTTCTGCAGAGAGTCAACTACTGTAGTCTTCAATAAGATTAAAGTTCAACATCACAAAACCAAAGATTCTTACACCTTGGTCAGTTGGCAGCACCATGATAGATAGAGGAGAGATTTTGAAGCTCTGTCTAACATACTTTGGGCATATGGCCAGGAGAGACCAGTTCTTGGAGAAGGACATCATGCTTGGAAGTGTAGAGGGACTCCACAGGTGAGGATGACACCAGGTGAAGTGAACTAATACAGTGAGTAGGTTAATAGGGTAGGTTTGTCAGAAACAGTGACACTGGCTCAGGCTTGGGCAAAGTATAGAGTTATTACACATAGAGTCACAAGGAATTGCAGCTGACTCAATGGCACATGACAACAGTGGAATTCTAGATAAATACTTTTTGTGCATGGATTGAGTACTTTGCCTAGGTTATCACATGCTTTACAAGGTAAAACTGATATTAACTGAAGTTTGCTTGAGTCTAAAACTTAACTGTAAGAGACTAATTTTCATTTTGGTTGGGATATATTTTTCCAGTCATAGTAAGAGCTTGTTTGAATAGTATACATATTTATTTCACAGATAATAATCCAGAAACCTGTTAGTTATTATTATAGCAATGTGGCATGTAAGAAGATAGATTTGTTAGCATAAGATCATTAAATATATAATCTATTATTTAATTCATATAATCTTCAACAGACATTACAGAAACCTGAAAAAATATAGTTCACACTCAGCTTTTGTTGAACTATCTTTTCTACCTCACATCTCTTCTGTATTCAAATTATCTCATTCCCTACCCTACCCATTGCCCTCCATCCTCATCTTGCTTTTTAAAAATATTGCCCTTTGTCACTGTCTCATTTATTTAATGTTAAAAAGACTTTGAGAAACTTTCTAATTTTAGCAATCGCTTACAAAAATTTCCTGATCACTATCTACAGGAATAAATACATTCTATTTCTCAATTCAGAATTCACATGGAAATTTAAGAATGCCACAGAAAAATGCAACAGATGCTAAGATTTCCATTCAATTACTTTCTGTATTCTCTTCATTCTTTCTATTTCCTTTAAATTAACTATTATGTTATGATCTATTATGTTGATTTGATTATCCTGGTAAGTTATGACTATCAACAAGAGCTCTGTAATACATAATCATCTTACATGGGTTGGAGGAAAAAAAGAGAAGTTTGTGAATATGCCTAAATTAATACTTTTGGTACCATCATACATATGAATTTGTATCCCAGTAAACACATTGCTATGAACAGCTTCAATGCGAGTCTACATTTTTCAAAGTAATATTAAGTTATTACTAATGAAAGAATGAGTAGTTCAAAGGGGAAAGAAGTTAAGCCTTTTGAACATAATAAGATTGATAGAGATTATCATTGTTGATATTGTTGTTATATACTATTGAATTAACTATGACTCATATAGACTCTATGAACAACAGATTGGAAGCCTGTTCTTTCCCCCAACATCCTCCACTGTTTCAATTCATTGTTACAGTCACTGCCTCAGTCCATTGTGTTGAGGGTCTTTCTTTTTCTAACCTTCCAACTTTTCTAGCATGATATCTTTCTCTGAGAACTGGTCTTTCCTGACAGCATGCTCAATGCATTTGAGACACGCACCATTCTTGCCTCTAAGGAACATTCTGGTTGCATTTCTTCTAAAATACACTTGTTTGTGTTTTTGGTTTTGATTTTTTTTTTTTTTGCAGTCTGTAAGATACCTGGTACTCCAACACCATAATTCAAATTCTGTCATCCTAAACCAGACTATATTGTTGTTGATATGTGTTTTCTAGTTGACTGCAACTCAGAGCAACTCTATCAACAACCTCTCTGAATCTTTCTCTATTTTAATCCAGCCTCACCATCTCTGACTCACCTGACCTCACTGCCCTAGTCACTATTTGAATCTGTTTCATCTAGGATCTTCATCTTCTGCATTAACCCTCCATCCTTTCAAGCTTGATGTCATGCTGCAAGGATTGGCCCTTCCTGAAAATATACCCAAAGGATGTGAGAATAAGTTTCAGCATCCTTGCCTCCAAGGAGCAGTTTGATTTTACCCTCTCCAGGACAGTCCATGGTATGCTAAATACACTTCTGCAGCCCCACAACTCAAAGGCATAGTGTTTTCTTAGGTCATACTTAATCATTGGCAGATTACAGATGCATAGCAAGCAAGAGAGAAGACCAAAGCCTAAATCAGGCACACCTTAGTCTCTAGACTGACATCCTTGCTCTTTAGTGCTCTGGAGAGTTCCCTGGCAGCAGATTTTCCCAATACAACTAATCATTTTATTTACTATCTCTTGTGTTAAGAAAATTGCTTATGGATCTGAGCAAGATGAAATTGTTAACAACTTCAATTTTTTCCCAATTTATCCTGATAATGCCTATTAACCTGGAAGTGAGGATTTTTTTCTTAATGTTGAGGTGGAATCTATATTAAGGATGCAGTCCTTGATTGAACTTAAAGGACTTTAAGTCCTCCTCAGTTTCAGGCTGTGTTATCTGTTTAATGCAAGTTATTGATGAAACTTCTTCCAGTCCTGATGCCATAGTTTTCATAAAGTTCAACTTCTCAAATGATTTGTTCAGCTTAGAGGTTGAAAAGATATGGAGAAAGGATACATTCCTGAAGTACTCTTTTCTTGATTCCCTCGCTCTGTTTGGACAACAACCTCTTGGTTTAGGTATGTGTTTCACGTAAACAAATCAAGAGTTCTAGGATTTCTATTTTCGATGCTTGCTGTAGTTTGTTGTGGTCCACATTGTTACATACCTTTGCGTAGTTGATAAAACACAAATACATATCCTCTATGTACTCTGTACTTTCAGCCAAGATCCATCTGACATCAGCAATGAGATCCCTAGTGCCACAGCCTCTCTTATACCCAGTTGTGTTTCTAACAGTAGCGATTTTGGATAACCTTCAGTAAGAATATGTTTACTTGTGAAATTTGGGTATTGTTTAGTTATTTCCACGTTGCTGGAAATTTTTGTATTGTTTGATAATTTCCACATTGTTCCACCTTCAATCTCGTCCAGTAAGCAAAAAGTTTATAGATTCAATATATTTTGTCTATTTTGAAATTTGTTTTGTAGAGTTGATTGGCAGCATAGGAATTTCACATTTAAAAAGCACCATAGAAAACACAATCTTAACAGAGATTTTTTTTAAAAAAACAGACTACAAATGATATACTTTAGATATTAGAAATAGATGTTTTAAGAGAGCATTACCAAAGGCTGCCAAAGATGTAGAAAAATTAGAATCTTCATATATTACTTGAGGTGAAATTGTAAAATGATGCAGCCTCTTTGAAATACAGTTTAGTAATTTCTCAAAATGTTAAACACAGAGCTGCCATTTGGCCTAGAAATTCCAATGCTTAGTATACATGTAAGAACAATGAAATCATATCTATTTATAAACTTTTTCACGAGTAAGTGTTCACAGAAGAATGATAGCCTAAAAGTAGGAACAACATAAACGTTCATCAGCTACTAAATATATAAACAATATGTGGTAAATCACTTAAGTGGGAGGTTATTTGAAATTTGTAAAGATATTTACAAAGATATTTTATTAAGTATCAGTAGTATTTAGAAAAATCATATGCTACATGAGAGAAGCTAGTCATAAAGGACAACATATAATGTGATAGAACCTACATGAAATGTCTCAATTTGACAAACCTACAAGATTAAAAAGCAATAGCTGTGCCTAGAGCATGTGGGCAGTGAGAAATGCTATAAAACATGATAATTCTTTCTGGAATAATTGAAATGTTCTGGCATAAGACCATGGTAATTTTACAAGTTGTGCAAGTCTATGAATATACTAGTAGTCACTTAGTTTGTACATTTTGATGGATTAATTTTAAAGTATGTAGGTTATATCTTAGTCTGAGGTAAAATGGTAAAAAAAGAATATATATATTTAGAACTAGGAGTGGCATCCACTT
>NW_006399771.1:18064961-18069907 GCF_000299155.1 Elephantulus edwardii | reverse complement strand
TCTCTTCCAGTCAGTAGGCCAGGTGTTTGTCCTCCAGATTTCTTGGCACAACTTAGTGAGCACACCTAGGGAAGCATCTGTTTGTTGAAATGTGTCAGTTAGTATGTTGTCAATTCCTGGGGCCTTGGTGGGTTGTTTTTGTTTTTTTGTTTGTTTGTTTGTTTTGTTTTGTTTTGCCAATTCTTTCAGAGCAGCTTGAACTTCTTCCTTCATCATCACAGGCTCTTGCTCATACGTTGTTTCATTAAATTCTTCTGTGTCAACCAATTCCTTTTGGTACAGTTACTCTGTGTAATCCTTCCATCTTCTTTCAATGTTTCCTGGTTGATTCAATATTCTGTCCACAGTATCCTTAAGTATTGCAACTTGAGGCTTGATTAGTTCTTCAATTCCTTCAACTTAAGAAATGCTGAGTGAGTTCAGCCCTTTTTTATTTTCTGACTCCAGCTCTTTGCACATTTCATTATAATACTTTATTTTTTCCATCCTGAGCTGCCCTTTGAAATCTTCTGTTCCAATCCTTAAATACTTGGGCTCTATGAGGAGTAGTGTGACATCAAAATTGGAGGAAAACTCATCAACAACCTGTGTTATGCAGATGACACAAACATGCAGGCTAAAATTGAGGAGGACTTGAAGCACTTGCTGCCGAAGGCCAAGGACTGCCACCTTCGATATGGATTGAGGCTGAACATCAAGAAAACAAAAGTTTTGACCACTAGACCAATTGGCAGCATTATGGTAGATTGTAACGAGATTGAGGTTGTTAACAGCCCTGTTTTGCTTGGCTCCACAGTCAACACTCTTGGTACCAGCAGCAAGGAAATCAAAAGACGAATTATATTGGGAAAGTCACTGTCAGGGACCTCTCTAGAGTACTGAAAAGAAACAATGTCAGCATGGAGACTAAGATGTGCCTGATCCCAGTTATGGTCTTCACAATTACTTGCTAGGCATCGGAAAGCTGGACAATGACTAGGGATGATGGAAGGAGAATCAATGCCTTTGAGCTGTGGTGCTGGAGAAGAGTACTGACTATATCATGTACTGCCAGCAGAACAAACATGTTCATTCTAGAGAGGATGAAGACAGGCTGCTCCTTGGAGGCAAGTATTCTGAGTCTTTGTTTAATACACTTTGGACATGTTACAAGGAAGAACCAATCCTTGAAGAGCGACATGCTTCAAAGGGTAGAGGGACAGCCGAAGAGAGGAAGATCCTTAATGAGATGGATCAGTTCAGTGACTGGCATAATGAAAATGGGTGTGTCAGAGACAATATAGTTGGCACAGGATAGAGAGGTTTCAGGGCTGTTGAACATACAGTTACTCTGAGTCACAGGTGATTCAATGGCAGATAAAAACCACAACACAACAACATTCTTTTATTTGTTCAAGAAGCCCATCTATGATACTGTGATATGTTAAATCATTATGCCTTTTTATTTTCTCTAAGCCCTAACAAAACTCACTCATATTATTACCAGGTTTCCAAAACTGTAAATCTTGTGAGAGAAAACTGATCATCTTTCTCCCAGTCAGTAATGGGTGGATTCAGACTGCTGACTGTTTTGTTAGTAGCCCAGTACATTATACACTATGCTGCCAGGGATTCTTTAATCTTCTCTAGGTGGTAATACCTTTTAAGGCTCTCCGTGTGTATGTTTAGTTTTTTTTCACCTCTATTTTTTAATTTATATTGGTTCGCATACAAAATTCATGCACATTGTGTATCATTCACATATTCCTACATTCACATTGCATTTCAAACAGTCACTCATGTACACTGTGTTTTATAAAATTAATCTCCATTGATCTATTCTGACTTCCCCCATCTTTTCAGGTCTCTATTGGAGCTTTGCTAATTCCTTCACTCCTCACCTCCTCTGACCATGCTTTGCAATCTTAGTGATTTCCTTTCTTCGGACCCTCTACCTCCTTGCCTTCCTCCCTTCCTATTTTGGCCTTTTATCCACATCTTACTAGTTATCCTTCTATTTACAGTAATAGTCTAATGCATAATTTGTCCTTATGAGACTGAGTTACTTCAAATAAAAATTTCAGTGAGATATCATCTCACCCCAGTAGCAGTAGCAAAGTTTAACAGAAGAGCAAGCAATAAATGTTTGGGAAGATGGGAAGAGATTGGAATTCTCAAGCAATACTGATGGGATTGTTAAATGATACAACCACTCTGGAAGATAGTTTGACATTTCCTCAGAAAGCTGAACATAGAAATCCTGCACAACCTAGCTATTGCACTGCTGGGAATATACCCCAGGGAAAAGAGAACTGAGATACAAATGGAGATTTGTACACTTATGTTCATAACAGCACTAACAGTAGCAAGAATGTGGAAACAGTGCAAATATTCATCAGCAAAAGAATAGTTTGAGAAATTATGGTACATTCACACAGTGGATTACTATACAGGACTAAGCAGTAACAGTTTGAGTTTGGATTTTAAGGTGTTTGTGCATTTTTATTCCTCTCTTGACATTGACAGTTGTCAAGAGAACTGGAATTTTTTTTAGCATACCCTTCAATTTATATCTGTTTTATGTTGCATTTATTTTTTAGCATGATTAGACTAGAATTATAAGGTTTGGGAAAGAATGCCACAGGAGAGTTTCTGAAATCAAGTCTGAAGGGAAGCATGATATTGACATCATGTATTTCTGGTGGTGTGACCCTTGGTTAAGTTTCAGATTTCATCACACTTTCCTATTGAAAAGTTTTTTTTTTCCTTTACATAGTCTCACTTTAAGTGAAGAATGTAGATTTTATATGATGAAATTGTACTTTAATTTGTTGCTCCTTTACTGAAGTCTCAATACATATTTTATCTTGATCAATAGGGAGGCTAGTTTTATGTTTAATTAAAACATCTTATTTCACCAGTGATAAATTATTATGATTTTCATAACAGTTCAAAAATTCCACTGAAAACTAGGAAACATTTTACTAGACACTGTGAATATATAATGGGAAATTTCTCATACCAAAGGGAACATATTTTCAAGTCAGTCCAATATAAAAATCTTTTATGAGTATTGCACTGTATAAAATACAAAGGAAGATACTATGTCATAAATGAGTTTTTATGTTGTGTCTTAGAAGGTATGTGTTTGTACTTTTGTGGATTTGCCCATTTATTGAATTTTATGTATTTTTAAAGTAAATATTTCCTTTTTATATATTCCAAACAATTTATAGTATAATTTCTACATCAAAAAATTACGTATCTTCCTTCTGAATACTTTGCCTTAACAACCTTGAAGGTTATTTTTTCTTGATTCACTTTCCTCATTTTTAAAAGAAATGATCCCATCAATTAGTTGTTTTTAATGTTACTTTTGATCTTTTGGTCTGTTGGACTTTTTGACAAGGCTAGAATCAAGTAGAATGTCTGTTTAAAAATAATCTATGCTGTGCCCAGGTGGTTATAATGGGTGCATCAGTGAGTACATACAATCATATCCTTGTACTCTTGCGCAAATAAACACAAGTATATTGAGATTTAAGGGCTTATAGTC
The DNA here is from genome assembly GCF_000299155.1 of Elephantulus edwardii. NCBI lineage: Eukaryota > Metazoa > Chordata > Mammalia > Macroscelidea > Macroscelididae > Elephantulus > Elephantulus edwardii. Next base: position 18,066,372 of record NW_006399771.1, on the reverse strand, counting down.
TGTCACTATTTTTTCTGTTAGTTTACTTCTAATTCTCTTTCCTTCTCTTCACTTTCTGTGTTCAAAGCTTTTATTCTTCTCCTTACTTTAGTTATGGGTCTTCCTTGTATGAATATGGATATTATCCTATCAACTCACAATACTGTATTTCAGGATAGAACTTGAAATTGACTTTTTGACTTTGAATGCAACACCACTCTTCTTCCGTTTTTCATTCCCAGCATAGTATACCCCATCTGATTCAAAGTGGCCAAAGCTGGTCCATCTCATCTCACTAACACCTAGTATGTCAATGTTCTGCATTCCATTTCATTTTTAACAATTCCAGTTTTGTAATAATAAAGCTTTGTACATTCTGTGTTCCAATTATTAAACAATATTTGTTGTGTTTTTTCCTCATTTCATTTTTCACACCCCAATCTATGCCAGGAAATTTGGAGGACAACTGTCTGGAAAATGGATTGGAAGAGGTCCATATTTGTTCCCATTCCCAAGAAAGATGTCGAGCTGAATGTGAAAACTGTCAAACAATATCATTAATAACACATGCAAGCAAAATTTAAAAATGGCTACAACAGTACATACATAGGGAACTGCTAGAAATTCAAGCAGGATTTAGAAGACGTTGTGCCACCAGGGATATCATTGCTAATGTCTGATGGATCCTGGCTGAAAGTGAAAAATACCACAAGAATGTCTAATTTTGCTTAATTGACTATGCAGTGGCGTTTGACTGTGTAGAGCATAACAAATTGTGGCTGACATTGAGAATAGTGGGAATCTGAGAGCACTTAGTTGTACTCATGTGAAACCAATACATCAACCAGGAGGCTGCTGTGCGAACAGAGCCGGGGAACACTCAATGCATGGTTTAAAATTGAGATGGGGGTGCATAAGGGTTGTTTGTACTTTCTCTACATACCTATTTAATCTATATGCTGAGCAAATTATTCAAGAAGTTGGACTCTATGAAGCAGAGGGTGACATCAGGTTTGGAGGGACACTCATCAATAACTTGTGTTATGCTGATGACACAGCCTTGCTTGTTGAAAATGAGGATAATTGAAGCAGTTGTTAGAGAATGTCAAGGAATTCAGCCTCTGATATGGATTGCATCTCAACGTCAAGAAAACAGAATCCTACCACTAGAGCAATAGGGAATATCATGATGAATGGAGGGGATATTGAAACTGTCACTGACTTCATCTTGCTTGGATCTACAATTAACACCCTTAGTACTCAAAGCTAAAAAATAAGGAGACACAGAGATCCAAGATGGCAGCAGAGGCAGAAACAGTGTGGTGAGCTGCGGGAGCAGCGAACCACTTAAAGCAGGGCCATTATGGCCTTCCACAGACTTCAGTTATTTATAATTGAACACTTAAACAGTTGATGACTGGCCCTCAGTGAA
>NW_006399771.1:18041722-18062636 GCF_000299155.1 Elephantulus edwardii | reverse complement strand
TTCTACTAGCAATTTTTGGATGATATTCAGCAATATTTTGCTTGCTTGCAATATTAATAATATTTTCCCAATCATTTCCACTTTCTGTTAGATCATCCTTCTTAGGAATGGAAACAAATATGAATCTCTTTCAATAAATTGATCAGGCAGCTGCCCTCCAAATTTCTTGGCATAGACTGGTGAGCACATCCAAAGTTGTATCTGTGAATTGGAACATGTCAATTGGTATCCCATTCATTTTGGGAGCCTTATTTTTTCCAATGCCATCAAGAGAGCTTGAACTTCCTCCTTATTATCATTGGCTCTTGTTCATTATGGTACTTCCTGAAATTTTTCAGTGTTGAATAATTCTTTTTGGTATAAGGAATCTGTGTATTCTTTCCGTTTTCTTTCAGTGCTTCCTGGATAACTCAACATTTTGCCCATAAGATCTCTCAGAATTAAACTCAAGGCCTTAATTTGTTTTCTTTCATTTTAAGAAATATTGAATGAGTTTTTCTCATTTTATTCTGTGACTCCAGCTCCTTGTACATTTCATTATAATGTTTTGTTTTGTCTTCTCAAGCTGCCCTATGAAATCTCCTGTTGAACTATTTTAGTTTGGTATCTCTTCCCTTTGTTTTGAATTTTGACACTCTAAGAATTTTCATAGTTTATTCTGACATTTATTTTTGTTTTTTTCTCTCTTCTGTCTTTGTTATGACTGCTGTCCTCATGCATGATCATTGGTGTTCAGTGCCTCAGAACTGTTTGTTCTTAAGGTGGTTTGGCTAAAATGAGAAAGAATGAATTTTCTATCTTCAATAATTTATTCATAAAAAAGATGCTCTTTTTATTAGTGAACTTTTTTATTATTGATTTGTTTGTTTGTTTGTTTCAAATAGAAGGTCCTTAGTGGCCCTGACTCAAGTGGACATGACCAGGGGACAGTGGGATGGGAACCAGCCAGCATGGGGAGGGGTCCTCTCCACAACATTCCATTTATACACAGAACTAAACAGACAAGCACAGATTCACTATTGTGGTTAGAAATTGGCAGCCTGGAAAGGGAAAGGAATAGGTAGGGAGTGGAGGTGTCATTAAAAAAAAATAAAGGTACCCCTTAAACTCGGTTGCCTGGGGGGAACTTGGTCTGTTTCAACCCAATAAGAATCAAAAGATCAAGAGCAATTTGGGAAGGCTAGAACCATCAGAGGCGGAGGAAGGAGGAAGTTCCAGGGGGTGGCGGGACTGTTTGTAAAAATATCTTTTAAAAAACACAAAAAGATTACTTTTCACATGTACCTACCTGATTATTTGTGCAGGAATCAGATTTACTACATCTGTGGAACGAAATCTTGGAGAAGCTCAATATTAACCATCAAAACCAGGCCAGGTTTTGACTGTGGAACAGACCATTAATTACTCTTGTAAAGTTAAAAGTGAAGCTGGAGAAAATTAAAACAAGTCCACAAAATACAAACTTGAGTCTATTGTACCACTTAAATATTAGTATTTAACATGTAACATATAACACCTATGCTTTCCTAGCTTGTTTCATATGTTTTAACTAATGACTTCTTTAAAGGACTCTGGTGACATAGTGTATGACATATTTGGCTGCTAACCAAATGTTGGAGATTTGAAAGCACCACCTGCTCCACAGGAGACAGACAGTCTCCTCTTGTAAAGATTTACAGTGTTAGGAACCTGATGGAGGATCATCACCAGTCAAAACCAAGCCAGTGGCAGTGGGTTTGGCCTAATGACTTTTTATCCTTAACTTGTGTGGTACCTACTCATGTATTTGAATGGAATAAGTGTGTTTGGTATTAACAATATATGTATGTAGTGATGGATGTATGGGTGGATAGATTGATAGATATAGATATAAAAGATATGTGTGTGGGTGTCTATATCGTTTTCAGTGTTTATTTCATGATTGCATCTATACATAATGTTTTCATTTAAATACTTCTTTCATGATTAATTGTGATAAATAGTTTGGTGCCTGTTTGCTCAGCCAGTGATTAGTGTCCCTTTACATTCTACTTACTGTTCCCCAAAGTCAAGTTTAACCTTTTCTGAAGAACAGATAATTAAACGGAGAATAGTGTTGTTGTTAAGTGCCATCAAGTTGACTCTGTCTCATGGCAATCCTGTCAACTAAAGCTCTGAAACTTGCCCAACCTGAGCAAAGCTCACCATCTCTGACACATCCAACCCCATTACCATAGTCACTGTGTCAGCCATCTCATCCAGAGTCTTCTCTTGCACTCACCCTCCACCCTTCTTTGATGATATCCTTCTTTAAGGTCTAGTTCCTGCTAACAAAAAGCCCAAGGTACGTGAGCTAGAGATTAAAAATCCTTGCCTTCAAGAAACAACCTGATTTCACCCTATCCTGGATAGCTCTGTATGTTCTCTTAGTAGTCAAAGAGATATATTCATTCCTCTTCTCCAGCACTACAGCTCGAAGGCATTGATTCTTTTTTCTGTCATCTTAGTCATTGTCTCAGACGCATAGCACGCAATGGAGAAGACTATAACCTGCTCAGGCACACCTTAGTCTTTAGGATTACATTGTTGTTCTTCATTTAGCACTCAGGAGAGGTCCTGGACAGCTGATTGTCCAAGTGTAACTCATGTTTTAATTTCCTGACTGCTGATGCCAAGGATGTTGATTGTGGATCTGAGCAAGATGAAATTGTTAACAACCTCAGTTTTTTTTCCACCAATCATGATACTGCCTGTTGGCCTGGTGATGGGAAATTTTGTCTTCTTGATGTTGAGATTCAATCCATATTGAAGGATGCAGTCCTTGATCTTCCACAGCAAGCATATCCAGTCCTCTTGGGTGTCAGCAAATAAAATTGTGTTGTCTGTATAATGCAAGTTGTTGAGGCTTCTTGTATCCCTGATACCACATTCTTTTTCAAAAAATTCAGCCTCTTAAATGATCTCTTCAGAATATAAATTTAAAAAGTATAGAGAAAGGATATATATATATATATACACACACAGACACACACATACACTAGGTTTGGGTTTTGTTTCCTCCACCTTCTTGAGATAGATCAGCTGATTATCCAAACTAAATGTACATACATATGCAAAAGAGAGAGTTCCATTACCTGGGCATTTAGTGGAGAAAAATGAATACAGAAAGGAACAAGAACAAGTAGTTATAATATTGAAGAGTTTTTAAGTAATGGAGAGTTGTCATTTTTTAACCTTTAATGAGATGGCTTAATTTACACTCTTAAATTATGCTCCATAAGAGGAAAATCTACACTTTTTTTTCAGCACAAGACACTTTTCATAGTGGCATTACGTCCATATTTGAAAATGTCTGATCAATTTTGATCTTCCTCTTAACTGTTGTAATGTACTGTCCATTAACCTTTTTTTATGCATAAAGTATGTTTAATATATTGTGGTGGTGTGTGTCCTGTCAACTTGGTATCAACTCATAGCTGACCCTCCAGTAGATTTTTTTTCAAAGGGAGTTAATCCCATAGGAGAAGATTTCCCATCCTTTTCCTGGAGAGTGGCTGGTAGATTCCAATCTTTGACTTTGGATTGGCAGTGAAATTCCTACCCCTAAGCCACCAGAGCTCAGAGCTCCCTGAACATTGATTAACATGGTGCTTTCCTTTTGGAGAGATAGATTTAGCTTTCCACTTAGTGTGGTTAGCATTTGTCCAGGCCCAGATTGAGCCTAATAAGATGTATTAATAACTGTGAAAAGTCACAGCAACCGTTTGTTACACCCCTGCAGTGTAGAGTACAAAGTTATCCAGGCGTTATGCAAAAATTCCTGGGTCAGAGACCTCATCTCTCTCATTCACTGCTGTATCTCAGCAGTTGGCAGACATAATGGCACAAAGAAAGCAGTTCATACGTTTTTATTAAATTAATTATTCCTTTCAGAATGACCCTGAACAGATCTATCATTATTTCACTTCTAAATATGGAGAAACTAAAGCTGACAATTAAGCAAATTGTACAAGCCATTTAACTAATAATTGTTATTGCTGACAAATCACTTCTAATTCATGTTGGCCCTAGGAACTGAATAGGGAACTCTGGTGGCCTAGTAATAAGAAACTGCATTACAGTCCTGAAGGCACATGGTTCAAGCACCAGCTTCTCCATGGGAAAAGGATGGGCGGTCTTCTCCCATGCAATTAACCGCCTCTGAAAATCCACTGGAAGGTCAGCTACAGGTCAGTTCCAACTCAATGGTACTCAACAACAACTTTTGAAAACTAAAAATTAAGTATGAGACATAGCCCTTCCTGATCTCAAAACATACTACACAGCACTAGTAACAAAAATAGCATAGTATTGGTACAATGGTACAGGAAATATAAACCTACCAAACATATGGTGCTCACAAAACTGGACATCCACCTGTGAAAACTGAAATAGGATCCATATCTCACACTATACACAAACATCAACCCAAGGTGAATCAGAGACCTAGGAGTAAAACCTCAAAATAAGGATTGTAAGATACAAAATGGGACTGAACATGGATGCTCAAGGCTATGGCATAAAGAGCCTTGCAAATATAACCAGAAATACATAGCCAGGAGAAAATAAATTGACAAATGATGTCTTCTAAAAATAAAGTTCCTGTGTGTACCAAAACCTTTTTCTAATATGGTGAAGAGAAAACCTACAGATTGGGGGTAAACATTTGACAGTGACCTCTCAGAAAAGAGTCTTGTTACAAAGTTTACAAAATACTACAGGGTTTCCACAAGAGAAAGACTGGTAATAAGAAAATGGGTAAAAGACATGAAAAAACTCTTCACAAAGGCAGTTATGTGGGTGGTCAACAGACACATGAATAAATGTTCAAAATCACTGGCAATAAGAGAAGTACAGATCACAACAACTTTGAGATACCATCTCACCCAAGTAGCATTTGCAAAATTTAACAGGACAGTAAGCAATAAATGAATGTTGGAGAGGATACAAAGAGATTCAAACTCTCATACATTGCTGGTGAGATTGTAGAATGATGTACACAGTCAAAAAGGTTTTTGAATATAGAAAACCCATATAACTCAGCTATTCAACTGCTAGGAGTATACTAAAAAAGGAATATGTTGTTACTGTTATGTGCTGTTGAGCTGCCTGTGACTTATAGCAACCTTATATATAACAATTCTCCACTCTGCTGGATCCTGAGCCAGTCTCACTGTCTTTGACACACCTAACCCATTATCCCAGTTATTGTGTCAATCCATCTCATTCAGGGTCTTCCTCTCCTGAACTGTTCCTCCACTCTTCTAAACATGATATCTTGCTGGCCACATGCCCCAAGTATATGAGATGGATTGTCAAAATCCTTGCTTCCAAGGAGCAGCCTGGTTACATCCTCTGTAAGATAAACCTGTTTATTCTCTTGGCAGTTCATGGGATGTTCAGTACTCTTCTCCAGCAAAACTCATTTCTTCTCCTGTCATCTTTGGTCATTGTCCAGCTCTCTGATACACAGCAAGCAATTGCAAAGACTATGGCCTGAATTAGGCATACCTTAGTCTTCAGTCTGACATTGTTGCTTTTCAGCACTTTTGAGAGGTCCCTGACGGCATCCTTCCCCAGAGTAATTTGTCTTTTGATTTCTTATTATAGGAGCATTATTCACAATAACAAGAAATTCAAAACAGTCCAAATACCCGTCAACAAATTACTGGATTAATTGTGGTACGATCAAACAATGGAATACTATGCAGCACTAAGGAAAAATGATTTCATAAAATATTTTATAACATATGAGAGTCTAGAGAGCATTATGCTTTGTGAACTGAGTCTCTTGAGAACAATACCGAATAAAAACATTATTATAAAAATAGAAGGATAAATAAACAAGATGTGCATATATGTTCAAATGTCTAAGGGAAAAGAGGCAGAAAAGGGGGAAAGAGAAAAAGAAATCACTGAGCTATCAGAGGTTAGTGGGTGGGTGGGAGAGGTGAAGGAATAGAAAAGATTCAATGGGAACTTGAAAAGATAGGCATATGTCAGTAGTTGTTGTTGTGTACTGTAGATTCAGAACCAACCCATAGCTGACCCTCTGGTGGGTTTTCAGAGTCAGATAATCGCACAGGAGGAAATTACTCACCCTTCTTCCATGGAGAGCTGGTGGCCTCGAACTGCTTGCCTTTGGGATTGCAGTGCAGCTTCCTGCCACTAGGCCATTAGAGCTAAATAGAATGCATATGAATTATTGTATGAAACACAATATAAATGAAAGATTACATAAAACACTATGTATATAAATGAAACACAATGTATATGAAATATTGTATTCAAAGCAATACAAATATTTTAAAAAATGAAGGAAAGAATAAATACATTTTCTTGGCCTTATAAAATCTATTATTTGATGATGCAGCATAATTACTTCTATAATTATGAACCATAGGAATGTAATTATGAACCATTAGGAATGGTTTTATTACTGGGGATAAGATGGCTTTAATTTTGCTATATACTCAAGGGAACTCTGCTGGGATAATGGTAAGAAGCTGCTCTCCAATCGTGAAGGGGATGAATCTCCTCTCATATTATTAACTGTATCCGAAAGCCCGCTGAAGGGTCAGGTATTGGTCGGTTCTGACTTGATAGTACACAACAACAATAAGATTCAAAGCCCCTAGAAGTCAGAACAAGCAAATGCCATTATGACTCCAGGTTTTTAGATACACTCACATAATAGGGAGAATAGATTACTTCAGAAGATGCAAATTTTCAAGTTTATTTCCCTGTAGTACATGAAACCTTGTTCCAAAGGGAGTCAGGGCCATGTTTTCATCAGTGATTTATCAGAGGAATGGAGATCATACGTATGAATGATCGCTTTCTGAGGGATCAGTGTCATTCTCCAGGTCTTGTGAGTCTGTGTTTCAAGTAGACTGTACTTACATGATTATTTTCTGTGTTTTGTCTGTTCCAGGAATTGGTGGACTTTCTAACCATGGGGAAACTCCCAAATCAAAACAGTAAATTCCCAAGAAGAATGGCTTATTTAAATTCAATCCCAGAAGGGCGGTGCTACTAGAGAAGTTTCTTTAATGGGAAGTTTCAAGGAAAAGACAAACATATCTCAGATGGGCAAAGACATTTAAGGCAAAGTGAATATATTCTGTCCCATAACTGGGTAACTTAATTTGCTACCTCTTTTATATTATTTCCCTCTTTTTGTCTTTTTTGGTAGAAAGGGATAAGTCAGTATGGAAATTGACAAGAAAGTAGTGAGAAAAAGGAAAAAGGCCATAAATTATCATTAGTTTAATGTATGTTTGAGCTTGAAAATTTGATTGGAACATTAGGTTTTTATGGCCACTATGAATCATAATTGACTTGATAGCATTTTATAACGGACAGGTTAAAATACGATATTATGGTGGCCTAAGGTAAGGAGTTGTGCTATCAAGACAGAGGAACACAATCCAAAACCAGCTGCTCTGTGGGAGAAACATGGGCAATCTCCTGCTGTGTGATTGGTTTACCGCCTCTGAATAACTGCTGAAGGGTCAGCTATGAGTTTGTTCCGACTCAATGGTACACAAAAGCAACAATGCCTAGTCACAACCAACATGCTTCAACTGTTTGGAAATGGGGTTGTTTTTTTTTTTTTTTTTCAGAAAATGGCAGGCATAGATATCTTTTAGAATTCTTGCAAATTTCTATGCAAAGAGAGGTTCCAATACTAACAGATTACATTCAGTGATACAACTTGTTTAATACAGAGTTATAGCTATTTAGCTGGTAGCTCAGGTGTTAGGCAGAATAAGTATGCTGTAAGACATTAGTTCCTATTCCTAAGAAGGGTGATCCTGCTGAATGTGGAAATTAGTGAACAATATCATTGATATCACATGCAAGCAAAATACTGCTGAAGATCATTAAAAAATGGCTGAAACAGTACATAGATAGGGAATTGCCGAAAGTTCAAGTGGGATTTAGAGGAGGCCGTGGAACCAGGGATATTACTGCTGATGTCAGATGATTCCTGGCTGAGAGTAAGGAATACCAGAAGAATGTCTATTTATGCTTTATTGCCTATGCAAAGGCATTTGACTGTGTGGATGACTTTGAGGAGAATGGGGATCCCAGAGCACTTGATTGTGCTCATGAGGAACCTATACCTGGCTGTTGTGTGAACAGTGCAGGGGAGCACTTCATGGCTTGAAATTGGGAAGGGAGTGCTTCAGGGGTGTATTCTATCTTCATACCTGTTCAATCTGTTGGCATCAGGATTGGAGGGAGACTCATCAACAATCTACATTATGCAGATGACACAACCTTACTTGCTGAAAATGAATAGGATTTGAAGTATTTGTTGCAGAAAATCAAGGAATGCAGCCTTCAGTATGGATTGCATCTCAATATCAGGAAAACAAAGATTCTTACACTGGATCAATAGGCAGTGTCATGATGGATGGAGAGGAGATTGAAACTGTCAGCAGCTTCATCTTGCTTGGATCCACAATTAACACCCTTGATATGAGCAGTCAGGAAATAAGGAGAAACATTTCACAGGGAAAATATTCAGTCAGAAACCTTTCCATATTATTGAGGACTATTATTGTCAGTTTGAGGAGTAAGGTGTGTCTGATTCAGGCCATGGGCTTTCAGATTACTAGCTACAATGAATAAGGCTGACAAAAAAGGAATTGATGCCTTTGAGCTGTGGTGTTTGAGTAGAGCACTGAACAGCCCTTGGATGGCCAAGAAAATGAATAGATAGGTATGTCTTGGAGAGAATGCAGCCAGACTGCTCTTTGGAGGCAAGAATGATGAGGCTTCTCTTCACATACTTTGGACATATTGCTAGGAGGTGGTATTCCTTGGAGAGGGACATGATGTTGGTAAGGGTGGAGGGTCAGCAAAGGAGAGGAAGACCCTCAACCAGGTGGCTTGACAAGGTGTATATCAGGACATGTGAGGATGGGGCAAGACAGGGCAAGATTCAGATCTTTTGTTCAGAGGATTGCTATGAGCCGTACTTGATTCAATGGCACCTAACAACAACAAAAGCAACAACAAGCAATAATGTCTTTACTTAAAATTATCTGAGAATTTGAGATTAAATTAAATGGAGCTGATCCTCATTTACATTTATAATGCATGACTTTTGACTATGCTCTTTCTAAAGCATGGGGTCTGCTTCTGTGTTAGATTTTAATTTATACAGCAGCTCACTGTTTATAGGGCGCTGGCTTCTGATATGTGAATCAGTTTGAAGAAGAACATACTGCTGTAATTTCTTGTTTAAGGTGGTGAAATATTTTTAGCTTACTGAGGTAGGTTTGTTTGAAAATCATTGACTCTAATCTTGTATTACAACTTTGGTACTTACCTTTTTGTGTTTATTGCCCAAAGGAAGTTACCAAGGATTGCATTTATGTATGTTCAAATTAAGAACTTTACCAAAAGGAATTATTTCTTTTATGGATATGATTGAAGATCTCCTTAATGGTGTTTTGGGAATGGTAGAAATAGATTCTAAACATGAATTTCCAAGACTAGCATCCTAAATTCCTTATTTATCTGCTTTGAGACTTTGGCAAACTTTTTAACCTCTTTGCCTTAGTTTCCACAACTTTAATGCAGATTTTAACAGTAATTCTTTCCAGATTTATTCTGAGGATTATGTGTAAGTCTCTGATAAAGTCCTAAGAAAAATGTCTTGTACAGAAGAAATGTTATGTCTAATTTCTCTCTTACAAATTAACCTACCATGATTATTATCATGCAAGTTTCAGTTTAAGTTCTTATTTAGCAATTCATATAAAACATGCTTTGGGAGACTTCCAAAATTTGTATATGGTCATCAGAATACATGTTAGTTGACAGTCATTTAGCATCAAATTCGTCATGTTTCACCTGCTTAGAAGATTGTCAAGTTAAAATGTTTTATTCTCTTGAAAATCTTGTTAACACTGTCTGCTGCAGTATTTCATTATGTCCCTTATTAATCTAGGCATGTTCTACAAAAATGGGTACTTCACAATTATATAATTACCAGTGGAGGATTTTTTATTATAACAATTTATGTTTTCATATTTGTACCTGTGCTTCAGGGGAGAACTAGGAGAGTAAGCCTTAAATTCTAAACTTAGCCTATATTCATTTTAATAAAGCAAAGAAAGTAAAGCTTCCAGATATAGCACATCATAATTTTTTGAAATGTTGTCAGAAAATTATATATTTTAGATAAATGCAATTTAAAAACGCTGTTTTCTCTGTTTTACCATCATTATCTTCTGACGCAATGCATGGTGAAGATAACAAACTTTTCTTATTATTGTAAGGCTATCATTAGGGTTTTTATTATCATACTGTCCAGGGATATAACAGTATAACAGTGCCCTCAGGACATATTAAAATATGTAGCTTTACTTGACCGTATACTAAATGGATCCAGGCAGCTGTCTTTTTAAGAAAGGGTTTTGTTTTTTTTAAATTCTCATACCTGCCCTTATTCCTTACCACTGGCAAAGTGCTTTCTTCTAAAAAGGTAGGTTGAGTTTTTTGGATTTTTTTCTGTTTGCCAATTCTTTTTGAAAGCCAGTAATTAAGTAAGTAAGCCATGCTTACTGGGCTTCTGTCTAAATTAACAGTAGAGTTGAACCTCAGTGGGAATTTGATGATTTCTCTTCAAGTCCAGTTCACCAGATAATGGATGTGTTCGTGTATCCGTATGGGCTGCTGACTTTCTTAGAGAGTTCTGGTGCAGGAAGTATTTTTTTTAATTATTATTTGTGGTGGTGTTGATAGGTGTCATCAAATTGACTCCAACTCATAGGAACCCAATGCACAGCAGTGTGAAACACTGTCTGACCTCGCCCTGTACTCACAATATCCACAGTGTTTGTGCCCATTACTATAATTACTGTTTCAAGCAATTTTCCTTTTCATGGACTCTACTTTACTAAGAATAGTATCTTTCTCCAGAGTCTGGCTTCTCCAGACTGCATATGCAAAATATGTGAGTGGATATCTCATCATTCTTGCTTCTAAGGCCATTCTGGCTGTTTTGCTTCTGAGACAGATATGCTTCCTCTTCTGATTGTTATTGTTGTGTACCTTAGGTTTAGAACCAATCCGTAGCTGACCCTCTGGCAGATTTTCAGAGAGAGTTAATATTTAGTATTCATTCTCAGCCCTGCAATTCAAAAGCAGTTCTCCTTCAGTCTTTTTTATTCATTGTCCAACTTTCACAGGCATCTGATGAGATGACTGAAAATAACCACGACTTGGGTCAGGCACATGTTTGTCTTTAAAGTGTGACATTTTTAGTACATTAAGAGGGCTCACCAGCCAGCCCACAAGAGAGCTGTGTCCTTTGAATTAACAGCAAAAATCCTAATGAACTAAGCGACTTTAACCTGGTTTAGAGATACTAGTGATATAACATGTCCCTGTGGTTTTAATTGAGCATGGACTAGTAACTAATTAATTTAGCATCATTTCCATGATTGTTGACTGTTTTGATACATTTTCTGGTGAAGTGTGCTTCAAGTCTATTCCTAGGTTTTCTACTATATTAGTTTTTATGGCTTGTTTTCCTATTTGTTCTAAGTCTCTATATAGTCTGGTGAGGAATTTTTTCCAAAAATAGAAAGAAATTTCTTCTACTAAAAAAAAAAGTGGTTGGTGCACTCTCATTCTCCTTCTTTCCTGCTGGTGGTATGCTGTGTGGTCTGCTTTCACCCTGTCTTTCCAGGGGTCCTTCCTCTTCCCTCTTCCTTCTTCCCATCTTAACTCTTTTGCATGGCCCACCTTACAGTAGCTATGCCTCTTAAAGCCTTAATAAACCTTTCTCCATTGTTTTGCTTTAAAAAAAAAAGTAGTTGGCAGCAGACTTGTCTATTGCAATACATCATTTGACTTACTGATTACTGCCTGCGTGGGTGTTGTTTGTTGATCTAAGAAAATCTTTGACAATGTCAATATTTTCTCTGTTAATCATGACCTTATTTATTGACTCAGGTGTGAAAATTATTGTTTTCATTATGTTGAGTTGTAATCCAAACTGAACACTATGGGTTTTTTAGCATTATAGGTGAATCTTTTAAGTTTTCTTTGTTTTCTACAGAGTTATGGCATCTGCATATTGCAATTGTTAATGAGTTTTCCTTAAGATCGATTCTGTGTTCTTCTTAATATAGTATGCTATCATAGCTTTCTGAAAAACTGTGCTATTATCTTCTTGTTCACTTTGATGATTAATGACTTCATAAAACAAGTTATGGTATTGTCATTCACCTCTTGTGCTTGCTAATGATAGACAATGAGTAAAGAATACTAAAGAAGAAGAATGTCTTAGAATTATGATATTTTGTTGTTATGTGCTGTTGAGTTGCCTGTGGCTCATAATGACGCTATGTACAACAGCTCTAAAGCCTGCCCTGTCCTGAACCAGTCACACTGATTCAGACACACCTATTCCAGTAGTCCTAGTTACTGTATCAATCCATCTCATCCAGGGTCTTCCTCTCCTGCACTGTCCCTCCACCTTTCTGAGCATAATGTCTGTCTCCCAGAATCAGTCCCTCCTGGCCACATCCCCTAAATATGTGAGAAAGAGCTTCAAAATCCTAGTCTCCAAGGATAAACTTGTTTTCACCTTCTCCAAGACAAACCTATTTCTTGGCAGTCCATGACATGTTCAAGATTCTTCTCCAGCACCACAACTCAAAGGCATAAATTCTTCTTCTGTCATTCTTAGTCATTGTCCAGGTCTCTCACACACAGCAAGTATTTAGAAAGACCATAGCCTGCATAAGGCACCCCTTAGTCTCTAGACTGACATTGTTGCTTCTCAATACTCTAGGAAAGTCCTTGACAGCAGATTTATCTAATGCAATTTGTCTTTTGATTTCCCGACTGCTGGTGCCAAGAGTGTTGATTGTAGAACCAAGCAAGCTGAAATTGTTAACAACCTCAGTATCTTCTCCATCCATCATAGTGTGCCATTTGGCCTAGTAGTGAGAATCTTTGTCTTCTTGATGTTGAGCTTCAATCCATATTGAAGAGTACAGTCCTTGACCTTCTTTAGCAAGCACTTCAGGTCCTCCTCTGTTTCAGTAAGTAATTATGTGTCATCTGCATTACGTAGGTTGTTGATGAGTCTTCCTCCAATCCTGATGCCACTTTTTTCCTCATAAAGCCAAGCCTCCTGAGTGATCTGTTTTGCATATAGTTTGAAGAGATATACAGACAAGACACATCCCTGATGGACTCATTTCCTGATTTTGAACTATGCAGCATATCACTGCTCTGATCTGAGGACTGCTTCCTGGTCCAAGTATAGGTTTTACATAAGTACAATCAAGTGTTCTGGGATTCCCATTCTCCTCAAGGTTAACCACAATTTTTGTGATCCACACAGTAAGATGCTTTTCATAATCAATGAATCACAGGTATATATTCCTTTGGTAATCTTTGCTATCTGCCAAGATCCATCTGACATTGGCAGTAAATTCTAATGCTTTGGCCTCTTCTAAATCCAGCTTGCAGTTCTCTGTCAATGTACTGGTCTAGTCGTCTCAGGATAATTTTCAACAGGATTTTGCTTGTGTGGAATATGAGTGATACTGTATGATAATTTTCATACTCTGTCAGGTCACCTTTTTTTTGGAATGGGAATAAATACGGATCTCTTACAGTTAGTTGTCCAGGTAGTTGTCCTCCCATATTCTACCATTAATTATTTGTAGGGTTGCTGAAGACACAGATATCTCTAACAACAACAACAATAGCTAAAAGGTACACAAATGTTTCTTGAAAGATATGGAGTCACAGTAATCCTCAGAAGTGAGCATAGCAAGACTTCGTGCCACGTCCTTTGGACATGTTCATAGGAGGGACCAGTCCTTAGAGAAGAGTGTCATTCTGGGTAAAGTAGAGAATCAGTGGGAAAAGAAAGTAAACCCCTAACTGGATGGGTTGGTATGGTGTGTCCAACAATGGGCTCAAACAGTGGGGGTTGTGATGATTGCACAGAATTTGGCAATATTTCATTCTGTTGAATAAAACTTTTAAACATTTCATTCTTTCAGCACTGTGAGTTAAAATGAGTGACAACTGGCAACATCATGAAAATACATCGAAACCTTAGGTGGTGAAAATTGCTTATACTCTGATGTGTTAAAATGAAAAGTTAATGGATCAAGCTCACTCAGAGGTACCTCAGGCCTGGTGATCTCCTTTTGAAATATCAACCATTAAAAACTCCATGGAATATATAGTTCTACATGAAGCCACACAAAATCACCACAAGACAGAGATGATTGCATAAGAACTTTAAAAAATTATTATATACAATTCATTGCTGTAAATATTTAATATCCTTTATAATTGCTTAAGCAAAAAAAAATTCAGTCTGAATTCTAAAAGTATACTGATAGATTTGCTAAAACTACTTTTCTTTGAGGAGAAAAGTGCAACAAATAATGAATGGCATTCCAAAATCTCTGTAGATGTTCATTGAAATTAATAATAATAATAAAAAACCCCAAACATACCCCCCCT
The DNA here is from genome assembly GCF_000299155.1 of Elephantulus edwardii. NCBI lineage: Eukaryota > Metazoa > Chordata > Mammalia > Macroscelidea > Macroscelididae > Elephantulus > Elephantulus edwardii. Next base: position 18,048,095 of record NW_006399771.1, on the reverse strand, counting down.
TTTTTCTTTTTCAAAAGTAAGATAGAATTCCAAGTTCGTAAGTTAAACATCTTCAATATAACAATAGGGTCATTTGGTTTTTAGTGATACAGTTCTCACCTATGTGTTGGAGGCACAGGTAAAATTTCTGGTTAGTGTTTCTCTTGTCATACCTACCTGTCGGTGGAGGCTTATGTGTTGCTATGATGCTTCACAGTTTTCAGTGGAGCTCCAAACTGAGACAATCTATGAAAAAAGATCTGAGAATCTACTTCTTGGACAACAACTCTTAGATATCTAACATATCACAATGGTCTTACCTGAATCAAATCATTAAGATTGTATAGGACTGGACAGTGTTTTGTTCAGTTGAGCATGATGTCTCTATGAGGTGTAAGCTGACTCTATAGCAGCTAACAAAACAAGAAGATAAGAAGTATTAAAGTAAGAACAGAAAATAAAAATAAGACAATGAAATGACTGGGAAAATTATTGTCTTGAATATTTTTAGACAACACTTTGTTGGATTTCAGATCCATTACAAGAATTTGAATAGTTTATTGCGTCTGAATACTTTGAAGAGTTTAAAGCAGAGGATTATGTACTTGAAGTTGTGTTAGAATATGCTTTCTTTTCTATTCTTTGGCTAATGAAAGTTGAAGAAGAGTCATGATGCTGAGACCAATCAAGAGCCTGTTAACTAAATGAAGGTAATGGCAGTGAACATGACCATGGACAGAAGTGCAGAGTGAAGATATCTAATACATGCATTTATTTATCTGAAAAATGAAGGTATTTTTATTTGCTATAGGGTTGGTGTCAGCATGTCAGCTATTATTATTTGTATCATCCAGCAGAATCTGTTCTAGTTGATTGGTTAAGTGCAAAGCTAGCTGAAGCAAGGAATATGAAATAAAATAAACATTTTACTTATTTGAAATTAAAATATATTAGAATTAATTTGCATTTTTAAAAATTTATTTCCCTCTTTCTTTACCCTGTCTCTCCACCAACCAAATTGTATGACTCTGTGAATTCCCCATACCCATCCTAACCCCTTTGTCCCAACCCCATAAAACCCTAGAGACATGCTTTACTAGTTATCCTTCTGTTTTTACAGCAGTGTTCTTATGCAGCGTTTGTCCTTATGAGACTGAGTTAGTTCACAGTGCTCTCCAGTCTCTCCCAATTTATGTAGTATTTTTCAAAACTGTTGCTCCTGATCCTGAGTGCTGCACAATGTTCCATTGTATTAATATAACACAGTTTCTCAATCCATTTCTTTACCATTTTTAAAAATTCTGTCTTGGGACCATTTGTTGAATTTTAGCCTGTGAGTTAGAGTTCAGAATTTATATACTTTAACTTGGTTTTTCAAGAGCCACTCTCATAGTTATATATTTTATGGTCTCTAGTTCTTTAAAGAGAAATAAGAGTTTAAAGACATCTGTATAGCAATATGAAAGTATGAACAATTATGAAAATATGAACAATTCTGTTTTGTTCGTTTTTCCAATATTCCACATATGTTCTATAAAAGCAATTTTACTTACCATTTTTTCTTAGTTTTTCTAACACGTTCTACCTAGCTTTTATAGAAACAAACTTTTTCTTCAATTCAAATTTAACAAACTTAAACAATATCTCACTGAAATATAAGATTTCAGTAACAAGCACAAGTGTTACACACAGGTTTGGAAACAAATACAACAGATTTCTGGCAAGGATATTATGTAACTGGAGCAACTATAACTGTAGGGAGATAACAGAAATAAACTTTGTAATACCTGTAAGCATTTAAAGGCAATATTTTATTTTTTTATGGGTAGAGGAAAGAGAACAACTGTTACTCTAGCCAGCAAGTAACTACTGAATAGTTAAGAATATTCTCATTGAGCTCAACACAGGATTTGGTAAGGGATAAATGGGAAGGAGTATATCAAGCATGCCTTTCGTTATACTTCTGGTATAAACAACCAAAGGAAGAATTATTTGTTAAGATATATAGGAAGATGAGGAATAGGATCCAAGTTCAATGTTCATTTCCATATACTGGGGAGCACTGGTTGCTTAGTGGCAAGAAGCTGTGCTGCAATCCCAAAGTCACATAGTTCTAATCCACGAGCTACTCTACAGGAGAAGGATAGCTAATCTCCTCCTGTGCAATTTACTGCCTCTGAAAACCCATCAGGAAGATGGAGGGGGCCATGTTTCAGCTATGGGTCCATTCTGACTTTATATAAACAACAAAGACATTATAGGAAGCTTTTGTGGCCTTCTGGCAAGAAGCTGTGCTGAGATGCCTAAGGCATATGGTTCGAGGCCACCAGCTGCTCTGCGGGAGAGAGATGGTTAATCTCCTCCCGTGCGATTAACACATTTGAAAACCTGCTGGAGTATCAGCTATGGGTCAGTTCTGATTCTGATTATTATACATAGAATTATTGAGTGGAAAGTTTATTACATGGCCAGTTGGCATTGTAGCCCCGAATCTTAGAGAATCTTGGCTGGGCCTTGCTTGAGGCTTACTTAAGACTGACATCTAGATCTGAACCAAGATGACCAAGATGCTCGGCTAGACAGTGTTGAACATGGTAGAATGATGGGGGCTTAGCTCATGTGACAAGAGGAGGAATTTGAATCTTGTTTAAGTGGGAGATGGAGCGATACAGGTAGAAAAATGGTGCTTGTTGTCTGGTACAAGGGTCGTGGTGGTACTCTATATGCCAAACCAGTTCAGAATTTTTTTTCTTTTCTATTAATTTGACCCTTACATCTGTCAGTTCACCATGCTTTGGGTGCCTGTGAATTAGGGAGCACTCCATGGAAATTAGTAGCAACAACAGAATTCAGAGGTGATGAATTATGGAAGAAATGCTTACAGGTAACATAAAGTTCATTTCTATTTACCTTCCTACAGTTTTACTTACTGGAGTTAAGTGATGGCCTTGCCAGAAGTCTGTTGTATTTGTTTCCAATCTTGAATGTAACAGTTGCACTTATATTTCAGTGGCATTTATCCTAATTTTCAATAGTATAGCAGCAATTATAATTAGCTCTGAGAGTCTTCTGTCAATGAAAATTAATATTGTATTGTTTTAGTTAGCTGAATTAAGAGTGAAAACATGATAAGGAAGAATTTATTTTCAGTTAATGAGCAGAGCTACTCTGGCCACTGTAGTGTTCTTTCAAATTCCAGCAGGATCTTTTGCCATTGACAGCATTGGGGAATTTGCAGGTTAAGAGAAAGAAGGAAGGCAAGTCTGATGAGCTACTTTCCAAAAATTAACCAGTGAGAATCTAATGGATCAGAGTAGGATAAGATAATACTGGAAGATGGGCTTATTAGGTGGGAAGACCCTCAAAATATACCTAAGTGGGCCTCAGCATAGCAGTGATCATGAAGGTGATATGTTGTTGTTGTTGTTGTTAAGTGCCGTTGAGTCGCAGGCGACTCATAGCAACCCTGTGAAGGAGAGTCCTCAGTGCTTGGGTGCCTTTCATCCTCTCTCCAGGTTCATAGGGTTTCTGGAGGCAAGCTATTATGGAAGTGGATACCACTCCTCCTTCCAAGAAGGTGGTTTAAGACTGGGGAAACTTTGGTCCTGTTGTGTGTGAAGTGGAGTAAACTCCAGAGAAATTAGTCATGACAACAGAAGTCAGAAGTGATGACATAAGAAAGAAACAGATTAAGGCAGAAGGCTTCAACCTTAAGATTTGCAAAATGGGAAAATGGGCTGCTGATTGGTCTCCATGTGAGCTGGCACCTGATTGAAATGCCTTAACCAGACTAGATGCTAGTGATAAGCATTTTTTCTAAAAAGGCCAGTGGACTTTTCATAATGCAGACCTGACCTAAGATTACCTTTATAATCTCCCCAAACTCACTGTCATCAAATTGAAATGTACTCAGAGCTTATCCTGCATTGTGTTTGTAAAGCTGTATATTGCACAGGAGGAGATTTCTCATCCTTCTTTCACAGAGCTATTGGTGGATTGAAATCAGCACAGAGGCTGGACCTTTGGGCTAGCAGCACAGTTCCCTGTGGACTGATACGACAGTGCTCTATACCCTTGTGATCAGTATTGAGCATTTATGAGCATATGTACCCATGTTCTAGGCTAAACAAGGCAGTTCAACAGTTCCTGAAAAGGCACTAAATCTGCATGTTGACTTTATTAACATTGTTCTATAACAAAATAAACAAGCTTTGAGTCTACCAATTCATCATCTGTATGTGCAACAATACAGACATTTATTCTCACCAGAGCCCTAGTTTCATATTGCTGTGTGAATCATCTAATTGTGCTGGAATTCATGTTGAAAACACAACCTGTTCAGACACTGGTTACAATTATTATTAGATCTAAGAGTATACTGTCAATCAAAATTAATATTATATTGTTTTAGTCAGCTGAGTTAAGAGGGAAATTGTTGGAACGAAGAGCTCATTTTTACTTAATGAGCAGAGCTCTGTGTAAGGGTGTTGTGTTGTGCTGTGAGAGGTAATTTTGACTAAATGGCCATGTGATGGCCTTTTAAGTAATTTCAAACACACTAGACTGAAGAGTCTCATTGATTTCCCATTTCCTGAAGGACTGGAAAGCTCACTCTAGATTTCTTTTATTTTTGAAGATGAAGCTTCTTAAAAACATTTTTTCCCATCTGATGGGAGGAATATTTATGTATTGAAACTTAAAGATGGAAATGGCAACCACTGGCTTTTCTGGGAACTTCACTTATTCCTAATTATGATTTTTTTAGAAATGCTTTAATCTTTGATGTATGAATATATTTCATTCTTATGACATATTTTTCGTTCAGCATCTATTTTTAAAGCTATCTCTAAAGAAAATATCCTCAAATATGAGAAATCTGTCAATGTATCATGCTTAAAATTTTTCCTTTTTATATTTAGCAAGAGCCAAACATTTTATTATGACTTACCATCTTCTCCTACAAGCTGTTATCTTTCTGGATTCTCTTCCTATAAGTCTGTTGCCACCGCTGACTCAATTACTGAGTATGGAAAACAAGGCCTCACCCTTGACTTCTGCTTTTCTCATTTGTACCATTTAAGCAGTTCTAAAATATCACCATTACTCCTTATCTCTACGTCCATTATTTTACTTCACTCACTACCTCTTTGCCCTGGATTCACTCCAGTGGCTTTCAAGCAAAAACTTGAACCAGTTCTATCCACAGTTCTTAGCATGCTATTTCTAAATTTAATATATAATCATGCCAGTCTCCTGCCTAAAAAAGATCAATAATCTTGCATTTAGAATAGAAAAAAAAAACCTACCGTGATGTATAAAACCTGTCCACTTCCTTCTTCTTCAGCTTCAGACTTAATATCTTATTTCATCACAATCTATGTTTAAAGTAGACAAATTCTTAAGTTATGCTTAAAATGTTACATTACTATTTGCCTACCCTCTCCCATTTTTTTTTTTAATTTTTGTGTGCTTTATCTATCTTTCAAACTTCCTTGTAGGGGTTATTCTCCAAAGACTATCAGATGTAGCGGAAGTTCTCCAATCACGTTCCTTCAAAATAGGAAAGGAGGTTATTAAGAAAGATTAAGATTACTCACAAGAAAATAATATCATGTATATTCCACACATTATGTACATTCCACACATTAAACGTTACTATCTTTGGAGGCCATTTCAGTTAATCACAGACTGAAGGTAACTGATACTCAGATTTTTGCGTGTCATCCTTGCGCAGGGGACATGCTAATCTTCTCTGTATCATTCCAGTTTTAGTATATGTGCTGTCAAAGCAAGCACGATACGAAGATCTTTGACAGCAGGGACTGCTACTCTGGCACTGGACATCAAGTCCTCTTATGCATACAAGTGATGTCATCATTCATGGAATAATCATGAGAGACCAGAACACATGATTTGACCCTCATCTCCACGAGCCAAGGAAAGAGGATACAGACACTACTTCTGGTAGAAAATGTGTGATTTGTAGCGATGTGTTAAATCCCAAATATATCTTGCCTTTTTATAGAGCTCTCTCTTTCTGTGACATATTGTAGGCACTTGATGACTTTAAAATATAATTATATCATGATGTTGTTGTTGTTGTTGTGTGCCATTGAGTCAGAACAAACCTAGACCCGACTCTCCAGCAAGTTTTCAGAGGCAGTAAATTGCACAGAAGGAGATTGTTCAAGCTTCTCCCATGTGGCAGCTGGTGGATTTGAACCATGTACCTTTAGGATTACAGTGAAGGTTCTTACTGCTAGACCACAAGAGCTCCCTTATATCATACTGTTGTTGTTGTTAAGTGCCAACGAGTTGTAGATGACTCATGTTGTTGATGTTGTTATGTGCCGTCGAGTCGCTTGCGACTCATAGCGACCCTATGTACAACAGC
>NW_006399771.1:18038968-18040837 GCF_000299155.1 Elephantulus edwardii | reverse complement strand
CCAATTTTGAACCATGCAGTGTTCCCTTGCTCTGTTCTGCATAGTGACTGTAAATGAAAGACCTGAACACTTGTATAACTTTCATCATTTCTCCAATTGAGTAATATGAAATCTTAGAGATGAGCTATAAGAAAAAGAGACTATAGTGACTGACCACAAAGGGGTGTTAAAATGAACTGCATATCCCTAATGAAATAATTATTTTCTTTGCTAACTCTCTACATAAACAGGTATGTGTACTGATTCCTAATGAGGAACAATGGGATATAAGAATTAGCACTTGGAACACCCTAGAAATGCATATTTACTCATAAGCTGTAATATATTTGAATCATAAAAAAGCTCAATAAAATTTGATGTAAGATGATTTGATAAGAAAAAATAAAGGAGATGACAGAATATGTTGTTATTACTGTTAGGTGCTGTTGAGCCAGAATGAAGTCATAACTAACCCTTTAGTGGGTTTCAGAGGCTGTGAAATTGTGAAATGCATGGAAGGTGATTTCCCTTCTTCTCTTTCAGGGCAGCTGGTGTATTCGATCTGCCTGCTTTTGGTTGGTGGCACTGCTCCTTACTTTTCACCACCAGAGCTCCCTACAAACAATATTGATATTTTAAATAATATTTAAATAGTAATTGAATGCCTCGAGTGAAACTTTGCAAAGGATTAAACATCTTTTAAGACCTCCTCAGCTACTGCTTATGCAATTTCCTCTATGGCTGTGCTTGTTTCCTCTTTTCTGGGGGAACTGTGACCCTGGAAAGTAAAGATTTTTTTTTTTTTATGAATGCCACCAGTCATGGGAAACTTGATATGGTTATATTACTGTAGTTCTCTTTTTTTGAATTTTCATCTGCCATGTCTAGGCAGGGGGATGAAATCTTGTGACATATCATATTTTCTTACCTTTATATAAAATAATGCATGCAGTTCTTTTTCTGGTTTAGATATCAATCACTAATTAAAATTGTCTTGGGAAGAATCTTGACGAGCTTCAATCAAAACCATCCAAAGAATGTGTACAGAGCCCTATGCAAGTTATTAGCATAATGCTTCCAAGACAAGTTATGGTATTAATGATGTTAGAAAACACCTGCTTACACAAGCCCATTAAATCAAGCAATTATGTAATTTGTGTTGACCCAGCTATTAAACAAACTCTTAGGGAAATATTATCATGTTTCATTTATGGAGAAATCATACTAGAAAGCATGACCAAAATGAGTAATGGTATTTGTGGAATTAGTCATATAAATTAGGGTTCATTCTGTGCAAGAAACTTCCTAGGGTTAGCTTAAGTGAAAAAGGAAATAATTTGAAGCTCATGGTGTAGTTCTCAGGATCGTAACAGGACAAGCTTACTCGTATGGCTCTTGAGAGCTGGATATTTTTAATCATTCCTCGACAGCTTCACAAGGATTAAGGAACCCCAACTGTTTATCTGCCCTTGCATCACCCTACTTGGATTTTAAAGTTCCGGAGTTTCAAGTTTTATACACAACTGAGCTGTGTATGAATGATGAGAGGAAGGAGCTAACGTTGAGACCTTCAGAAACTTTTTGGGGGCAAAGACATCCAAGGAGAAAGGTTATAGAGCATTTTCATTCCCTAAAGAAACAGAATATGAGGAGAGTAAGTATAATTTAACTCAAAACAATCCCCTGACGTTTAACTAAAAAATTCAAACCCATTTCCATCAAGACAGAACAAACTTGTTGCTGACCTTCCGGTGGGTTTTTGAGGTTGTAAGTCACATGAAAAGTGATTACTCAGTTCTCTCTGGGGGAACATTGGTGGATTTGGACCTCTAGGAAGACGTGGCCTTTGGATTAGCAGCACAACTCCCTATGGACTCTGCCACCAGATCT
>NW_006399771.1:18035900-18038023 GCF_000299155.1 Elephantulus edwardii | reverse complement strand
AAGTTCATCCTGGAAAGGGTGAAGCCAGGCTGCTCCTTGGAGGCAAAGATTCTGAAGCTTTGTCTGACATACTTTGTACATGTTGCAAGGCAGGATCTGTCCTTGGAGAGGGACATTATTCTTAGGTGGGTGGAGGGACAGCGCAGGAGAAGAAGACCCTCGATGAGATGAACTGAGTCAGTGACTAGGGTAATAGGGAAAAGTGTATCAGAGGCAATAAGATTGGCAAGAGATAGAGCAGAATTTAGGGCTGTTGTACATAGGGTCACTATTAGTCACAGGTGACAACAGCAACAACAACAGCAACAACATTATTTTACCATACATATTATATGACCTTTTATATATAATGAGAGTCTAAACCCCCTGTTAGTGATCTCCCATAGTATTTCCTGGGCTATTAATCCTTGTGGAGATATCTGGTGGCTTAGTGGTAAGGAGTTTCACTGCCAACCAAAAAGTACATGGTTTGAATCCACCAGTGGCTCTGCATGAGAAAGATGGGCGGTCTTCTTTCACATGATTACTGCCTCTGAAAAACCACCAGAGGGTAGAGTATGAGTTGATTTCAATTCCACAATGGATGACAGCAAACAATAACACAATATCAGTTCTAGATATTTTATAGACATTGTATGTACATTACATAGGCAAATGGATACTTTAAAAAATTATTTTATTTACTTTTAAAAATTTTACAGTAGTTTGCATACAAAGTTTACATACACTGTGTCTCACACTCTCATTCACACTGTGCTTCACACAAGCATTCCCATTGACTATGTATTATAAAATTATTCACCATTAATCCATGTTTATCATTATCCTATCCCTCCTGAACCCCAGTGGATCCTTCTACCTTTTCCACTCCCTTCCATCCCCAATGAATGGTGTGAATTCATGAACTTCCCTCTGCCCACTCCCCTCTGTTGCCACCCCTTCTTCACTTGGATACCAGTACACATTTTACTAGTTATCCTTCTGTTTTTACAATGATGGTCCCATGTAGTATTAATCTTTATGAGACTGAGTTTGTTCACTCAGCATAACGCTCTCCAGTACTGTATCAAGTTATGTAATAGTTGTTGAAATCATTGCTCTTGAGTGTTGCATAGTGCTTCCATTGTGTGAATGCACCACAATTTTTCAATCCATTTGATTGGGACATTTGGGCTGCTTCCATGTTCTTACAACTGTGAATGACACTGCTATGAGTGCTATGATTTGCTATTGGTGTGAAAATCTTCATATATTCCTAAGACTGGAATAGCTGGATCGTGTGGAATTTTTGAGGAAAAGCCAAACTTCCTTCTAAAGTTGTACCATTTTACAACCCCACCAACACTATAAGATTCCTATCTCTCCACAATCTCTTCAACATTTACTGCATGCTATTTTATTAAACTTTGCCAGTGTTACTGGGGTGAGATGGTATCTCATTGTGGTTTTGATTTGCATCTTGCCAATGATTTTGAGCATTTCTTAATGCGCCTGTTGACCATCCAATCTTCCTCTGTGAAGTTTTTTTAAATGCCTTTTCTGCCATTTTGTAATTGGTTATCAGTCTTTCTTGTGGAGACCATGTAGGATTCTTCATACTTTTGTTATGATACCCTTGTCTCAGATAGCATTGCTAAATACTTTTCCCCCCAGCCAGTACATTTTCTTTTCACTCTATTGGAAAAGCTTCTTGATGCACACAGGGATTTAATCTTTAGAAGGTCCCATTCATCAATTTATCCTTTCCTAGTTATGTATTCATGCCTCTCTCCATACCTTATTCTATCAGCATGCTGAGCAAATTATCTGAGAAGCTAGACTATATGAAGAGGAGTGTGGCATCAGGATTTGGAGGAAGACTCATTAATAACCTGCATTATGCAGATGACACAACCTTGCTTGCTGAAAGTGAAGAATACTTGAAACGCTTTTGTAGACTTGAAACACTGTTGTAGAAGATCAAGGAATGCAGCCTTTGGTATGGATTGACCCTCAATGTGAAGAAAACCGATTTTCTTACCAGCATACCGATAGGCAGTGTCATGATGGATGGAAAGGAGAGTGAAACTGTCAACAGTTTCATCTTGCTTGGGTCCACAATTAACATCCTTGATAAAAGCAGT
>NW_006399771.1:18034300-18035565 GCF_000299155.1 Elephantulus edwardii | reverse complement strand
CATCAAAAATTACATTGGAAATAATCCTATTTCTTCTGTGTTTTTTTGGTTCCTGAAAACTACTAGTTAATGGTCAGTAGAAAGATCAAAGATCTGCTATTTTAAGAAATCCAAACAAATATGACAGTTTTAGGAAGACGATATTGCATCTCTAGGTTAGATTTCATGTGATAAAAAATTTCATTGTGTCTGCCATTTTATAAGGAGAGGCAGGTTTCTGTACTTTAATGAAATGCATTTGCCAAGCTCTTCTCTAGAACACAGTTCTGTCTTCCTGAGAGAAAACAAGACAAGATGTGAAGGTGCATTCCTTTTGTGTATTTTATAGGAATTGCCTAGGGCAGGTACCACAGAGAAGAAATCCAATAACGACTGTAAATCAAGAGCACATTGACCAAGCTGCATCTGACATTTAGATGGTTAGGAAATTGTTAAAGTTTCTAGTATAATATAATGACCTTTTATCTCCAGTTTTTAACTTTCCATTTTTTTGTATGTATTTAGTCAAGACAGAGACAGAAGAAAGAAGAAAATAAAGATAACACTCCAACAACCTTTAAATGCTGATATTTGACAAAAATCACCTCATTTCCCACACATACTGCATGAAACATGAACCTGTTAAAGTTGTGCTTGTGTTTCCTGCCCCTCATTGCCTCAGCTATTGTTGTTAATGTTGTTGTGTATTGTTGAGTTAGAATCGATTCATAGCTCAACCTCCACCGGGTTTTCAGAGGCAGATTGATCACACAAGAAGAGATTGACCATCTTTCTATAATTGACCTTTAGCGTTTATGTGTGTGTATATATCTATCTATCTCTTACATTTTTTTGTTTTTCTTATATCTGCTTCTATATTTAGTCTTTTTTTTTTTAATTTTGATGAAAGTTTATAGAGACTTTGGAATTCCATTCATTCATTGTTGTACTTTTCTCCCTGCATGCCCCACCCCCCAATTTGTGTATATCTATATATATCTATCTCACTTGTGTGCTGGAGAAAAGGAGACTATCAATATAAAAAATCAAGAAATGCAGATTTGTCACAGATCAGTTTATAGATATTTTATGTTTGTTAGTTTAATTACTAATAGCAACAGCTTTCCTGCTCTTGTACCACAACCATTTACTTATGCTCTTTCCTTTGGCTACTCTACTGTGTGCCTATGATTTATTTAACAAAGTTCTTGACTTGTGTTAATTCCATAATGCATCATTCCCTGTTACCATTTATTACATAACTGCTATTTTATATATAGCCCTGG
>NW_006399771.1:17959208-18033740 GCF_000299155.1 Elephantulus edwardii | reverse complement strand
GCATCTTTGTGACAATTTGAAACCACAAGCAGCTCCATGAGAGAAAGGTGGATATTCTCCTTCAAAGTGATTTATCCAGAACATCTGCTGAAGGATCACCTGTGAGTTAGTTCTAAATTGATGGCAGTTAGTAGCCAGGAGGGGCCAGTCCTGGGAGAAGGACATCATGCTTAAAAGGGTGGAGAGACAGCATAGGGGAGGAAGACCCTGGGAAACATGGATTGATAGAGTAACTGGGGCAATAGGTATAAGTATGTTGGAGACAGTGAAGCTGGCTCATGATAGAGCAGGGTTCAGAGCAATTGTACATAGGGTCGTTATGAGTCGCAGGCAACTCAATGACACAAAACAACAATGTTCAAAGAGAACAGAAATGTTTGTCTGTGTGTGTGTGTGTGTGTGTGAGAGAGAGAGAGAGAGAGAGAGAGAATGTAGTTAATATGTTTGCTTCAAGACTGCCTGAGCAAACCAAGAGTAACCCTGCCCCTGCCCTCCTGATGGTATTTGGGCTCAAAATGACCTCTTGTTCTAGATGGTTGGCATGATGAGAATGAAGATTTCACATGTTTATGTTGCTAACCTCTTAATGTAAGCTTGTCTTCTGCTTCTGTAAGTTATGAAATTAAGAATTTTTAAAAATAATTTATTTTTATTTGTTTGTTTATTCCTACACAATAATTATTTTGTAAGAAGTAATTTTTTATTCAAGGAATAAATTTATGTCATTGTCCTAAGGTTCTGTTGAGTTGGATACAGTTTATATGTTTTGTGATTTTTATGAACTCAGTCCTGTCTGATCCCATCCTCACACTCTCCGACATGCTGGAGACCATTATCACAGTCACTGTGTTGATTCATCTAATCAAAGAGCTTTCTCTCTTTCTCCACATTCCCCAGCATGATCATCTTTTGTCGAAAGACTGGTTCCTCCAGATAACATGCCAGGAATATGTGAGCAATCTCAACGTCCTTACCTCATTGGAGCACTTTGGTTGTAGTTCATTCAAAACAGTCTTCTTTTTCTTTTGATAGACCATGGAATATTTCGTATTCTTCACCAACACCACAATTCAAAGGCATGCTTTTTCTTCTCTTATCCTTATTCACTGTGCAACTTTTAGATGCATAATAAACAATTGAAAAAATAATGGCTTAGATTAGGTGCACCACGGTCTTGAAACGAACGTTGTTCTTCAGCACTTTGGAGAGGTCCTTGAACAGAAAATTTTTCGAGTGCAACATATATTTTTTATTTCCTTAACTACTGCTGTCATCGGTGTTGATTGTAAATCTAAGTAGAATTAAATTATTAATGACATCCATCTTTTCTCTTTCATGATACTGCTTCTTGGGCCAGTGGTGAAGATTGTTTTGTTTTTAGTTTTAGGATGTCATTCAAATTGAAGCCTGTAGTTCTTCATCTTCTGCAGCAAGTGTTTCAAGTCTTCTTCACTTTGTGCAGGTTTTTGATAAGTCTTACTCCAATCCTGATTCCACATCCTTCTCATATAGTCTGGCTTCTCGAATTATTTAACATTCAGTTTGAACAGACATGGAAACTAATACACATTTTTCCTGGTTTAGAACCCTGTAATTTTAGGGAGTAGTGGAGGCCTAGTGACAAGAAGCTGCACTGCAATCCAGAAGGCATGCAGTTCAAATCTACTAGATAGTCTGCTGGAGAAGAAGGGGCAGTCTCCTCATGTGCCCGTCGGATCCAATTTGATTGTGCACAACAAGAATTTTTTTTAAAAAAAAAAGAATAAAATAAATACACCGAACAACCCTACATTGTTGTTGAATGCTGTTGAGTCAAGCATGACGCACAGAGACCCCATGAACAAAAGGCCTAAAGCCGTTCTCTAACTATCATTATTTCTCCAAGTTAATAGATTTTCCAGAGGCATGTGGTTTAGGAAGTGAATGCTACTCCTGCTTCCAAACCTGAATCAGTCTGGGAGCTCCACCAAACACTACCCACGATGAGTAGCCATTATAGTGTTTGATACACCTGTGGCATAGTTGTTCAGCATTCTAGCAACTCCAAGTTACTTCAGTACAGCAAATAGACAACTGCTGTACCGTTAAAAGAATGTTCATCCCAAATTAATTAACACTTGGCCCAAAGGCCTATCACATTTTTAAATTCAGGCACACCCAAATGCTGGTGGACTATAAAACAGAGATCCCCAGTCTATCGGGCTAGTCCAATTGGCTGACACCCATTTGTAGATGGAAATAAAGCCAAAAAACATGAAACATTCCATATGTGACCCTTATCAAGACGTGAGAAGCCATCTTTCAGCAATGAAACCAATTCACTAGAGCCATCAGTCTGCAGACTTAGCCAACCACTATTACATTTTTAAATTGAGTTGAGTTGTGAAACAACCCTTTAGTGTTCCCTTATTCGGTTCAGACAACTACTTGTTGTTGTACATATAGGTCTTACATGTGGACAATTTAAAGTTTTCTCAGAATCTCATTCTTATCAGTGTTAACCATCATTAGTTAGGGTCCACATAATAAAATGCCTTTTCATAGTCAAACACAAGTAAGTATCTTTTTTGGTATTCTCTGCTTTCAGCCAAGATCCATCTAGCATCAGCAATGATAGCCCTCATACCAAAATCTCTTCTGAATCCTGTTTGGATATTCCCTATTGTCCTGCCCTAGCCATTATTTTTCCCCCCCTGCCAACTTTTCCCTGTCATTTCAAGCAGTCATTTAAATACATTGTGTTTTATTCATATATATTGTGTTTTATACAATCATTCATACATTTCGGGTTTTATATAATTAGTTATTATTCACCTTTATCCTTTTTAATTCATGTGCTTTTGGGAGAGGTTTTTTCCTTTAATGTAATATTTTAAAAGTGTGGGAACAGTAAGAAGCATTTATATTGATTATCTTACAAGGAATCATAAACCTCAGCATTAGAAAAAGTATCAACAATGATCTCAGGTTTTTTCGCTTATCTGAATTATTTCTGTTACTGGAGACTGATGTACTAAGATGGATGGCATTGTTAGGTGCTGTATTACATATTCTGACACATAGTGACACTATGGATAACAGAACAGAACACTGCATAGGCACACTCCATCCTCAGTACTTACTGCTATTCTTGTTATGTGCTGTCGAGTTGTTTGTGACTCATAGTGACCTTATGTATGATTGCTCTGAACTCTGGCCTATCCTGAGCCAGTCTCACTGTCTCTGACACACCTACCTCCATTACCTTAGTCACTGTGTCAATTCATCTCACCAGAGGTCTTCCTCTCCTGTCCTCTCCCTTCACCTTTCCAATCATGTCCTTCTTCAAGGACTGGTCCCTTCTGGCCTTGAGCCCAAAATATGTGAGACAGAGATTCTAAATATTTGCCTCCAAGGAGTAGCTGGGTTGCACCCTTCCCGAGACAGATCTGTTTGTCCTCTTGCCAGTCCATGATCTGTTAGTACTCTTCTCCAGCACTGCAACTCAAAGGCATATATAGATTCTTCTTCTGTCATCCTTATTCATTGTCCAGCTCTTGCATGCATAGAAAGTAATTGTGAAGACCGTGGTTGAGATCAGGCTCACCTTAGTCTCTAGACTGCCATCATTGCTCCTCAGTACTCTGGAAAGGTCCCTGAGAGCAATTTAGTCCATGATTGCTGCTACTGTTTTAGATTATAGATCATTGTTGATCATCTTTTTCACTGTTCCTTGACTTTTTAAACCATGTTATCTATTTCCAGGACTGGTCTTTTCTGATAACATATCCAACATTTTTGAGATTAAATCTCAGCCTTTCTTTTAGGCAGCCTTCTGGCTGTAGACAGACTTGTTTGTTCTCATGGTAGATCATAGTACATTCAGTCTTCTTTCCCAATACTGCCCTTCAAATGCATCAATTATTCTTCAGACTGCCTTATGTATTGTCCTGATTTTGCATGCATATGAGATAAATGAAAATATCTTGACATGGACAAGCATTCCTTTGTACTGAAATTACATCTTTGTTTTTAAACACTTATAAAAGTTATCTTGTAACACATTTCTTCAATTTAAGGCTTTCTGGGTATTTGACTGAGCTTCTGTGGACACTGATTATGAAATCCTTGACAGCTTCAATATTTTCTATGTTTGTCCTAATCTTACTTATTGGTCCAGTTGAGTGGATTTTTTCCCCTTTTTTGAGGTAGAAAACAGTCTGAAGGCTATGATCTTTCATCTTCATTAGCACATCCCACATGTCCTCATTTTCAGAGAGACTGAGTGTGGGGCCTGTTAAATGTGTATATTTCGAAAGTGCCCTAGGTCCCTTTTATCCTTGTAATTATTGAACTGCTTTTAAAAAAAAGTCACCTTAGAGGTTATCTGATTTAAGCCCTTATTTAACAAATATTATGATGTAAAGAGAGTAAATAACTCATTAAAAGTAAGAAAACCCCAACTCCTACTGTGTTAAAAAATAAGAAATGTCCTGGCTCATGTAAGAGGAAACCTAGGAGTAAGGTAAATATGATGTATGCTGTCTTAGGATCCTGACTCTGAATATCTTTGAGCCTGGATTCCTTTTTTCTCGGGGGAAATGTGTTATAATGGCTTCCTGAATGCCAGCAAGATGGGAACTGGAATCACTGGGAGTTCTTTTTCGCCATTGATATTCAGCAGTCGCTTCCTATTATTTTTCCTTGCCTTAGTTGAAGATTTCTATCTCATTGGCCAGAATTGGGTCACAGGTCTACTTCTAAAATAATTACTCTCTGGGAAAATAGAATTACTGTGATTGATGCAGAGTAATTCTTTCTTATCGTTGGAGCTGAGGTCACATTCATGATCTTCCTTGCTACTACTTAGTCAGTGAGAGTGGAATAAATGCTGTGGAAATTGTAAGCAGTAATACTTTAAGAAAAGGAACCATTATTTTTAATTTCACTTTTGAGTGCAGATATAGAAATTGTTCTTACCTCATTGCTATAAGCATGTTCTGTTATTATTTATCCTTCTTTATCCAAATTAATGTCAGGAACCTTTTCTGGGATGCCACTTTACTCCAGACTTTATAGTGTTTGAATTTATAAGAAAGTGCCAAAGAGAAACTCTTTATTATCTTGGTTCTTGAGAGTTCTAGGAAGAAACTGAATTCATTTTATCATGTTCTTGTCACTTTCACTTTGCTATTTTCAGCTTGTCTCATGCACCATGTCTTAGCATGTTGGTGCTAAGAATATGGCATAGAACCAAGCGAAACGAGCCTTGGAGCTCTAGAACATGAATTCCAACTAGAGTCAAGACAAGCATGTATTCAGATTATTATAATATAGAGTCATAAATTCTCTGGTGGCCTAGTGGTAGGAAGTTGTGCTGTAATTCTCTGGTTCTTTTGCAGAAGGAGGATGGACAATCTCCTTCTGTGCGATTACTGCCACTGACAACCTGCTGGAGGATCAGTTATGGGTCACTTCCCACACGACCATATACAACAACAATAGTCAAAGCTTTATCATTAACGGCAGTGGGCACAGGATGATATGGAAGTTGAGTTAGAAGAAACACCAAAACTAGTCTTGAAAGGTAGATATTAGGGGAGCTCTGGTGGCCTAGTGGCAAGAAGCTACACTGTAATCCCAGAGGAACACGGTTCAAATCCACCAGACACTCTGCTGGAGAAGGAGGTGCAATATCCTCCTGTACCAGTCAGATCTGATTTGACGGTACACGCACACAAAATTAAAAAAAAAAAAAAAGAAAGGTAGATATTAACAAAATCTGGCAGAAAGTAAGATTCAGGCTGAGGTGGCCCAGACATTGAGTAGAAAGTACATACAAAGAAATAGTAGGAATAGTTTCCACAACAATTAGGTTTGAAGCCTATAGGCAAGAAAGAGTATGATTTAACCAAATGGCTGTTTTGTTGAGCATTTGAGTACTATAGGACCAGAGATGGTGAAACTGTGGAAGAGTTGTTGTTATGTGTCTAGTCACCTGTGACTCGTAGTCACCCTAAGCACAGTACCTCTGAACCCTGCACTATGCTGAGCCAGTATGTCTCTGACACATCTACCCCTATTGCCCTAGTTACCATGGCAATCATCTGGGGTCTTTCTCTCTTGCACTGTCCCTCCACCCTTCCAAGCATGATGACATTCTCCAAGGACTAGTCCCTTCTGGACACATATCCAAAGTATCAGAGATGAAGTTCAAAATCCTTGCCTCCAAGGAGCTGCTTGGTTCCCCCCTCAAGAAGAATTGATGCCTTTGTGTTGTGGTGCTGGAGAAGAAGAATCACTGATGGTAAGAGTAAGGAGACAGCAGAGATAGCATCTGAAAGGACTTTGTGAGTCACACTACAGAGTTAAAGACTCTATGCTGGGGTCATAGGAAGCCACGGAATGTTTTTTAAGTAACAAAGTGCTATTATAGAACCTGAACTTTCAAAAGATGACTGTCTCCTCTGTATGAATGATGGATTACAGAAAAATAAGGCAGGAGGAGGTTAAACCATTTGAGAAGTGGTTAGGGTAGTCCAGGTAAGAAATACAGATGGCCCGAAATCAGACTGAGACAGTGAATTACAAAGAAATAAATTTAGGAGGGTTAATAAATAAGGCTCTGTGTGTGATTAAGTGAATACGTTAGTTTGAGAAGAGGCTTTCAAAAATGGGCCAGTTGGTGATGTCTGTCAGGCACTATAATGACCACAAAAGAAATAATTCTTGTGGACTCTCCCCTTCTAAACTCATTAATATCTCTGGGGCAAAATGATGAGAAATTTTTATCCTAACACAGTAATACCTTTTAAATTATCAACTGTTTCCCCCATAAACTGTATGCTTGGGCAGTACCATTAATGTAACTCAGCATATATTTTTGTTTATGCTCATCTTTTAAAAAATAACATTTTATTTGATCCTCTAACATATATCACCACACTACTACATTATTATTGATCATGTAGGGTTTGTGTTTGGTAAAAACTGCTGTCAGGGACCTGTCAAAAGTATTTAAGAGCATTGATGTCAGTCTAGAGACTAAGGTGTACCTGATCCAAACCATGGTCTTCACAATTACTTGCTGTACCTCAGAGAGCTGGACAACCAATAAGGATAATAGAAAAAGAATTGCTATCATTGAGTTATGGTGCTAGAGAAGAATATTGAACATACCATGGACTTCTAAGAGAACAAATAGATTCTCCTTAGAGATAAGTAGTTTGAAGCTTCATTTGACATACTTTGGTAATGTTGCAAGGAGGGACCAGTCCTTGGAGCAAGACATCATGCTTAACAAAGTCAAGGGACAGCAGAAGAGAGAAAAATCCGGAATGAGATGAATTGACTCAGTGACTGGAGTAATGGGTTAGTGTGTCAGAGACAATGAGATTGGCTCAAAATAGACCAAGGTTCAGAGCTGTTACACATAGGATCGCTATGAGTCGCAAATGATTTGATGGTACGTAACAACAATAGGTTTGGTTTTGTTTCTATTTTCAATTTTTGGTTATTTTTTCTTTTTATTTAAGCAATTTTCTTTGCAGTTTATTTCTTCTGTATGTCTTATTAAAATGGCTTGTGTTTATTCAATATGGTGTTTGAGAAATTAAAGTATATTTTAAAATGTACATATGCATGTTAACAGGACATTATGGAATGTGAAAACCATAAATACATACTCTTGGTCTAGAAGGTTAAACGCACTGGAAATTATTTATATTCTCATCATCAATGTGTAAAATGTGAACAATAAGTTGCTGCATTTATAATATTTGTTATATGTCAACTATATGTAGAAAACTGATAAATTAATAAGAATTAGTTGATAAAGCTTTTCCACGGTAATTATTTTCTCATTACTGCAACAGACTGAGCTTTCTAAAATAAAAATAATCAAGTCTCTATCAATAACTATAAAGCAATTAGACTTCTCTTACTCAGACGTTTCCTATTGCTGGTGGTGATTTAGAAATTTCTTCCCAGCTGCAAATATATTTCACTATTTCATCAAGTAAATCTACTGTAACATGAAGAAGATTATGTGTATACTAATTTCTTTAGCTTTTTAGTTGAGAAAAAAATGTTGATAGAGCTGATGATCATCTATACATTGTGAGTTCACATATCCAAAACAAGTGTGCTTAGTATTTAAAGACACTGGAGTCTTATGTTCTTATATGTTGTTGTTGTTGTTTTAGTCATCATGTGCCACTAAGCTGTTTGCAGTTTGTAGCCATCATATGTACAATAGCTCTGAATCCTGCCCTACCCTTAGCCAATCTTACCATATCTGACAGACCTAATCCCATTTCTTCAGTCACTGAGTCAATCCATCTCATCCTTGGTCTTCCTCTCCTTTACTGTCCCCCCACCTTTCCAAGCATGATGCCCTTCTCCAAGGATTGGTCCCTCCTGGCCATGCGCCCAAAGTATGTGCGATGAAGTTTCAAAATTCATTACTTGAGGGAGCAGCTTGGTTTCACCCTCTTCTGGAAAGACCTATCTGTTCTCCGGGCAGTCCATGATATGTTCAACACTTTTGTCCGGCACAAGAACTCAGAGACATTGATTCTACTTCTATAATCCTTATTCATTGTCCAGCTCTCTGACACACAGCAAGTAATTGCAAGACCATGGCCTAGGTTAGGTGCACCCGTCTCCAGACTGACATCGTTGCTTTTCACTACTCTAGAGAGGTCCCAGACAACAGACTTTTCCAGTGTAATTCGTCTTTTGATTTCCTGAGTGATGGTGCCAAGAGTGTTAATTGTGAAAACAAGCAACCTGAAGCTCTTAACCATCTCAGTCCCTTCTCTGTTTATCATGAAGCTACCAATTGGCCAAGTGGTGAGAATCTTTGTTTTCTTGACATTTCAGTCCATATTGAAGACTACTATCCTTCACTTTCTGCAGCAAAAGCCTCATATCTCCCTCAATTTCAGCAAGCAAGGTTGTGTCATTTGCACAACACAAGTTGTTGTTGAGTCTTCCTCCAATCCTGATGCCACATTCTACCTCCTAAAGTCCAGCCTCCCGAATAACCAGTTCCACATATAGATTGAAAAGGTATAAGGATAGGATGCATCCCTGGTGCAC
Organism: Elephantulus edwardii; assembly: GCF_000299155.1. NCBI lineage: Eukaryota > Metazoa > Chordata > Mammalia > Macroscelidea > Macroscelididae > Elephantulus > Elephantulus edwardii. The sequence continues at coordinate 18,024,659 of NW_006399771.1, read as the reverse complement.
ACTTTTCCTGATCCTGAACCATGAAGTGTTTCCCTCTTCAGTTCTGACTACTGCTTCCTGGTCCAAAAATAGGTTTTGCAAGAGCACAATCAAGTACTCTGAGATTTCCTTTCTCCTCAAGGTTAGCCACAATTTGTTGTCATTCACAGTCAAATCCCCTTGCATACTCAATGAAACACATATAAACACTACTCTGCTATTCGCTGAGATCCATCTAATGTTGACTATGATGTCCCTAGTGCCACAGCCTCTTCTAAACCCAGCTTGCACATCAGACAAGTCTCTGCTGGTGTACTATTTCAGCTGTTTTTGGATAATTTTCAGCTTATATATTTTCCAATAATATTTCCTTTACATTTGTATCTCTTTATTCTTGTGTTTGAAGGAATATATGTGATGGCCTTGCAGTTTGTGATTTTTGACAAAGAAATATTAATCGTAAATAGATGACCTTTGAATCTTTTCACTCTTAACCAGACTGCTTATTACAAACATTACAATATTACAAATATTGTCTGACTCAATGTTTAAAATTTAAGCTACAAAATCATACTTGGTATTCTCTTGACTCATTTCTTTTAGATTATATTATTTGGGAGCAAACATCTTAAAATTCCTAAGGTTTAGTTGGTTGGTTTGAGTTTTGCCTGTGACCTTATTGGAAAGATTACATAATGCAATTTATCCAAATTACTTTTTATTGTTGTTATTGTTAAGTTGAACTTGACCTTCCATTGAGTTTTCAGAGGCTGGAAATTGCTTGGGAGGAGCTTGGCCAGGAGAGAAGCTGGTGGAAATTTGAGTATTCTTCATTAAGAAATTAAAACAAATGAAACAAGCATAATAGTACGCCATGATTTTAAAATTTAAGCTTAAATAAAGATCTGAATGATCATGAGGAAAGAGTTTAAGAGGTATAACTGTCAATAGAGAGCTCTGTTTGCTGAGAGGTAAGGAACTCTACTGCCAGTCAAAGGCAAATATTTTGATGCAACCAGCAGCTCTGCTGGAGAAGGATGGACAATCTCCTCCCACGTGGTTTACAGCCTCTGAAAACTTGCTGGGGATTCACCCGTGAATCAACACACATGACAGCAATGAACAACAGCAAGCAGTCTTAATGTTTAACGTCAACATGTTAGCATTTGTACTAAAGAGAAAGGAATAGCCAAAGCTGCACGAAGAAGTGCCTAACCGTGAGATCTTTGTTGTCCAATGAAGCAAAAGCTACTTGTTGAGTTTAGTATGATGGTGTGCTCTGCTCCATATAGTCACTCAGTAACAGAAACTGATGGAGTCCTACTTTCTTTTGACTCTACTACTCGGATATATGGCTTTCTCAGCTCTAGCACTTTGATATCAGACCTTTAGATATTCTATGTTCTAAGGGGGGAAAGTAAAATTCATTGCCAATGAGTCAGACCTTCCAGTGGGTTTTCAGCGGCTGTATATAGCACAAGTACATGGCACAAGAGACATAATACTAGAAGAACAATGGAATATGGAAGCAAGGATTTTGAAGCTCCATCTCACTTACTTTGGGCACGTGGCCTTGGAGAAGAACATCATGCTTGGCAGGGTGGAGGGAAGACCCCAGATGAGATGTATTGACATGGTAACTAGGGTAATGGCTTAGGTGTTTCTGAGTCAGTGTGACTGGCTCAGGATAGGGCAGGGTTGAGAGCTGTTGTACACAAGGTTTTTATGAGTCATGGGCCACTCGAAGCAAGAAATAAAGGCGAAAGAACTACTATTGCAGACAAAGTACGCAGGGATATACCTTTTTTTATTACAGAATCAAGAAACAATCCTCTGAGATTTTTATTCGAAGGAGGATGGAGAGAATTTTTATTGAGTCGTTATTTCATTTAAGACATCATTTTGCCCTCTTGCTCTTTTTGTAGTGTGAGTGTTCAATAAATAATACATTCCCTCTTCTACATGTTGCCACCTAAGAAATTGTTTAGCTGAAAAACAAGCCAGATGTTTTCACACATTGTTCTTCCTTCTCTGGTGCTTTAGAAAAAAACCCCAAACTAAAAACTAGCTGTGTAGATCATAGCTTGCTAATTGTTTTCTGTGCTGTAAATTTGTGTTGTGATGTGAATTAGAATCTGGTGTCAAGCTGAGTGTATCTTATCCATTTACTGGGGAATGGACATATGCACCTTGGGCTGTCCCTTGGTGATGATGCTGGTTGACCTTGGCCTCTGTGTGTGCCTGGTAACTGATTGGATGAATGTGCTGCTGAAGAATGACCAGTTGCTGGGCCTGCAGTGCTGACAGCAGCCATATTACAGACACATTGCCAGTAAGACCTTCATTTCATGGTCTGATTCGGCAGGGAGCATGGCTGTGACACAGAGCACATTCTCATAGTCACGAAAACAAATGAGAAGATGGAAATTTTTCTAGGAGGCACTTATTTATTTCTTTATGGAGTGATTCTTTTTGGCTTTAATTAGACATACTAACTGTATCACTTTTAGATTGTTCGAGTAGGCCTAAAATATAAAGCCTGAGGATACACTTTTCACATGATGTGTGCTGGGGCTTCTATGGATGCACGAGGACTGAATCAGAATGTTCTTTAGTTGTTACCTAAAGTGGATTTTCCTGTAAAATGTTGAGCTTAGAAAAGACATTTCCTAGACAGAAATGAACTTGAATGGGAAGAACCATGCCTTTATCTCTCTCAGTTTTCATACTTCTCCGACTTTCATAAGATCAGAGTCATTGACTAAGGGGGAAAAAAGATATAATTTGTGAGTATTGGCTGTGTCATGGTAGAGATTGTTTTGTAATCACTTTGGAGATAATGTGCCTATTTTTAGGGAGCCCTGGTGGTCTAGTGGCAAGAAGCTGCACTGCAATCTCGAAGGTAGGTGGTTCGAGGCCACCAGTTGTTCCATGAGGGATGGCTAGGCAGTCTCCGTCCATGTGATTTATTGCCGCTGAAAACCTGCTGTATGGTTGGAATCACATGGTTGAATTAGGCAAAGCTTATTTTACTTCCTGTTTCAGTAGTGAAATTGAACTTGATTCTTAAATGGAGCATGGTTCCTTATGGACAATAATTTATATTTTAGTCTTAAAATTAAGGCATACTTCAGGTAAACTGTAGGCTCAGTTTTATATTCACAAAATAAAGGGAATATTGAAATAAAGCAAATATCAATACAATGAGTAATACATACATTTTTGTTTCTCAGTGCATCTAAAAATGGCCTAGTTAGTAGATATTTACACTGTAAACCCAAGTGCCAATAGTTCAAGTACACCAGCTCTCCGTAGGAAAAATGTGGGCAATCTCCTTCTGTGTAATTTATTTCCTGTAAACCCCGTGGAGGTGGGGGGAAGCTGTGAGTCAGTTCTTATTCAAAGGCAATTATGGAGGGAGACTATATGTATTCTATTAAGTGCACAATAGTATCAATAGGGAGTCTGAGAAACTGTGAGAATTGAGAAAATGGATCACAGAGACAAATTAGCAAATGCTGTTGGAAAAATATCACAAATCAACTTATTCCATGACTGGTCACCAAAACCAAAAATGAAACCCACTGGTACTGAGTCAGTTTAATTCAAAGCGACCCTTTAGGACAGAGTGGAACTCCATCCACTATAGGGTTTCTGAGTGTATTTTCTATGGGAATATATTATCAGATCTGTTTCTCATAGAGTTCAAACCATAAACTTTTCTGTTATTAACATGACACTTATGGAATGATTGCTACCTTAGAAAAAATACAACATATGTGTATCCTGATACAGTAAAATAAGGCATATTTTACTTACAAGGCATATATAATACCTTTGACTACAACATGTATATTAAAGTTATATCGTAAAATGGGGATATGTTTTAAATATGTCAATTACCTTAGGTCATGAATCCTCAGTAATTAGATTATTTTTTGGTTTTCACGAGGAATATGCAAATTGATACTAAAATATGCAGGGACAGGAGACAAGAAGGATGTAAGACAGAAGGAAAATGACATATATGGTACTGAAAAAGAAATTGATAATCTTGTTGTGAATATTTATGTGTATTTTATGTGTTACTCACCAGCAATCCACAGCTCTGTGTTTCCTCTTACACTGTGTCAGTTTAATAAGCAAAATATAATAGGAGTTATTGTTGTTGTTGATTGTGTTGAGTTGAGCACAACTCATAATGACCCTATAAACAAAAGGCCTGAAGCCTTTCTATATCTATCTACTTTTATCAAAGTTCATAGTTTACAGAAGCATGTTGTTTAGGAAGTGGATGCCACTCCTGCTTCCAAAATAATAGAAATAAGAAGTTTTAATGGGAAATCTTCAATGCTAAGTCAGTGAACTCTATTCTTAATGCCTTACAATTCCTATTCAAATCGTGATGGTCTGTTGATCTTCCTTCAGATTCCATAATTTTATCTAATAACATTCCTTTTTCTAATATAAAAGTCAATGTTCATATTGGAAGGTTGAGAAATGCATAGAGTCATAAATAAATTATAAAATTTGCTTAAAGATAATCTGGAGTTGGGAGAAGTGAGGGATTAGATGAGATAATACTGACTCTGTTACTGACTGAGTGATAAATACCTAAAGGCTAATAGTACTGTTCTATTTTACATGCTGTTGAACATTATTTAGATAAAAATAAAACAAGCAAACCCCTAATAGCAATATCAGATAGTCCTTCTTTTAAGAGAGAATTATATATATATATATACACACTGTGACACTGATATGTCAAATGTGATAATGGTTACCCATGGTGGACAGTGTTTGGTGTAGCTCCCTGATTTAAACAAGCTTGGAAAGACAAGTGGCTTCCTCTTCCAAAATAGCTTGCCTCCAGAAACTCTATGAAAATGGAGAAACGACAAAATTTATACAAGTGTTTACATCTTTTCGTTCATACGGTCACTCTGAGTCACCTATGACTCGACAGCACTTAGCAACAATAACAGCAACAACAACAACAACAACATAGAGAGAGCTCTGTTAGCCTAGTCGATAGAAAGCTATGCTACCAAGCTAAAGGTAAGTGATTTAAATCTGTGGCCCTTAGGCCTGAGTGTTTTGGGTCAATTATTCTTCTAAGTGGCGTAGCGCTTGTCCGTCAATTTGCTGTACAGAGGAAACTCGTAGTTGTTGTGATGCTGAACACTGTGATACTGATGTGTCAAAGGCGATAATGGTTACCGATGGTGGACAGTGTTTGGTGGAGCTCCCCAACTAAAACAAGCTTGGAAGCAGGAGTGGTATCCACTTCCAAAATAGCTTGCCTCTGGAAACCCTATGAACTTGGAGAAACCACCAAAGTTATACAAGTGTTAGGTCTTTAGTTCATAGGGTCGCTATGAATCATCTACAACTCCACTGCATTTAACAACAACAGCAATAACATACATGTACACATATTTTTTAGGACCTTTGTTTACCTTGTGGGTAAGGAGTTGAACTACCAGTCCAAAGGCAAGTGGCTTGAATTCACTAACTGCTCTGTGGGCAAAGGCTGATGAAATCTTCTCCCATGTGATTTACAGCCTCTGAAAACCCAATGAAAGGTCAGCAAGGGGCTGGGGTTCTGACTCCATCACCATGTCAGATACAGAAATAAATGTGCACAAAACATACATATTCATCATTTTTATTTAAACAAACTTGAACTACCTCCATTAGTTAAAAAGAGGACTTATCATACTAAAAAGCCTTTGGCAGGCTCAACAGTAAAGTCGGTTTGACATTTGTTGACATTGCTTTGAATGGCAATATTTGTTTCCTAGTTGAAGCTAGTCATGTAGCTCTTTTTTTTGGGGGGGGGTTATTGACAGTAACCTTTGGCTAAAACATAAATTTCATCTATGTATTAGATCTTTGCTTATACACATCTTGAGTGGTTTCTGTAGGATAAAATGTCTCTCTCTCTTTCTCTCTCTCTCTCTCTCTGTGTATGTGTGTGTAAATAGAAAGACTGAGCATCTACAGAAATCTCATTCTCTCTTCTTTTTGCTATTTACTCCCCTTGCTTTGAAAGAAGTAATGAGGGAAAACTGAACATAATCGTTCAACTCAGAGAGTGAGGAATGACCCAATTAGACTCCCTCTTGCTTATCATATCCCACATCCTCTTTGCCATCTTCTTATACTCTTTCACCCGAGGCCCAAGGATGTCAGTTTCTTATAATACATGCTTTATTCCATACCCCAGGCTGAGTAAATAAAAGTTTTCTGTAAGGTAAAACATCAGAATAAATTATTAGATAACATGATTCAAGGGATCCTCAGAATAATATTAAGCTTTATGTAATAATAATTCCTGTGCAACATTAAATTTTAAGCGTCTTATTTATATGTACACAAACTCTATAATTTTCACTTATATCCTTGTAGAAAATGACATACTTCTGCTTTCTGTGTATGGTTTTATTCTCTAGAAGTGAGTGAGAAGCATTTCTGGTAGAGTTGACCCTCATCACTCTATATTAACATTCATATATTAAAGGAAGCTAGAGGTCTATACGTGGGAAAGAAATGCACTGATTATTACAAATTTATTTGGATCCGGAAGCAATGGAATACATGATTTTAAAATATTTTTCTCCATCTAATGCATTTCCAATGCATTTTTTGTCAAGAAGACAAAGATTCTCACCACTTGGCCAACTGACCACACCATATTAGATAGAGAAGAGATTGAGGCTGTTAATAACTACAGCTTGCTCAGATCCACAATAACCACTCTTAACACCAGCAGCCAGGAAATCAAAAGATGAATTGCATTGGGAAAATCTGCTGTCATGGACCTCTCCAGAGTGCTAAAGAGCAACTATGTCAGTCTAGATACAAAGGTGCACCGAATCCAGGTCATGGTATCCTCAATTGCATGTTACGCTTCAGAGTTAGAAATTGATAAAGGATGACAGAAGAATAGATGCTTTTGAGTTATAGTGCTGGAAAAGAGTCTTGAATATATTAGGGACTTCCAAGAAAACAAATCAGTCTGTATTGGAGAGGAGGAAACCAAGACTTTCCTTGGAGGCTAGGATTTTTAAGCTCTGCCTCACTTACTTTGAACACATGGCCAGGAGAGATTGGTTCTTGACAGCACAGGAGAGGGAGACCTGGATGAGATGGATTGATATAGTAACTGGGGCAATGGAGGTTGGTATGTCGGAGTGAGTGAGACTGGCTCAAGACAGGGAAGGCTTCAGGGCTGCTGGACATATGGTTGCTATATGTTGCTGGCAACCCAATGGCACAATAATAACAACAACCATAAAATACTATAAAAGGTTTGGAAGCAGGAGTTGCATCCACTTCCTAAACAACATGCCTCTGGAATCTCTATGAACTTTGATAAATGTCGATAGTTGTAGAGGGGCTTCAGGCCTGTTCATATGAGTCGTGCTCGACTCAAGGGCAACAACAGCAACAATGCATTTCCCTGAGCTCTGATGTCCCAGTGGTTGAGAAGCTGCACTGTAATCCCAAAGGCACGAGGTTTGAATCCACCAGCTGCTCTTCGAGAGGATGGGCATTCCTCTTCTGAGCAATTAACTGCCTCTGAAAACCTGCTAGAAGTTCAGCTATGAGTGGCTTCCAACTTGACGACTCTAGCACTTGCAAAACGCAAATTCATTGCAGTGTAATTGAAACTGAGTCATACTTGACCTTTCCATGGGTTTCCAAGGCTGTAAATGGCAGGGAAGGGGAGTGCCCATATTTCTACCACAAAGTCCCTTGTGGATTCAGACTGTCAGAGGAGTGCAGCTTTGGGGGCAGCAAAGCAACTACCTATGGACTAGGCTCCCCATGACTTCTTGTCGTTCTGTATCATCAGCCAGAACTGACACATAGCTTGACCCTCCAATAAGCTTTTAGAAGCAGAGAATCACAAGGAAGGAGATTGTTCATTGTTCTCATGCAGAACAGACAGTGAATTAACCCTGTATCTTTGGGATAAAATTACAACTCTTTACCACTAAACCATCTGAACTCACAACCTGTGACACGCCTTTTTTCTTTTTTTTTAAGGGTTAGGGTAAGTCATAAGGTTATAATCCAGACGAGCAGTAGAATACAGTCAGAACAGTTTTCTGAAATGTTCACACTGGCACCACCTCAGCCTTGAGCCCTACGGCTTTAGACCAGTGTGACAGAGTTCTCAGTTTTGTCAATATTGACTCACCCCTCCACCCCTGCCCCAAGTTACCCAATACATTTAGGCAACGGCCCTTAGTTTAGCTCTGGTTCTGTCCTTGGGGGGGGGAGGGGGGAGTGATTTGGTGGGGGGGGATTGAATGCAGGCAGTAGTCCCATCTCTGGTTGATTCTCTCTGATTCTCTGCTTCAGCCCTGGTGGCTGCTGCTGCTGCTGTAATTCTAGCTGACTCAAGCATGTCTGGTCCTGAAGCCATTCACTGCATACCTACTTCTCTTTTGCTGGTTGTGAGAAAGAGACTAGCTAACCCTACTTAAATAACACTTCTAGTACATTAAGGAGTGCTAATGGCCTAATGGTTAAGGTGCTGTACTGGCAACCCAAGGGCAGGTGGTTCAAGTCCACTACTTGCTGCACCAGAGGAAGCTGAATAGTCCACCCCATACAGTTTTCATCCTTTGAAAACCAGTAGGGGGTCACCTATAAGTTTGTTCCAACTTGAAACCACACATGGCAATAATATATGAGGCAAATGGGAAGTTTTCCGCACTGAAAGTCTACCTTACTTTGTGCGATAACTTCCCTTTGCCCACATTTTTAATACCATTTGGGTGTCTATTTCTACCCATACTATAGTAATAAGAAAAGTGATACAGCACCTGAAATGCAGGTTTGTCACTGAGCTCTGAGAGTAGGATTTTAAGCAGAAGCATTCAGCCCTACACAAGTGTTAAGTGAATTGTAACTTAGATTTTAAAGCTCCGTGATTTGTGGCTACTTTTACCAAATTGAATAATCTATGCACACACATGTCTATATGGCAAGAGCTTAGTATGTTGTAAGTAATTTGTTGTTGTTGTGTGTCATCCAGTTGGAACTGACTCATAGCTGACCCTCTGGTGGGTTTTCAGAGGCAGTAAGTAGTATGGGACGAGATTGCCTACTCTTCTCCCACAGAGCAGCTGGTGGATTTGATCCATGTGCCTTCGGGATTGCTGTGCAGCTTCTTGTCACTTCTTGACACTTGAGCTCCCTTTTAAGTAGTGGAAGAATATTTTTAAAGCTTAATCTGAGGATTTTTTTTTAAGTCCTGAATTTTAAATTTTATATTTATTGTGAATTATTCTCTCAGTTTAGTTACTTGCCTGATTTATATCATTTATATCATTTAATGGTACATAGTTGACTACAACTATGAATAAAATTACTTTTTATATGTATATGTCACCTTTTCTACTAATTTTGCTTTCATTTTATGAGTGTGTTTCACATGTCAGAATGTCATCATTTAGTAAAAACACTCAATATTATTTTTCTGTACATAAACATGTGCACAAACCAAACATATTGACCATTTTAATTTAAAGAAATTTGGACCATCTCAATTATTCGTTACTGGGGACTCAGTGTGCTCAAAGCCCGAGGCAGGCTCACAACCAGTTTGAAGTGTGTGAAGGCTGCCTTCAGCGGTACTGGTTTCCTAGATGAAACTATTAATGGAGGTGAGTTTGGCAATTTTAACACTAACCTTGGACTAAACAGCTGGCTCAACCTGTACGTTAGCACTGCAACTCCCTATGGACTAAGCCATCCTCTGTATAAAAATAGCAAAACTCTTGATAAATATCGCGAAATCACAGTGAGCCATTACTTTTAGTCAATTTGTATCAGCTCTGTAGATCTAGATAACTCCAAAAATTGAGTGGATGTTCTTACTAAAAGTCAATATTTTATTTAATTACTCTAGAATTTCTATTATTTGAAGGGGTTGACTATTAGTCAAGCCAAACTCTCAAGCATCTTTGCAGAATTATGTTTCATTTCTATGGATTTCATTTCTTGCACCTAGTTTCCTGTTAAAATGTTTACGTCTTCTGAATTTGATTTTCCTTTCTCCAGGGGAAAATAATTTTATTCCGGAATTAAAGTTTAGTCTGAGATTCAGAAAGGTAAAGTAATAAACCTTTCAATTTCTTCAACTGGATCCAGGTAACTTATTTTCCAATCAATAAAGCATTTTGTTGCTTTTATAGAAAACTGAGTACTCTCAGTTACTGAAGATTTTAGCTTAAAATGACCTCTCTTTTTTATTTTCTCAGTATAAGTGTTGGCATTAGGTATTTTTCCAAGATGTGAAAGGTACACCATTTACTTCTTAAAATCACATGTAGTTTCTTTGGAAAGTTAGGGATTTGGGCTGTATTTGTGTTACTTCTCTCTTCAGACTCTGACAGAGAGGAATAGATTTTCTTAACTGTTCACCTGCCTCTTAATACATCTGCTGCTTGTACATAGTTTTGTTTCCTAAGCCTCAAAAGCTTCAAACATCCTTGAGTGAGGCTTTCATCTCCCTCACTCATCTTGGGCCTCTTCTCTACCCTTTCCTGTTCGTAAGTTCCTTGGTCTCCTTTTCCTCTGCTTTTATTCCCCTTGGTTTCTTAATGTAGCAGTAACATTTTTAAATTATTTTTGTTGGTTCTTTTGTATAGGCTCTTAGTAAGGAGGTGGAGCAGATAAGGGAAAATACATGAGAAAAACAAAATTTTAGACAAAGAACAAATCTATTGCCTTTGAGGATAATGGAATAGCTGCTCATTTTGGGACATTTTTGGTTGGTTAAAGGGCATGCGTAACCAACTTGTTTCAGAATTTGTTCAGGAGAACAAGACAGCCCGTAAGATCAAATCTGTTCTAAGCTGAATACTGCTAACAGTTTTATCCATACAAACAATAATACAAACAATACAGTTAAATCTTTCTAGAATGAAGGGCTAGTAGAATCAGAGAAGACTTAAATACTGAATAGAAGAGGGGTCAAATGAGTATTGTCCCAATCATTCCACACAGGGGAAAAAAATAAAGTTTCAGTAAGAATAAAGCCTGAATATCTATCACAGCTTGGCCCTTGACTCCATGAACTTTTAAATAAGGGAGAATCATTTTAGTCTATTTGTTTCTTTCTCTGTTTTGATGTGCACACATGCATGTATGTTTATGTAGTTTTTTCTTATGTGACAGTTGAAAGTAGTCAAGGCTGACAATGTGTGGCTATTCGTAATCCATCTTGGGACTCAAGCTTGTTCTCTCTTACTACTGACATTTTCAACCTACAACTTTTGTGCCAGGGCCCAAGAAAACACTCTCTGTCCTATCCATCCTCTACTCAGTGGAAACAGTAATGATTAGGTTAGCATCTACCCATTTCTTCTGAGAGTAGTGACACAGTTCAATTCTTCCTAGGTTCCATTAGGGAGCTCTGGTGGCCTAGTAGCATGATGTGTCAAATGGTCACTATAAACTATACATAAGGACAACTGGGAAGGATCTCTAATTACACAGTTGTTTGACCATTTCATTTGTCACTTTCATTTTAAATTACCACTATTAAAGGGAATAGAGATTGGTATATATTCATGAACAACCAGTGGTCACTGTCAGAAGCATGACATATATTACACAAATAATTCTTTATTTGAACTCTGGTTCTCGTTGGATCTGAGTCATATAATTTTATGAACTTGTATTTTTGGCAAATGGGAACCTATGTTCTTAAGAGTAACTAGATATCATCTTAAAGAGTCGGCATGGAACTAAGATAACAAACATGAAAGATAGTTGCTCACACCAGTTTGTCAATTTCTTAAGGGTATTTGATTTTGGTGTTGGAAAAAAATACTGCGTAGATCATGGATTATAAAGGATAGGCAGAATACTCCTTAGAAGCAAGGATAACAAGACATTGGTTCATAGACTTTGGATATAACAAGAGAGCTGGTGAACTCAAACCACCAGCCTTTGGGTTGGAACCATGGCTTCTTGCTCACTAGACCACAAAAGTTCCCCATGCATATAAATTTCATGGGAGGAGATTGCCCATCTTTTTCCTGAGGAGCCACTTGTGCATTTGAACCACAAGAGAGCTGTGGTCTTTGAATTAGTACCGTTATTCTTCATAGATTGTGACATTAGAACTAGCAAGGCAAGTTTGTTTCCCTCTCCCTCTGCCTCTCTCTCTCCCTCTCTCTCTCCCTCTCCCTCTCCCTCTCCCTGTCTTTCTGTCTCTCCACACATAAAGGCTCATTGTGTTTGAGTCTGTTCCAGGTAAGCCACCCTATAGGACAGAGCTGATGTGCTCCATAGGATTTTCAACTTTATGATTTTTACTAAACAGATTCCAGTGTCCTTCCCTCATGGAGTACATAGTGGGCTTGAACCATTGCCTTTGTGGTTATCAGCCAACTGCTTAACCACTGTATCAAAAGAGTTGGTGAGTGATTTCTGAAATACTATAAATGAAACAAGCAAAATGTAAGTAAGTGTCTATAATATGCTCCCACTTAAGTAAGAAGTAACAGATTTAAGAAAATATACATGCTAATTTATTCAGTAGAAATATGAGAAGGATAAATCAGGAACTACTGAGATTATTACCTTCAGAGTATAAAGGAGCAGAGGATGATGTTGTTTATGGAGAACAACATTTCTCTAAATATAGCTTTTCATTCTCGCTGGATCTCAGAATCATATACATCTGTTATATATCCAGAAAATAATTTAAATTAAACAGGGTGGGGGATGGGAAACAGAAAATAGCAAAGCAACCTCACTGTATCGTAGACAATGATGTAACCATATTAAAAGAGCAGAGATAAAGAATGGAGTTAATATTAGTATCTTTGAAAAAGAATATTTTATCTTTATGTTGTATGAAAAAGAACTTTATACAAAGGCTGTGTTTTAGTTATTCATCATCAATATATTGGTTGGTAGTTCTAAAACAATTTTACATTTTACTGGGATGGAAAATAGAAGAAAATACATTTCCAATATTGAGAGTCAGATTTCTCATTGTCTGGGAAAGATGTTAGGAGAAAAGAAAAGAGTGAAGAGATGACTAGAGTGAAGCCATCATTGTGGATGACACTTAGAATTACAGTTTGCTCTCATAGGTAATAATATATAAAGTTTAATAAATACAACCTCACATATAGATATGTGTGCATGCCTGTGTTAGCATGCATCTATTTCCCATCTCTGTCTAATAGAAAATGACTGTATAGACACCATGATCAGCAAGGGGACCAGCAGCAGCGAGGCTATCGAAGAATCAGTCCTTGGTTTCTAAGTATGATCCTTCAATATAAGGAGCTTTCAATCCTTCGGAAAAGTAGTTCATTTCAAGATCGGGACAAAAGAAATGTGACATGAGCTTGGGACATCTGGGTTTTCAAAAAGGAAGTGCTTCAAATATAGATGAGGGAAGGGTATTGAAAAGATAGACACTAAACTGATGGAGCGTCTAATGGGCACACCTGGAAGAATTTGAGCATGAAAATAAATAATGTAATTATTATATTTTAATTTATAGCTTAAGGGAAAATATCAGGTGTGGCCTCATAGTAAGAACCTGTGCTGCAATCACAAAGACATGTCATGTGGTTCAAATCCACCATCTGTTCTATGGGTGAAGGATGGGCAGTATTCTCCCTTGAGACTTGCTGCCTCTGACAACCTGCTGGCAAGTCAGCTATGAGTTGATTGTGACTCGACAGCACACAACAACAACATCACTGTGTTTTAATTCATCACCTAAGAAAACATACTAGAGAGGAATCTATAATGGTTGAAGATGGGGAAACTCCTTTATCCAGTAGTTTGAATTAGTCATTTAAAGGAATCACGGAAATAGAACATCCATTTCGGACAAAAACCAAAGTACAATTCTTGTAGGGCAAAATCCATGATGGATGCTAAAATTAATGGATTAAAGAATGAAGATAAATAAGATCTATTCTCAAGATAACACTCCATCAGTGTTTATTCTTTTCCAATGGAAAAAAAATGCCATGTAGTGAAACATGGCAGATAAAGTGAGAAAGTTAATATCAATGGCAATAAAACATAGTGATGTTGTTGTTATTGTTGCTGTTGTTAGTTGCTGTTGAATGGCCTTTAATTCATGGTGGCCTTTTGTTCAACAAAATATAATATTATCTGGTGTACACTGGCATTATTTATCCTCAGAACAGAGCAAGGAAACACTGCATGGTTCAAAATTGGGAAGGGCATACGCCAGGGATGTGTCCTTCTCCATACCTTTTCAACCAGTATGCAGAATAGATTATCTGGGAGGCTGGGCTCTATGAGGAGAAATGTGGCATCAGGATTGGTGGAATCTCTATCAACAATCTGTGTTATGCAGATGACACAACCCTGCTTGCCGAAACTGAGGAGGACCTGAAGTGCTTGCTGCAGATGGTCAAGGACTGCAGCCTTCAATATGGATTGAGGCTCAATATCAAGAAGACAAAGATTCTCACCACTGGACCAATTCGCAGCATTATAATAGATGCTGAAGAGATTGATATTGTTAACAACTTTACTCTGCTTGGCTCCACAGTCAACACTCTTGGCACCAACTGCCAGGAAATTGAAAGACATATTGTGATAGGAAAGTCTGCTATTTAGGGACCTCTCCAAAATTCTGAAGAGCAATAGTGTCTCACTGGAGACTAAGGTGCGTCTGATACAGGCCATGGTCTTTACAGTCACTTGTTATGCATAGGAGAGTTGGACAATGACCAAGGAGGATAGAAGGAGAACTGAAGCCTTTGAGCTGTGGTGCCGAGAAGAGTATTGAGGGTAACATGGACTGCTAAGAAAACAAACAGTTTCATCCTGGAGAGGGTTAAACCAGGCTGCTCCTTGGAGGCAAGGATTCTGAGGCTTCGTCTGACATATTTTGGACATGTTGTAAGGAGGGATAGGTCCTTGGAGAGGGACATCATGCTTGGGAGGCTGGAAGGACAGCACAGGAGGGGAAGACCCTCTATGAGGTGGATTGATTCAATGACTGGGGTAATTGGGATGGGTGTGTCAGAGGTAGTGCGATTGGCACAGGATAGAGGAGGGTTTAGGGCTGTTGTACATAAGGTCGCTATGAGTCGCAAGTTGCTCGATGGCACATAACAACAACAGCAACAGCATGATGCACTGGGAAACTCAGATCATTACTTCTGTGATCTCCTCCCCAAAACAAATATATAATCTTAATCTTATTCCCTAATAGAGAAACAGCATCAGAAAGGCATTTTTGAGAACAATTGGAAAATTCAAATAAGGTCTGTAGCTTTAGCTGGCATCCTTTTACAGATGTTAATTTTTTGAAAGATACCAATGTTAAGAGAAGTTGGGTGAAGATCATAGACACTCCCAGTCTCTTTTTTTTTACTTTAAAATAGTTTAAAAATTAAAAAAAATTTATGCGTCATGTATTTATATTGTAATTTGAGAAGTGAAATGCTTTTATATGATAGAAAAAGGGAGATTTAAAAAAAAATGTCCCAAATCTTTTTAAAGAACTTTCCATATGGTCTTAATTCATCCGTAAGGAAGAATAATGATCTCTAGATGGTTCATGTAGGTCAAAAGTAAGACATATGTGTTTTACCAGCATAGGATCCAAGTGGACTAAAAAAAAAATATCTACCGAGCAGTTAATCAAGAAGCCCATTGAGGTCTTTCTTGAGGTCTGTGCAATTTTGATGACACTGTTAAAGCATTTGTATAAAAGAGAAGGACACCTTGTTCCATGGGAGACATAGATTCAGAGAACACCTGGTTCATCTGTCCTCAAAGAAAATACTAAGTACATTGAGGGTATGGGAGATTAAGCTAAAGGCTAATGTGTGTAAAAAGGAAAGAGTTAATAGGGACATATGAGCAATTGTTGTTTAAGGTTTGGTTGAGTATGACTCATAGCAACATTATAAACAACAGATATGAACTCTGACCTATCCAGTGCCATCCTCCTCATCTCTGACACACTTAAAACCATTGCTACTATTATTATGTCAATCTATCTAATTGAAGGTCTTCCTCCTTTTAATCAATGTTCTAACTTTCCAAGCATGATGTTTTTCTCCTAACAATAGTCTCTCCTAAAATATGCCCAAGGAATATGAGATTCACTTTTGTTATTTTTGCCTCTAAGGAGCACTCTGGCTGCACTTTCTACAAGACATATCTGTTTAATCTTTTGGTAGTCTGTGGAATATGCACTACTCTTCTTCGACATCACAGCTCAAAGGCATCAATTCTTCTACTGCCCATCATTCTTCATTGCCCTGCTCTCAGATGCATGGCAAGCAATTGAAAAGACCATGAACTGAGGCAAGTGCACCTTGGTCCTCAAACTGACATCATTGCTCCTCAATAATTTGGAGAGGTCCCTGTCTGCAGACTTACCTAAAGTAATAAGTTTCCTGGTCTCCTGACTGCTGGCACCAAGGGTATTGATTATGAATCCAAATCAGATGAAGCTGACAAATGAGCAACAGCTGTAATAAAATGGCCCAGAACTTCACAGGACAGCAGAGTTAGGAAGGAAAATGTAGAGTTGAGAGATTACCTTTTTACATAGGACAGAAATTCAATTAAAGCACAATTAAAGATGTGCTTTTTCCCTTGATGGGTTGGTTGACCTTTGATTTAAGGCATCACAGACATGTAAATGTTCATTAGGTTTCTTATTTTGTAGTGGAAGAATCTGAAATCCATGTAGAGACAAATCATAGTCATTTTCTGCTATTATATTGTTTTTCTTTGTACAAGGTATGTTACTTAATAGGAACTTTCTTAAGACAAAGAAAGTATTTTGTAAGTTATATATAGCATTCTATATCAAAGTAAGCAATAGTTTTACAAATGCTTTCCTCACATTTGTGAGGTAGGCATTATTACTGTTCTCCCTTATAGAACAAATAATCCCTGAGCATACAGGCTATTCTAGTAAGGGGAACAAAATGAACAAGAAAGGAGTACTCTTCATTTGAATTCAGGATCTCCACCACCACCACCTACTATTTATATGACCTTCAGTAATTTTGTTTTCACCTGTCTATGCTTATAATTTCGGAAAGTAAAAGTTCCAGTCTCACAAGTTTTGAGTAACAAGACAATGAAATGATACTCATAAAGCACTAAACAGCGTTTGGCTTGTATGAAGTATGTGTAAAATTTTGCTATAATATGTGTCCATTTAGGATATTATTAGATAAAATAGTAACCCTCCACCACCAACAGCAATAATAGAAATATCTTTATATGACTCTCATTGTTCTTGTCATCAATTATGACCTATGAACAACAGATCTGAACCCTGCCCAGTCTTGTGCCATCCTCACACTTCGTGACACACAAGTACCTACTGTAGCAGTTACCATGCCAGTCTACCTGATCAAGGGTCTTCCTCTCCTTGGCTAACCTCTATCTTCCTCAGCATCATGTCCCTCTTCAAGGAATAGCCCCTCCTAGTAACATGCCCAAAGTATGTGAGACGAAGCTTCCTCCAGTGAGCAATCTGGCTGTACTCTCTCCAAGACCTATTTGTTCTTCTTGCTATCCATGGGATGTTCATTGCTCTTCTCTAACACCACAGCTCAAAGACATCAGTGTTCTTCTGTCATCTTTATTCATTGCCCAGCTCTCAGAATGCATAGCAAGTAATTGGAAAGACTGAACAGAGTGTGTGTGTGTTGGTGGTGGTGGGGGATTTCCATGACCCCCATTAACAGAGTTTAAATCAGTTGCATTTTCTTCCTTTGGGTTCAATATATTTTTTTATGTCCTGAAAGAACACACATTAATCTTACAAGCATACCAAGAAATTCCCTTTGTTTAGATCCTAAAGACTTTAGCTTTAATTATACCTGAATATAGTACAAAAGTACTTCTATTAAGAGCCATCAATAAAACCCAAAATGTGTTGTACCTTAAGAAGCTGAAATCTCAAAGACATGCAGTTTGAATCAACCAGCTGCTCCATAGGACAAAGACGGGCAATCTCCTCCAATGTGGTTAACTGCCTTTGTATACCATACCTGCTGAAGGGTAAACTATGTGTTGGCTGCAACCTGAAGGTACTCAATAACAACAGTCATAAAGAGTAGTATCCGGAATACTGTTGCTGAAATAATTTAACAGAGTGCATACTTTATTATGTATGTATTATATAATGAATGACTGAAGAGGACTTGAGGCATTTGCTACAGATTAAAGACTGCAGCCTTCACTATTGATAGAAACTCAACATAAAGAAAACAAAGGTTCTCACCACTGGGCCAATTGGCAGCATCATAATAGATGGATAAGAGATTGAGATAGCAACTTGAGTACATTCCTACAGACACCATATAAATCTATCTCAATGATATTCTTCTATTGCTTCACTGACCCTTTCCACCTTTTCAATCATGATGTCCCTTTCCAAGGAATAGCCTCTCTTAACAGCATGACCAAAATATGTGAGATGGAGCTTCACAAACTTAACCTCCAAGGAACATCCTGGTTAAACTTCCTTCAATACATATCAGTTTCTATATTTTTGGCAGTCCATGGGAAATCCAAAACTCTTCTCCATTACCACAACTCAAATGATAAGTCCATGGCATTTCTTCATTATAATTTAAGGCAATACAGTATGCTAGTAATTGAAATAGTGAGGGGTTTTTTTCCTTGAAAATATAAGGAATGTACCATGTATAGATTTTTTCTTTTGTTGTTATTATTCATGCCTTTATTTTGTTTATAAATTTATTGAGCTAGCTGATTGCTATTATTTGATAGTCAAGGTTAAAACTTCATGATTTAATAAGGCAAATGATGGCTTTATTTTTTATGAATGAATATAATTCACTACATGAATAATATGGTCCGCTGTAACTTCCCAAACAAACCTGAACATCATTCTCTCCCCCCACCCCGCTGAAGTGTTCTTGCTGTTTTCTCTTTTGCATCAAGTACTGCAAACGGAGATGCATCAGTCATGTTCAGAGAATAGACAGTTACCATAATGTATGATGCCTTTGAATTACAATGTTGACAAAGAATATTGAATATACCATGGACTGTGAAAAGAGCACACCGATTCTGTCTTGGAAGAAGAATAGCAAGAATAAAGTTCATGCGGTTGGCTAATAGATTTATCCTTTCCTCTGTATTTATTTTCCTACTTCTTATTCTCACAATCATTTTTAAACTATATACTA
Organism: Elephantulus edwardii; assembly: GCF_000299155.1. NCBI lineage: Eukaryota > Metazoa > Chordata > Mammalia > Macroscelidea > Macroscelididae > Elephantulus > Elephantulus edwardii. The sequence continues at coordinate 18,005,451 of NW_006399771.1, read as the reverse complement.
AGATAATTTACTATAAAATAATAAAAGCCTTGAATGTACAATGAAAGAACATAATGTCTGGAGAAGTGTTAGAGTATAATATGGATGAAAATATCTTCACTAACCATCATATTTCTAAAAGTATCAATATTAAACTTTGTATGAATAGCTATACATAATCAAACATCTCTTTGCATTTCTCTGTAAGCCTTGAATATTAAAGTTTATATTTTAAAATATTGTTAGTTTTATAGAAAAATTTTCCTTAATGAGAAGACCACCTTCTAATCTTCCAAATCAGATAACAACTATTCTCTCAGAATTTCACCAACTTTGTTAACAATCATGTATTCAAGGCAAGACATTCAGTCGCAGGTTTTCTTCTGGCCCGAGGGCCAAATATATAATACCACCATACCAAATCTAGAGGAGACCTACCCTTACTTGGAAATTGTCATATTGTGACGGTAATGAGGTGCAAGAGGAGGAGCAGAGACACTAAGTAAAAACATAGTGGAGCAGAAGCTCAGTGGCAAGAACCTTTTCCCCGTTACTGTCTCAGACAAAAATCTTTCACTGAAGCTGGAACAAGTATTTTGGACTTACATCTTCCTAAACGTGAGAACGGGATCATCATTAGACACCAGCAGCAGTGCAAGGCTTAAGACTTCACCGAAGTGACTTGTGGCCTAAGCCATCATATCAAGCAGTGGCTGGGGGATGGAGGTGCTGCCCAGGGTAGGCAGGAGTGCAAGGGATGCTATGTCTCTGGGAAAGGAAGGGAGAAGACATGCATGCAGGGGTGAGGGAGACATGTAATGTATAGGTTATTTTTGCAAGGGAAAGAGTCATCTGCTGCTTTCAATAAATGCTCGTCTGACAGATACTGTTCTAAAACTAAGCATCAAAATTAAGACAGGCTAAGAAGAAAGATTGGGCATCTATTTCTGAAATATAACAAGCCTTCGAGAACTGTACATACAATAGAGCACACTTAGAGTAGACTAATAGATATGACAACTAAGGCTTAGTCCTCAAATTTGGAAACATAAAGGAGGATGAACAGTTGTAAGTAGAAACTAATGACTGGAACATGGAATGTATGAATGTAGGAAACAGGACATCATTAAGAAAGAAATAGAACACATAAATATTAACATATTAGGTATAGGCAAAATGAGATGGATTAGCGCTTTGGGACATTTTGAATCAAAAAATCGTATCATCTATTACAGTGGAGGTAATCAGGTGGGAAAAAAGAGTCACTTTCATAGTTAAAAAGTCCATTTCTAGATTAATCTTGAAATACAATGTTGTGAGTAACAGGATAATATCCATATGCATAGCAGGAAGACATCTTAATACCACTATCATTCAAATGTGTGCACCAACAACCAGAGGCAAAGAGGAGGAAGTAGATGATTTCTACCAACTTTTTCAGTTGGAAATCAATTTAATATGCAGTCAAGGTGCATTAATAAGAATAGGTGACTGGAATGCAAAAGTTGTGAACCAGGAAGAAGAATCAGTAGTCAGAAAACATGGACTTGGTGACAGAAACAAGGCTGGGGGTAGAATGATAGAATTCTGCACAATCAATGTTTATTAATTACAAATACCTTTTATAAGAAACATAAACTCAGGCTATACACATGGATTTCACTTGATGATATGCATAGGAAAATTGTTGGATAAATTTAATATCAGCTGTGAAAACTAGACCAGTTGCTGATTGTGGAATAGACCATCAACTACTCATATACAAGTTCAAATTAAATTTATAGAAGGTCAAATCACATACAAAGGAATCAAAATTTCATCTTGAGTCTATCCCCCCTGAATTTAAAAACCAACTCAGGAACAGGTGTGAGGCCTTGAATTCTTATGGACAAAACCCAGATGAGCTGTGGGAAGATACTAAGAAAATTTCCCATGAAGAGTGCAAAAGGTGGAGGAAGAAAGAAAAGATGGAAGAAGGAAAGACCAAAATGGATGTCAGAAGGGACTCTGAATATTGCAATGGAGTACTAAGAAGCCAAAATAAAGGGAAGAAATTAAGGAGCTGAATGGAAGATTCCAAAGGACAGCTCAGGAAGACAAAGCAAAATATTACAACGAAATATGCAAGGAGCTGGTGTCCAAAAGTCAAAAGGGCCAAGCTCGCTCAGCATTTCTTAAGCTGAAGGAACCAAAGAACAAAACAAATTCAAGCCAAAGGTTGCAATCCTAAATGATACTATGGGCATTTTACTGAATGATGTAGAAAACATTAAAAGAAAATAGGAGTATACAGGATCCTATACCAAAAAGAATTGGCTGACACAGAAGATTTCAAGTAACAGCATATGATGAAGAGACAATGGTGAAAAAGGAGGAAATGCAAGCTGTTCTGAAGGACTTGGCAAAAAATAAAGCCCCAGGAATTGATGAAGTACAAATTGACATATTTCAACAAAAGATATTGTTCTGAATGTGCTCACCATGATGTGCCAAGAAATCTGGAGGACAACTACTTGGCCAAATGACTAGAAGGGATCCATATTTAATCCCATTTAAAAAAAAAAAAAGATGACCCTAAAGATTATGAAAGTTATCCAACAATATCACTAATATCACATACAAACAAAATCCTGGTAAAGATTATCCATAAACAGCTGGAACAGTACATTGACAGAGAACTAGCAGAAGTACAGCTGAATTTAGAAGAGATCATGGTACTAGAGACATTATCACCAATGTCAGACGGATCTTGGCAAAAAGCAAAGAATACCCGGGGAACGTCTTTTCTGCATTTCATTGACTATGAAAAGGCATTTGACTGTTTGGATCACAACAAATTGTGACTAACCTTAAAGAGAATGTGATTCCCAGGACACTTGATTGTGCTTATGTGAAACCTATTCTTGGACTAGGAAACATTCCTTGGAACAGAATAAGGAAACTGCATGGTTCAAAATCAGGAGAGAAGTGTGTCAGGGATGCATCATGTCTCCACACCTTTCCAAACTGTATGCAGAACAGATCTTTTAGGAAGCTGGGCTTTATGAGGAAGAGTGTGGCATCAAAATTGGAGGAAGACTCATTAACAACCTAGGTTATGCAGATGGTACAACCTTGCTTGCTGATAGTGAGGAAGACCTGAAGTGCTTGCTGCAGAAGGTCAAGGACTGTAGACTTCATTATGGATTGAAGCTCAACACCAAGAAGACAAAGATTTTCACCACTGGGCCCATTGACATCACTCTGATGGATGGAGAAGAGATTGAGGTTGCTAATAATTACAGCTTGCGCCGCTCCACAATCAACACTCTTGGCACCACCAGTAAGGAAATCAAAAGATGAATTGCACTGGGAAAATCTATTGTCAGAGACCTCTGTAGAGTACTGAGAAGCAACAGTGTCAGTCTTGAGATGAAAGTGCACCTGATCCAGGCCATGATCTTCACAATTACTTTTTGTGCATCAGAGAACTGGACAATGCCTAAGGATGACAATGCCTAAGGATACCTTTGAGTTGTGATGCTGGAGAAGAGTCTTGAGCATACCATGGACCACCAAGAAAACAAGTAAGTCTGTCTTGGGTAGGGTAAAACCAAGTTTTTCCTTGGGGGCTTGGATTTGGAAGCTGCATCTCACATAATTTGGGCACATGGCCAGGACGGCTTGGTCCTTCAAGAAGAACATCATGCTTGGAATGGTGGAGGGACAGTGCAGAAGAGGAAGACCCCAGCTGAGATGGATTCATATATGAGGACAATGGGGTTAGGTGTGTTGGAGTGAGTGAGACTGACTAAGGACAGGGCAGGCTTCATAGAGCTGTTGTACATAGGATCGCTATGAGTTGCAGGCAACTTGACGGCACATAACAATAGTCTATCTGTAAACGACCAATGGCATAAAACATACATTTTTCAGAGGGAGTTCTGGTGGTTAATAGTTAGAAGCTGAGATACAATAATGAAGGCATGTGGTTCAAATTCACTAGCTGTTCTGTGGGAAAAGTCGGGCTGTGTTGCCATTTACTGCCTCTGAAAACCCATGGGAGGGTCAGTTATGTGCTATTTCTTAGACAGTGATACATAGCAGCAGCACATTTCTGAACACTCTTTTATGCTTTTGTTTTGCACTGTTGAGTTGGAACAGACTCATAGCTGATCCTCTAGCAGGTTTTCAGAGGCAGATCATCACACAGGAAGAGGTTGCCCATCTTTCTTTCATGGAACAGGTTGTGGATTCAAACCACATGCCTTTGGGATTGCGGCAGATTCTTACCACTAAGCCATAAGATAAAGTGGCTTGTTTTCTATGCTGACAATAGTAGAACCATCAATATTTCTTTTCATTTCCTCTATTTAGATCTCTATTTAGATCTATCAGTGTTCTTATAAAGATACAAGAGCCCTGATGGGCTCTTGTGTAACAGGAAGTGTGAGGATGACACAGGATAGAACAGGGTTCAGATCTTTTGTTCATGGAGTCACTATGAGTCATATTTGACTTGATGGCGCCTAATAACAACAATATAAGGAAACAAGTGAAAAGGTGTGGTGTTTTTATTGTTATCTTTTCCATTCATTCATTGTTGCATATTTTCCTCCCTGCCCACCCCTCCACCCCACCCCAGTTAGCTTGTCTCTTTGAAAAAAGAAAAAAATTCTTTTACTGTTATACAATCCTCCTCCAGCCCCCTATCCACTTTACTATGCAGCTCTTATTCTGGACTCTTGTAATGCAAATAATACCTAATCATGTATTCCTTTTAAACAGTTCTCTCCCTCATCTGTTTCAATGCAGTGTACATCATTTATCCCTTCTCTTCCTAGTTTCCCCCAATCTTATGTCAGTTTTGTTCAATAACAGTGGTATTATTTATTATTTGTCCTTTTGTGACAGATATTTCACTCAGTATAATGTCCTCCTGGGTCACCTATTTCATATAATATTTCATGAATTCCTTGTTTTTCAATTTATAGAATTTATAGAATACTCGAGCACCATAACACGATAAAGGTAAACAACCCAAATGAAAAATGGGCACAGGATATGAACTTCACCAACGAAGACATTTAGATGGCAAACAAACACATGAAGAGATGTTCAAAATTCCTAGCTCTAAGAAAGATGCAAATCAAAACAAATATGAGATATCATCTCGCCCCAGTAAGAATAGAATAATTCAACAGAGCAGCAAACAACAAATGCTGGCGAGGTTGCAGAAAACCTGGAACTCTTATTCACTGTTGGAGGGAGTATAAAATGGTGGCGCCCCTGTGGAAGGCTGTATGGTGCTTTCTCAAAAAGTTGCAAATAGAAATACCATTTGACCCAGCAATTCCACTACTGGGAATATACCCTAAATAAACCATAACTTCCAACCAAGCAGATATACGCACACCCATGTTTATTGTGGCTTTGTTCACGGTAACAAAGTTTGGAAACAACCTAAGTGCTCATCAACAAATCAATGGCTAGAGAAATTCTGGTACATTCACACAATGAAAAGATGTTTTTAATGTGTATTGGTGCATTCTGACAATTGTCTGTAAGAATTACATTGCAGTTCTATGGAACTGTAAGAGCCAATATTTTACTATTCTGTTTATGATACCAATTCTGTAGAGACAAGACATTCCAAATATCAGTGAATTAACATAACTCGGGTTTAGTTTTTGCTCATATCACAGACTGACGGGGAATCAAACAGCTCTACTTGATGTCTCTCTTCCCACAGTAGCTCCAGGCTTCGGAAAATGTTGAGAACTCATGTATACAACTGTTTCCTTTGGGATGTGACATCTCGTTTCTGTTATGAGTGAGACCTAAGAATATCTTGGCATCTTTGACTGAGAAATTCTGTCTCCCTGTATGCACAGCAAGATAAAATGGTGTAGGGAACAAAACACAGTTTTTTTTACAACTGTGAATAGTAAAATATACAAATATTTAGTTGTATCAAGGAAAGAATGGATGAACATAGCCAGATATTTACAGGACACAAAATAGTGGTTGCTTTTCCCCAGATGCCTTCTTTTCTCTCCATCTTTATACTATGTAAAAGAGTGATTCTCCTTTGAATGCTATTCCTCTTGATTTTTTTCTTCACAGTATACCATAAGTAACTCCAGTAGAAGATCTCCTCTGTTTTAGATGTTTACCAGATTTCTGATTCTCTACTTAATGGAGAGAGTTGAGGTTGTTGTTTTGTTTTAATTCACAAAGCAGCATTTACTAATTTGTTTTGGACTAGTATTCAGGGACTAGAATATAAAGATCATTGGATGTATAATGGAAAGAAATCATAACTTGTGATGGTATAAAAATCACTAATATACATACATACGTACATGAGTGGCATCCACTTCCTAAACAACATGTCTATAGTTGTAGAGGGGTATCAGGCCTTTTATTCATAGAGTCACTATGAGTCATGCTCCCCTCAAGGCAATCAACAACAACAGACATATCTCTAAGCTATAAATGCAGTGATCAACTTTAAAAAAAGACTCTTGTCTGAGAAAGTGATAGTCTCTGTGTCAGGGCATCTCCTTGAGTGTCTTCAGTTTTTTCCTTACCCTCTCTACCTTTCCCAGCATGATGTCACTCTGCAATGAATAGATAGTAATAAATAAAAAGATCTGTGAATGAAAGATCTGAACACTTGTACAACTTTCATCATTTCTCCAAGTTCATAGGGTTTCCAGAAGCAAGCTATTACAGAAGTGGATGACACTTCTGCTTCTAATCTTGTTTTAATCAGGGAGCACCACCAAACATTGTCCACCATGGGTAACCATTATTTCATTTGACACATCAGTGTCTCAGTGTTTAGCATCACAGCAACCATGAGTTACCGCTGTACAGCAAATGGACAGACTAGTGCTATACTGCTACGAAGGATGTTTGATTAAATAACAAAACCAGGCCTAAGGACCGTAAATTAAAATCATCCAGCTTTGGCTTGGTAGCATCACTTTCTGTCCACTAGGCCAACAGAGCTCTCTTTGTGTTGTTGTTAAGTGCTGTGAAGTCATAGACAACTCATAGTGACACTATGAATAAAAGACCTAAGCAGATATTTCTGAAGTGGATGTCACTCCTGTTCCAAGCTTGTTTTTAATTGGGGAGCTCCACCAAACACTGTCCAGCATGGGTAACCATTATCACATTTGACACATCGGTTACTTAAACCAATCAGATCAATCTTTGATAGTCTCCATTCTACCATTGTTGTTATTATGGACAATTGAGTCGCTTGTGACATAGCAACCCTTTGTATAACAGCCTTGAAACCTACTCTATCCTATACCACCTATACTATCTCAGACACACCTCCCCTCACTACCCCAGTGACTGTATCAATCTATCTCATCGATGGTGTTCCTCTCTTTCTCCATCCCTCCAGCTTTCCAAACATGATGTCCCTCTCCCAGGACCAGTCCCTTCTTGCAACATTTGCAAAGTGTGTCAGATGAAGCGTCAGAACCCTTGCCTCCGAGGAGCAGCCTGGCTTCACCCTCTCTAGGACAAACCTGTTTGTTCTCCTGGCAGTCCATGGTATATTCAACACTCTTCTACAGCACCACAGCTCAAAGGCATCAATTCTCTTTTTATCATCCCTAGTCATAGTCCAGCTCTCTGGTGCATAGTAAGCAATTGCAAAGACTATGGCCTCAATCAGGCACACCTTAGTCTCCAAACTGATGTTGCTGCTCTTCAGTACTCTGGAGAGGTCCCTGACCTTATAGCCAACTTTCCCAAAGCCATTTGTCTCTTGATTTCCTTGCTGCTGGTACCAAGAGTGTTGATTGTGGAGCCAAGCAAACCACAGCTGTTAACAATCTCAATTTCTCACCATCTATCATAATGCTGCCAATCAGCCCAGAAATGAGAGTCTTTGTTTTCTTGTTGCTAAGATTCAATCCATAGTGAAGGCTGCAGCACTTGATCTTCTGCAACAAACTTGAGGTCTTCCTCAGTTTTAGCAAGCAGGGTTGTGTCATCTATATAATGTAATAAGGAGATATTATTTCAATGGGAAAATCTTAGGGACTTCTCCAAATGATTGAGGAGTAATGATGTCAGTTTGAGGACTAAATTGTGCCTGATTCAGGACCTGGTCTTTCTGGTCACTTGATATGCCTCTGAGGGCTGGACAAAATGAATAAAGATGACAGAAGAAGAATTGATGCCTTTGAGCTGTGGTCTTGGAGAAAAACACTAAACATTCAATGGATGGCCAAAAGAACAAACAAATATTTCTTGGATAGGGTATGGCCAGAGTGCTTTTTGGAGGCAAAAGTGATTAAACTTCCCCTCACATATTTTGGGCATTTTGCTAGGAGGGACTATTCTTTGGAGAAGAACATGGTACTAGGAAGGCTAGAGGGTTAGCGGAGGAGAGGAAGACCTTTGACCAGGTAGATTGACACAGTGACTATTGCAAAGGGCTCTAGTGTGTCAGAAAGTGTGAAGATGGCACAGGATAGGGCGGAGTACAGATCTATTTTTCATAGGATTGCTATGAGTCATACCTGATGTCAAACAACAACCACCATAATCTGTGCATGTTTTTGAGTAGAATTTAATTTACACTTTCATATGAGTAAAGATAGTGGTAAATTGAATTCTACTGAAGTGAACATTTCTTGACAGGCTCCAGGTTCTTTAGATCTCGTTTTTCTTTGATTCTTAGTGTATCTTCCTTGTGTGTGGGGGGGGAGTTCTAGTGCTGGCATAAACCATAGAGAGTAATGTTACTAAACCAGAGGCTACATGTCTCTGGACATTTTAATCCAACTTTGACTCTGAGGAATAGAGATGGGCAATCAACTCCCCCCCCACACACACATTTTTCAGCCTGAGAAACCCATTGGATGGTCAGCTATATGTTGGCCTGCCTTAATGGTAATAGGGAAAGAGATTGTACTTGTGATGTGGTTGAAATTGTTGAAACTGTCTTACCAATTCTGCATTTTATTTGAGCCCATAAGAAGAGGAAAAGAAGTGGCATAAAAGCTATTTCCTTTTGAAATATGATAGAAAGATTAAAAGTCATTTCTACTTGTACTCTATCAGTCACAGCTCCGTCAAAATGACCCACCTCAAACACTAAATTAAAACAGTGTAGGTTCTTGTTTTGAGGTCTTATGGCTGAGCTAATACCTTGAGGAAAAGCACAGGGTGACTACTTGTAACTTTTAGCAGCCTTTGCTCTCTGGACATTTTATACTACAGATACATACACATGGGAAAAGAGGCATGGGTAGGGAATGTGAGAACACACTTTTGTCCTTGGGAGAATGGAATAAGCAATTATCCTTCAGAGAAGAATGAATAGAATAATTAAAAAAATTTAATCTTAAGAGCTTTACTTAGGTCATTAATTCTCAATGTAGTTACTTTTATTATTATCCAGACAAAAGATTGTCTATTTGTTATAGCAACAAGACACAGCCATGTGTTTCAAATCTCCCCTCTGAGAGCCAGTGTTCTTTAAATAAGCAAGTCATGTACAGGCTAAATGTAAGAACTTGATCAAATGAAAGGTTTGATTAAAATTACATAATAAGGCTCTGCATGTTTGTGTGCATATATCATAATTTTATCCACATGTGTGCCATACCATCTGGGTTGTGACCTGAGTTACTGGAAAGTGTGCTTGTGTGTGTCTGTGTGTTTGCATTTCTCTCATCGGCGCTTTGCAACTCCATTTCAGAACTCTTACTGAAGATCAAATTGATGTCAGCCAGGAAACTGTAATTTCCTGTCACTTGACTTTGAATTACTACATTGAGTTTTCAGGCACTAAACAAATTTAGCTGAGAGATACAGGCTTTTTTCTACTTATCATTAGTACCTGAGAATATGAATGTTTTATTCGGTTCTATCTCCATTACACGTGCAATTATTGGCTCAGAGTGATATTCAGCCTTCCTTGCATCCTTTTATCATGAACTAATCAAGTTCAAACTTCCTGCTGAAAACCTGTGCATGTTCTTTCCAGTGGAGACTGCAGAGCCAATTTATCTGATAAAGGCAAATAGCTTACCATTTCCAGTCTACAGAAATGAAACAGAACAGCCATGTTGGGAGGAACATAATGTTTTCCTCTGCTGTTTTTATTTCTCTTGTGTATCACAAGTGGAAAAGATGGCATTTTACAAGAGCTTGATTGTGAAGCACAATACAAAGCATTGTTTTTAATTCTTTTCCTGAGCATTTAGTATATGAGAGAGAAGTTTGTTTTCTTGTAAATTATGACATAGCCTTTTTCTGAAATCTAACTAACAAAATTGTGTTGCCTTTCTAGTTGGCAAGTCACAATGCTCTCTAAGTAGCCACAAAATCAGATTCATTTTTATGTGAGTGTGTCAAGGGCAGGGTGCATTTGTAGGAGAACCAATAGAAATCAGTATCTATTTAATAATGTGCTGCAGAATGAGATAGAGCATAAAGATTTCAAAGGTTTAACTTGATGAAAATTCTCTCCTTGACTAAAGTGAAGCAAATCAACTCTCTGAGGTAGAGGCGAGGTAATGGAAGGTTAAGCTGAGCTTTATTCATCTTTTCTTTATGTAGTCTTAGAACAAGCTCTGACACAGAGAAGGATCTGGGGAAGATATCGTTAATGGAATAATCACAAGAGACCTTCTTGTTGTGAAGGAATTAACTACGTTTATAATTAGTTAATTAAGGTTAAATCAGTTACTATTTCTTCCAAGCCAGCTTTTCATAGTGCCAGAATCTAAGTGGACAACCAGTTGATGACTCGTCACTTAACATTGCCCTCCTCTGTAGAAAATTACAACAGTGCTTTACAGTTAATGGGAAATCTACTTCCCCAGTGTTGCTAAGTGTGTTGTTGTTAGGTGCCATTGAGTCACCACAATTACCAGAGACCCTGTGAACAACAGATTCAAACTAGGCCATGTCCTGTAACATCCTCATGATCTCTGTCACAGTCAAGCTCGTGGTTGTCATCACTGTGACAATCCACCTTGTTGAAGGTCTTCCTCTCTTTCTCTGATCTTCCATCTTCCCCAGCATGATGTCTCCAATGAGTAGTTTCTTTGAGATTATGTCCAAAGTAAGTGAGATGAAGTTACACCATCCTTGCCTCAAAAGAACACTCTGGTTGCATTTCCTTCAAGTCAAACTGTTTGAATTTTTGGCAATTCACAGCATAATAAATACTCTTCACCAACCTCATAGTTCAAAGGCATCAATTCTCCTGTCATCATCCTTCATTGTCCAACCCGCCTAATATTGCTAAATGGTGTGTGAAGGGAGGTCCTTCCTCTGCAGGAAACCTCTTGCTATTGTCCTGAAATTGGTCATTTACCTCATTTCTTTATCTGTTAGAGGTAAGATTGCATTTGCCAACTTCTCATAATATTTTTAAATTTTAGTGTGAATAATTAGAACTGTTAATAAAAGCAGAATAAATAATCTTGATTTCTTTATACTCAATATCTAGCTTTTACTTATTTTGACATTTTGCTTCAGATAATTTTTATAAAGTTACTTTTGCGCTTCTTCTCAACCTCAGTTTTGTAACTCTCAATCCAGAAACCATGACTTTCCTCAATTAAGTAGCTCTGGTGGCTTGGTGAGAAGGACTTGTACTACTAGACAAAAGGCACACACCTGCTGCTCCATGACAGGAAGACTGGTAACCTCCACCAGTGCGATTTGCATTCTCTGAAATTTGAGGTTCACCTGTGTGCTGGTTCCAGTTCAGTGACACACAACAACAAATGACAATGCAATATATTTTTTTTTAGTTTGCGTTCATAAATCACATTGGTTTTTCATTAAATTATTCATATACATTTTATCAAAATAGATTCATGAAATTAATTAATTAATTTGAATGCTTGATCAGCCCTTTATGGTATATTGCCTTTCTCTTTACCCAACTGAACTGTTTAGTAGTTTTAACTCTCTTTTCTTTTTTCTTCCCCACATGCTTGGTAAGCACAATTCCGTTTGTACATAAAGCTTTCCCTTGCTTTTTATAGCAGTGGTTTTATACCATAATTGTCCTTTTGAGACTGACCTATGTAAGGCAGCATAATTTGGATGCTCACAGAGATGGGAAATTCCTCAACATAATTAAGAGCACATATTTGAATACATTGTATAATTTTACTGTATTCATCTGTATGTCTACATTATGTCTGTATTTTGAATTTAAAAATTTTATAAATGATATTATACTCTCTATTCTTGTAATTTTTATGAGTGCAAAACGTTCTACAGTGTATATTCTATTGCCTTTTAGTGTATGGGTTGCTCCTATGAATTGAATTGTTGGATTAGAGTCAGTTGACATTTAACTAGATCTTTCCAAATTGTTGTTGTTATGTGCCATCGAGTTGCTTGCGACTCATAGTGACCCTAACTATAAGAGCCCTAAACGCCATTCTATCCTGTGCCAACCTCACCATCTCAGACACACTCATTCCCACCACTCCAATCACAGAATCGATCCATCTCATCGAGGGTCTTCCTCTCCTGTGCCATCCCTCCACTCTCCCAAACATGATGTCTCTCTCCAAGGACCAGTCCCTCCTTGCAACATGCCCAAAGTATGTCAGATGAAGCTTCAGAATCTTTGACTTCAAGGAGCATTCTGGCTTCACCCTCCCCAGGACAAACCTATTTGTTCTCCTAGCAGTCCATGGTATATTCAACGCTCTTCTCCAGCACCACAGCTCAAAGGCATCAATTCTCTTTCTATCATCCCTATTCACGTTCCAAGTCTCTGATGCATAGCACGTAATAGCAAAGACTATAGCCTGGATCAGGCACAACTTAGTCTCCAGCCTGACGTCGTTGCTCTTCAATACTCTTGAGATATCCCTCACAGCTGGCTTTTCCAATGCAATTTGTCTCCCGATTTCCTGGCTGCTGTTACCAAGAGCATTGACTGTGAAACCAGGTGAACGAAAACTGTTAACTACCTCAATCTCTTCTCATCCATACTGATGCTGCCAGGTGGTCCAGGGTGAGAATCTTTTTTTTCTTGATGTTGAGCATCAATTCATATAGGAGGCTGCAGTCATTGACCTACTGCAGATTGCTCACTATCATATTTCCTTTTTACTCTCCCATCATCAGGTGATGAAATGTTTGATGTTATCACATCCTCTTCAACACTTAATTTTGGTAACATTTTTAATGAATTAAAATTAATTATCTCTTAATTAAACTAACTGTGTTAATTACTAGTTACCATATATTAGAAGCACAATTATTTCTAAGGTAGAGCATGGTATCATGTTTAAAAATTATTACTTTCTCAGTTAATGCATTTTATACTCTTATTGAGTTTTCTCTTAAAGTGCCTATACATATACTTTTAATCAGTTTTCTGCTAAGTTGTTTGCCTTCATAGTTTTTCTTTGTAGGAATTCTGGTTTTGGTCTATACGTTGTTATTAGTAAGTATTGTCGAGTTGGCTGCAACTCGTTGGGACCATTAGGACAACAGAACCCAGTGCCGCCCAGTCCTGGGCTGTCTTCATTTCCTGGGCTGTTGCACCAGTCTACCTTGTAAAGAATTTCCCTCGTGTTTATTCACCTTCAGCTTTACCATCCATGTTGACCTTTTCCAGTAATTGCTTTTTTCTGATTGCATGTCTGAAATAAATAAGCCACAGTTATATCATCCTTGGGTCTGTGGGATATTCTGGCATATTCCATTTCTTTTATTAATTGATTCATTTTTCAATTAGATTTCCTTTTTCTTCCTTCCTTGCTTTTGCTCTTGTATAAAAGTACATTTTGATGGTATATTATATATTTTATCTTTTAGACCTACTTATTCTAAGTAATTTCATAATTTTTATATAGTTGATAATATGCAAATAATATTTTTCTGCTTTCCCTACATTTACCATTTGTATTAGTATTTTTGTGTTTGGGGATGATGATCACCCCTAGAGTTTTTTGCTCTCCTGGACTAATGGTAGGTATCTTCTAACCCCCTCACTGTTGTCCAGTTGATTCTGACTCACAGAGAAGACATAGGACAGAATAGAACTATTCAATAGGGTTTCCAACAAATAAATATGGGGTCAGGCTCCCTCATTCTCCTGTGGAGTGACCCGTGGATTTCAATTTCTGACATTTTGTTAACAGTCCAAAATTTAGCCCACTCAACATTTTTTTCCTTTCTCTATCTCATTGCTATCAAGTCAAAACCAACTCCTATCTGACCCTCCAGCAGATTCTCATGGCTGTAAAGTGAAGGAGAAGAGGTCACCCATATTTCTTCTGCAAAATTTGTTGGATTTGAGGGATACTATTCTTAGTTAGGAGAATTGATCTCTGTGACTACATTGCAAGATCTCCCTTACTCCCACTCCAACAACAACAGCAACAAAACTACTCAGACACACTCTATTGGAATTGGCACCAACTCATACATAGTTGACCTTCCCAGGACTTTTTGGAAGCAGTAAATCACATAATAGATTACTTCTTTTCCTCCCAAAGAAGCCAATAGTGGATTTGAACTACCAGAGAGGCAGTTATTTTTAATTAGCAACACTAAAACTCACTAACACCTAAATCACTAAATCAGCTATCTTTACACATTATTAATATATTTTGAATTATCCTTTTATATTTAATCATGACTAGGTTTTAAATTCCTCAAATATCTTTTAAAAACTGTTTGGAAGTGTACTATTATCATAGTTGTTTAAACAGTTTTTATAACTATTGTTGTGTTATTAGATGCCAATGAGTTGACTATGACTTATGGAAGCCCTGAGCAATAGATGTGGACACTTCTTTACCCTGTGCCATCCTCACTGTCTCTAATATATTGAGCCAAATGCTACAGACACTATGTGAATTCATCTTATTGGATGGCTCCATCCTGACTTTCTCTGACTTCTTCCACATTTTCTAGCATGACATCTTTTTTCTAAGAACTTGCCCCACCTAACAACATGCCCAAAGTACATGAGACAGAGTTTTACCACCTTTACCTCTAAGGAGCTCCCTATCTGCACTTCCTCCAAGACAGACTCGTTTAATTTTTTGGAAGTAAGTATTCTTTTCCAACAGCACAAATTAAGGGCATTGATTCTTCCTTTGTCATCGTTAATCATTGTCCAACATTCCCATACATAGGAAGGCAGGTACACCTTAGTCTTTAAAAAGACACCATTGCTCTATACATTTTGGAGAAGTCCTTGACAGCAGACTTTCCCAGTGGATCATCCCTTTTGATTTCTTGGTTGCTGTTGCTATGGGAATTGATTGTGAATCCAAGTAAGGATAAGTCTACTGAGCCCCATTCAAGACAAAACTAGTAGCAGGATGGATAAGAAAATATGGCCCAAACAAATGAAGACACGCTCAAAATCACTGGCAATAAGAGAGATGCAAATCAAACCCACAATGAGATATCATCTCACCACAGTAACAATGGCAAAGTTTAACATGAGAGAAAGTAATACATGTTGGAGAGGATGTAGAAAGATAGAAACTCTTATATACTCTTGGTGGGATTGTAAAGTGGGACATCCACTGTGGAAAGCAGTTTGGTGCTTCCTCTAAAGGCTGAACATAGAAATTCCATATGACCCAGGTTTCCACTTCTTGGAATATGTTGTTGTTGTTATGTGCTGCCGATTCACCTGCGACTGATAGCGACCCTATGTACAACAGCCCTAAACTCTGCTCTGTCCTGTGCCAATCACACTGTCTCTGACACTCCCATCTCCATTACCCCAGTCACTGAATCAATCCAACTCATAGAGAGCCTTCCCCTCCTGCGCTGTCCCTCCACCCTCCCAAGCATGATGTCCCTTTCCAAGGACCGATCCCTCCTTACAACATGTCCAAAGTATGTGAGAAGGAGCCTCAGAATCTTGCCTCCAAGGAGCTGCCGTTTGACACTTTCCAGGATTAATCTGTTTGTTTTCCTAGCAGTCCATGGTACCCTCAATACTCTTCTCCAGCACGACAGCTCAAAGGCATCAATTCTCCTTCTATCCTCCTTAGTCATTGTCCAACTCTAATGGACAACAAGTGATAGCAAAGACCATGGCCTGTATCAGGTGCACTCTTCTCTCCAGAAAGACACCATTGCTCTTCAGTACTTCGGAGAGGCCCCTAAGAGCAGACTTTACCTGAGAAAATAAGAACTGAGGCACAGATGGAGATTTGTACACAAGTGTTCATAGCAGCATTAATCACCATCACAAGAACGTGGAAACAAATATCCAACCACAATGGAAGGGTTTGAGAAACCATGGTAAATCCACACGATGAAGTACTACACAGCATAGAGGAGCAATTATTTTGAAAATTACTCCCTAACTTGGGAAAGACTAGAGAACATTATGTTAAGTGAATTAACACTGTCCATAAGGACAAATATTGTACAAGAACAAGAAATACAAAGATAACTGGTAAAACGTGTATGAGGATCCAAAGGAGGAGGGTAGGAGCTGAGGCTTGAAGATTGGTGGGAGGCGGGGATAATCATATAATTGCACAATTTGATGGGTCTCGGGAGGGGTAGAAAAAGAAAAGGAGGGAGATCTGATGTGCAAAACAATGTATATGGACTTTGAAAGTAAACCAGCATAAAATAAAAATTTATTTTAAAAAAATAGGATGGTTTTGGGGAGGACAGACTGGGAGAACAGGAATAGTGTGGATAGACAATAAACACTGTAATGGATTAAGGGAAGGGAAGATCAACCTGGAATGAATGGATAACCCAACAATAAATGTGTTGCAATTAACAATCTTGAGAATGAATTATGCACAGCTGATTGAAAGGGGAAGGTAAAAGGGGGGAGAGGTAAAGTGAATAAAGGATAAACAATTGTTCACCCAGAGATAGAAAAAACATTGTGGAGGGCTGACAGGCAGGAATGGGATGGGAAGGGGAAGAGAAGCGAGATGAGTTAATGAATGGGTAAATGGAGATTACAATAAAGATCTATGTTGTTGTTAGCTGTCATTGAGTTGTGTATAATAGCAAGCCTATGAACAACAGATCTGAACTTTGTCCTATCCAGTTCCATCCTCACAATCTCTGAGCCTCTTAAGGCCATTGCTGCAATCACTGTGTCAATCCAGCTTGCTGATGGTCTTCCTCTTGTACACCATTGAAATTTCCGTAGGATATTATAATTAATGTTATTGTTAAGTCCTGTTGAGTCACTTGTGACTCATAGTGACTCTATGAACAACAACTCGGACCCCTGCTGTATTTTGAAGCCAATTTTGTTGTCTCTGACATACCTACCCCTATAACTCCAGTAACTGAGTCAATCCATCTGATCCAATGTCTTTTCCTCCTGTGCATCCAGCCATACTTTCAAGCTTAATGCCCTTCTCCAAGAACTGGTCCCTCCTGGCATCATGCCTAAAGTATGTGAGGAAGAATTTCAAAATCCTTGCCTTGGAGTAGCAACCTTTTTTCACCTTCTCCAAGAGGTGAAATTCAGGGAGACACTTGATTAACTCATTTGTGGTGTCCCTGTAAACAAAATAGGTAATACGAATGGGAAGAGCATCTCTAGGATAAAGAATGGATTCCAGAATCAAATAAATGTGAATTCTAATTCCATCATTTTATTGTTTTACAAGTAGTCCTGGTGGCACAGTGGGTTTATGTATTGAGCTATTAATAGCTTGGCAGTTGAACTTACTAGCTATTCTACAGAAGAAAGTAAAGCAGTCTGTTCCTGTAACATTTACAGCCTTGGAGATTCTCTGGAGCATTTCTGCCCTGTCTGATAATGTTATTGTGAATTCTCTCAATGGCAAGAGGGTTTTGGGTGGGGTTTTTGGGGGTTATTTTTTTTTTTTAGTTTACTATTTTTATACAAATTTACTTAATCTTTCAGTCATACCTCATCTTAAAATAGAGTAGTAACAATCATTCTACATATTCACTTTAAATGTTTTGGAGTGGTGTGTGTGTGTGTGTGTGTGTGTGTGTGTGTATGCGCGCGCGTGTGTGTGTGTGTGAAAAATCTCAGTGTCTTCAGAATGTCTGGTCCTAATGACTCTTCTTTAATATTCTGTGAACCTGTAGAAGCTGAAATGGAAAGGCAGAGTGGAAAATATATGCATGCTTAATTAGTATGTGTATGCTTTTTCTTGCTTTTTAACTTAATGTGGTGTGGATGTCTGTTTTTCAACATTCTTTTCAATTCAAGTGTATAGGTGATCCTTTGATGCCAATGGTATTGTAAAAGGATGCCTTTCCTTCTGCTATTTTTTTAAAAGCAAAACATAGTGTTATCTTTTCCTAAATAGAAAATTTTAGATAAGACCATATGCCATTAATTTTACCTTAACTGATGATGGGGTAGAGAGAGTTAACTATGTTTATTTTTTTCCCCATAGGTTTACAGACACTCTGTAATTTTTATTAACATGGAAAACTGTGAAGAAAGAAAGAGATAGCAGTTGGCGTTAAAATTCCTGGATAAATATTTCTCCTTTTGGAAAGTCAGCATTTAAGAACGATATGCTTATTTGGAAGATCCCGGGAGTAAATTGCAAAGTTTATTTTTTCCACTCGATCAATGGATTTTTCATTCGTTTCCTGGAGCCGGTGAAGTTCAGGGACGGTGTGTGATGGGACATGTGGCATGCTAGTGTGTTCCGAGGGATCGCGTCTTGGATTTGTTTGCTGCTTTTTTGAAGAGGTTCCATTTTGAAGAGCAAGAACCGAATGTGATGGATTTATCTTCAGAAATGAATAGACATGGGAAGAATATAGTGAGTCACAAGCTAGAAGATCAGAAAAAGGTAATACATTGTGGGTTTTTTCCCCTGTATTTTGCCTTTATATTTAAGGAGAATTTAGTAAATAAAAAATAAATATGCTTTATAAGACAAAATATTCTATTTTGTGATGGAGAGAAAAATGAAAAGAAAAAAAATGAGCCCAATCAAAACTACCTACTATACAGCTAAATGCTTCTTGGATTTGGGTTCCATAATTAGCTAGTGATTTTGTTTCACAGTCTTCTGAATGTGTCTATCCTGTAAGTTGGCCATTGATTCCACTGTTTTCTCTTACTGTTGGCTTCATACTAATGACCTGCTGGTCAGACCTCATGTGAGCAGCTTTTTGAGATCCAGGATGATGCTGAGTTATGGAGAGTATCTGGAACATGTTGGCAAAAAGAACATCTTGCTGCCATTTGAAGGCATACGTAGCCTTAGAAGCTATATCCTTGAATATGACAGCTTAGACCTTATCACTTTTATAGCAGGTTTGGAATGAGATCTTGTGACAGCCATGTTCATGATCATGTGCTTTGGTTTCCGTCTTCAAGTGTATGTTTGAAGGAACTAATAGAAAATATCTAGCGAAGAATATACTAATATGTGGGGCGGGGAGAAAGTTAAGTTTAGAGAGCTTCTGTGTAAGAAACCAGGAATTAAATACTGAAGGTTGCACTTGAATTTCATTTTTGTGACTTTTAGAAACCTTTACCTGATAAACCACTGTGCTGAGTTAAGAACCACTTGGAGAATACTTCTTGGAAGGGTCAGAGATGGTGGCCAGGAGAGCTCACCCCACTCATAATGAAATATATTCTCTCTGCAGTGCTTTCATTGACACTGTTAGTACAAAGAGGTGTGTGGGGACCCCATGGCTAAGATACAAAATTAGGGAATAATAAGATCAGGGAAAGGCTGTGTTTTGCTAGACTCATACCTAAGAGACTTGATTAAGGTTTGTTTTTCCATATATCTTGGAAATTTAGTTTGCTAGTCACTTTACAAGTCTTGTGATATAGCTGACCCTTTCATGTTTTTTGACGGTAAATTTAATCAAGTCTAGAGTCAATAGCTTATTACTATTGGGTCAATATGATGAGTGCCTTCTGAATAGGGACTACAATGATTCTTCTGTCTTCAACTGAGGCAGAAATGGGTTATTTATGCCAACTGAGGTAAATCTCAACAAATACTAAATATTATGATATCCAGCACACCTGGAATCAATTTTTGCTACAAGGTAGATATGAAACTTGTTCACAAATATTACAAACGATGATATAAGTGTTAAAAATGTTTGGAAGTCCCCCTCATCCTTCCCCTGCTAGAAGTAAGGGTTTTAATTCAGGAGAGCTGAGGGAATAAGTTTCAACCTAAAGCACTCTTTGGAATTGATCTATTGAAAATCCATTTAATTGTCTGTATCCATGTTTTTTTAAATGTCATTATTACTGGTAGTAATTTGCCTCCTCTATTGATTGAGTGAGGGAACTCTGGTGGCCTAGTGGCTCGGAGCTGCACTGCAATCCCAAAGGCGTTCAAGGCCAGCAGCTCTTCCATGGGAGAAGGATGGGCAGACTGCTTCTGTGTGATTAGTTGCCTCTGAAAACCCACTGGAGAGTCAGCTAGGGGTCAGTTCTGACTCTGCGGTACGCAACAACAACAATATTTATGGAGTGAAGAAGAAAATTAATTATAGGTTGGCTGGTGGTGTTAAAGAATTGTAAACTGGTTAGAATCTCTTGTGTTGTAGTGGTTCAACGATTGGCTATTAACTGCAATTTTGGTGGTTTGAACTCACTGTCCACTTGGTGGGAGAAATATTTGCGAGCTTGCTGCCAGAAATATTTGCTTTCTCAGAGACGTAGTATGTCAGATTTAGTCTGTCCTATTTAGTCACTACAAGTCAGAATCTACTTGATGGCAGTAGGTTTTGTTCTGATTCTAAATCTTGGTTAGAAGGTCTGCTGACATTACAGGAACTAAAAGTACCTCTGTAGGTACAGTCCTTCCATTTTATATGTAAGATTATTTTCTTCAAACACAAAAGAGATTGCAAGAGGAAATGAAATGAAGTCCAAACATCTTTCTATAATTTCCTCGAGTGAAACTTTTTAATTCTGTAACGATTGTTAGTTTCCTGGACCAATTCATAAAGGACTGTTCAGTTCTTCAAGAATTAATAGAACTTAGGTAAAACCATAGACAGCCATAATCCTGTGGGAAAATGAAAAAAGAACGGCTTGGGAGTGTGGAATAAGAGGATCTCCACCTCTTAGGGGCCTTGGATTTTGTTAATGAAGGGATGGGAAGGAGTGAACATGTTCAGTAAGCAGTGTTTTAATGCATCACCTGGGATGGATAGTCCCAGAGAAATGTTGATATGTGAGGACTGAATGTAAGCCAGATTTTTAAATTATATGTATATTTGCTTAATGTTAGCAGGAATGCCTTCTCTCAGTGCCATTTGTGATTTTGTCATTAAGGAGGTAACTGAAATGTAGCATCATGCAATCTCAGTAGTCTCTGGGCCTGGTCCTACCACCTCACAATTTCCAATAAAGATCACACATGTAATTACCTCAAGTGTAGTCCTTCATGTTGAATTAATTCAGCAGACATGCTGTTCTATGCCAGTGAAATAAACTACATTTGTCTTAAACCATGATTTAATACAGAAATACAATTTTTTTTTGGTTGGATTTTTGGTTTTTTTTGTTTTTTTAGGGGGGTTGATTTCATGGAAAAGTATGTGCTATTGTAGTTGGGTAGTAGTGTACGTTTAAATCAAGGTTCATCAAACCAAGCCGAAGAGGTAACTCGTGGTTGCTGTGATGCTGAAGACTGTGACAGTGATGTGCCAATCGTGGTAATGGTTACCCATGTTAGACAGTGTTGGCTGGAGCTTCCCGACTAAAACAAGCCTGGAAGCAGGAGCGGCATCCACTTCCGAAATGGCTTGCCTCCGGAAATTCTATGTACGAACAGTGCTTAGGCTGTTCGTTCATAGGGTTGCTATTAGTCGTCTACGACTCGACGGCACCAAACAACAACAACCTATAACACCAATACAGCTGTTCTCTTGTTCAATCTATACACAACTCACTAACTTGTTGGTAATTTTAACATAGAGATATATATGTGTGTGTATATGTATTTATGTGCATGTATATATATATATGTGTGTGTGTGTGTGTGTATACATATGTAAAATTTGTCGTTGTTGTTGTTAAGTGCTGTTGAGTCATAGATGACTCATAGAGACCCTATGAAAGAAGACCCTCAACACTTGTGTGACTTTTCATCTTTTCTCCATGTTCATAGGGTTTCTGGAGGCAAGCCATTATGGAAGTGGATGCAACTCCTGTTTCCCAGCTTGTTTTAATCGGGGAACTCCACCCAACACTGTCTGTCATGGGTAACCATTATTGCATTTGACACTGCCAATTGGCCCGGTATTGAAAATCTTTGTTTTCTTGATGTTGAGCTTCAATCCATATTGAAGACTATAGTCCTTGACCTTCTGAAGCAAGCACTTCAGGTTCTCCTCAGTTTCAGCAAGCAAGGTTGTGTCATTTGCATAAAACTTCTTAGCCCTATGCTAAAAATCGATCTATTATCTATCTTTTTATCTATCAAGAGATTGAGATTGAGATTGAGATTGAGATTGTTGAAAGAGTGCTCTGGTGGCCTCATGGCAAGAAGCTGCATTGCAGTTCTGAAAGTAAGCAATTTAAGTCCACCAGCTGCTCCATGAGAGAAGGATGGGCGATCTCTTCCCATGTGATTAACTGCCTCTAAAAATCTGCCAGAGGGTCAGCTATGAGTTGGTTCTGACTCTATGGTCCACAACGATAGATAGATAGATAGATAGATAGATAGATAGATAGATAGATAGATAGATAGATAGAATGTTGTGGATCTAAGTAGAAACTTTTAGAGGACATTGGACATATGTAGAACCCTGGTGGCATAATTTGCTACATATTGGGCTGCTAACAAGAAATTTAGTCATTCCAATTAAGTAGCCTCACATAAGGAAGATTAAGCTATTTCTTCTCATATTTTCAGTATAAGAAATCCAATAGAATGTCATTATGAGTCGGATTGACTAAGTGACAATGGGTTTGGGTTTTGTTTGATTCTAATGAAGTGAAGAGACAATTTTAGGAAGCAGGTCATTTATGGATGACTTACAAAGGCCAGGCACATGCTTGCTTCCTTCCAGTTTATTAAGAGAGTATCTGCCTGCAGATAGAGGCTGCTGCTGCCACCTCTCTAAAAGTGTTGTTCCTGAAAATTTAATTATCAGTTCTTCAAAGATCTATAGACTTCCCCTCACCCCTTAGAAAACAAGACAACCAAAATGCATCCATCTTGAAATAATTGCTGCCAGTGTGCTCCTGAGAAACAAGGATACTGAACCTGGCTCTTTGGACGTGTTATCAGGAGGCATCAGTTTCTGGAAAGGACATCATGTTTGGAAAAGTAAAGAGAGGAAAGCCTCTTTGAGGCAGAAGGAAACAGCAACTGAAACAATCCTCTTAAATGGAGCAATGATTGTGAGGCTAGCACAGGGTTAGGCACAGCCTCCGGCTGTTGTACATGAGATTGCTGTGAGGTGGAGCTGGCTAAAGGCGCCTGACAACACCAACTGCAGTTACAGCTAAAGAGTTTAGAAGAAGGTGTGACTTGTTGTATGCATTTTAAGTAGTTCCTCATCACCTAACTACATTTAACAAAAGGAAACATACTTGAAAGTAAAATGGTATCAGAAGGTGTAGTCAGAGTGCTCCTTGAAGGCAATGATAATAAAGCGTCATCCCACATAGTTCAGGCATATTGCTAGGAGAGGCTGTTCCTTGGAGAGGGACATCATGCTCAGTAATGTGGGAGGTTGGCAAGACAGAGGAAGAATCTCAGCTGGGTGAATTGACGTAGTGACTACAGCAATGGGCTTGAGTGTGTCAGAAATTATGAGGATGGCACAGGATAGCAATGGTTCAGATCTGTTGTTTATTGGGTCATCCTTGACTCAGCAGCATCTAACAACAGCAACAACAATCTGCCATTATAGATAAACTAAAGATACCGATTTTCCAGAATACTTCTAAAAATCTTAAATGAACTTGTATTCCTGTTCTGCTCTATGAGGAGAAATGTGGGGTCAAAATTGGTGGAAGATCTATCAACAATCTGTGTTATGCACATGACACAACCCTGCTTGCTGAAACTGAGGAATACCTGAAGCGCTTGCTGCAGAGGGTCAAGGACTGTAACCTCCAATATGGATTGAGACTCAATGTCAAGAAGACAAAGATTCTCACCACTAGGCCAATTGGCAGCATCAGGATGGATGGTGAAGAGATTGAGATTGTTGACAGCTTTAGTTTGCTTGGCTCCACAATCAACACTCTTGGCACCTGTAGCCAAGAAATTAAAAGGTGTATCGCTATGGGAAAGTCTGCTGTTAGGGACCTCTCCAAAGTACCGAAGAGCTATGGTGTCTCTCTGGAGACTAAGGTGCATCTGGTACAGGCCATGGTCTTTGCAATTACTTGTTATGCATCAGAGAGTTGGACAGTGACCAAGGAGGATAGGAGGAAAATTGATG
The DNA here is from genome assembly GCF_000299155.1 of Elephantulus edwardii. NCBI lineage: Eukaryota > Metazoa > Chordata > Mammalia > Macroscelidea > Macroscelididae > Elephantulus > Elephantulus edwardii. Next base: position 17,981,079 of record NW_006399771.1, on the reverse strand, counting down.
CCTTTGAGCTGTGGTGTTGGAGAAGAGTATTGAGAGTACATGGACTGCTAGGAAAACAAACAGATTCATCCTGGAGAGGGTTAAGCCGGCTCCTTGGAGGCAAGGATTCTGAGGCTCCTTCTCACATACTTTGGACATGTTGTAAGGAGAGACTGGTCCTTGGAGAGGGACATCATGCTTGGGAGGGTGGAGGGCCAGCACAGGAGGGGAAGGCTCTCTATGAGGTGGATTGATTCAGTGACTGGGGTAATGGGATGGGTGTATCAGAGACAGTGCGATTGGCACAGGACAGAGCAGAGTTTAGGGTTGTTGTACATAGGGTCACTGTGAGTCACAAGCAACTCGATGGCACAGAACAACAACAACATTCCTATTCTATTAGTTGTTGTTTGGTGTAATTGAGTGGCTAGGACTCATAGAAACCCCAAGAACAAGAGATAGGAATGTGTCCTTTTATGCAAAATCCTCATGTTTTTAGCTATGCTCAAGACCATTGTTACAGTTACTATTTTGGTCCATGTCACTGGGGATCTTCCTGTCCACTGACCCTCTCTGTTTTTCCAAGCGTGGTTTCATTTTCTAAGGACTAATGCCTTCGGCCAACATGCCCAGTGTTTGAGATCAAGTTTCACCATCATTGGGTTAGTATAGAGCTGGATGTATTTTAATTACCTTCTTGATCTCTGGGATGTGGAACAACATTAGGTTAGCATTAGCCCATGTCCTGCTCATTTTACTTTTGGAATGTCCCAGATGGGAAAATGTATTATGGCATCTTAATGCTTCTGAATGCTCATAATGAGTTATTTCACATTTGAAAAATGTGACCTTTTCACACTTGTCCACTCTTTGATGCCAATGAAGTTGGTTTATTACTTCTTACTAATTTTTTGGTTTCATGGGATTTATTTCTACAGAAGCTCCTAGAATTATGAAAGCTCAATAAATACAAATACCACTTTTAATGTAATTAATTGTGACCTAGAGCGGAAAAGCTCAGCTCGGGAAGTTGTACCACTAATTTAATTATAGCAGGTTCCAGTTCTGGAAGCCTTGAGACACTGTTGTATTGTTCCACGATTATTTTTTGTATTAAAACAAAGCATATGTCACAATCAACAGTGTACTAGGTAGTTTAAAAAGAAGTAGTCAGGTACATGTTTTGAATACATGGAATTGAATTGTTTCTATGAAAATGCAATAAATAAGGAAGAACATACTTAACAGAATTATTCTGTTATTCTAATCTCTAAGCAAGTAAGAGGCAAACAGGACTATTTCATGTACCTGGAGGTCCGTTCATAGAAATGTTTAACACTGGCGCCCATTTCAGTTTTTTCTTTCATAAAAATCGTGTCTTTAGTCTATTCACTTAGATTCTTTTCACCTTGTTTTAGGGAGTTAGGCTGTCATGCCAAAGGTAGGCAGTTCAAATTCACCAGTTGCTCCATGGAAGAAAGGTGAGTAGCCTCGTCCTGTATAATGTGGCCTCTGAAAACCCACTGAAGGGTCAGCAATGAGTTGGTTCCATCTTGACAGCAATGAATTGAGTTGAATGATGCATACAAGCTAAGAAGCTCTGATGGGATAGTTTATAGGGAGTTGTACTGCTAATTCAAAGACCACACCTTATTGACACTCCAAATCTACCAATGTCTCCATGGGAGAAATCTGGGCAGTCTCTTCCTGTGTAATTTACAGCCTCTAAAACCCGCTAGATATTTAGCTATAAGTGTATTCTAACTTGGCAGCAATGACTAACTGAATGATGCAAAAACCTCAAGATACAGTTCAGCTCACCATGGCTTTTTTATATAAGCAGGCAACCTTTCAAGAAGCAACAGGTGTTGGTTAATGTAAAGGAGAATGTTTGGGGAGTAAGGCATTTTGTGAAATGAAGAAAATGTTTGCATTAATTGATAAGGAATGGAAATGTGGTATGGACAAAGCTCGTTAAGGGCTGTCTGTGTGATGTGTTGGAATTAAAATCAAGTTTAAACTGGGATAGAGAAGGGATTATCTGCAAGTGGTGATGAAGACTTTATCAGTGTCTCTCTCTCTCTACAGTACTTGTTGGGTTTTGATGGATTTTGTTCTTTATCAGTTGATGTGGGCCAGGTGAATACATCTGCATCCAGCTATGATTATTGCTGTTAGGCGCTGTCAAAGATGCAAGCGTTACATTGACCATAAAATGTCTTTGAAGAAGCATGAAAAATGAGAGTCCTCATTTGGAAAAGGGCAGTTCTTTGCTGATATTGTATATTGCTTAATCTTATTATATGTGTCATGCTGCAGTGGGCTCTTGTGTGTCAGGAAGTGTGAGGATGGCACTGGATAGAAAAGGGTTGAGATCTTTTGTCCATAGGGTCACTATGAGTTGAACTTGACTCAGCAGCACGTAATAACAACATTTGGAAACTTAGATTTGAAGTTCCCCACTCTATCTTATGAAAGGTAACTGATTCCGTAAAATTATAAAAGAAGCTTCATTCAGTTGTTAGGAAATTATAAAGAACACAGGGTCCATTTAAATTTGATACACATCATAAGGAGAGATCATTGTCAGTTCACACAGGTAAGACTACACTGAACCTCAGCGTCTCAGCTTGGCCAGCTCGTCAGCCACAGAGAACCCACAGAGCTTGGCTGCTCCGTCTCATGGCTATGCCAGTGACACATGCGAGTATACGGGTGCATGTGAGCCACCATGATCCCCTGTGGTGAGGCAAGATGTTCTGTTGGACCTCATTCACATGCAATATTGCTCACCAGGTTGGAAATATGCCCCAGAGGTGAGATTGCTTGCCATTTCAAGGTTTTGAGGACTTATAAAGAAAATAGAGGCTTACTTATTCTGCGTCCTAACTTACAATGGAATTGACTGACTTGTTTCAAAATGAAAAGACTATAGTGATCTATATAAAAAGATGTTTTGGGGTTCTACTTATATGATTCTGTGGTTACAAGTATCACATCTTCTCAGTATCTGTTTGTTCTCTCATGTTTCTATAAGTTTTGTGTTCACTACGGTGTGCACTTTCATTTCTGAGGCAACGTTCCTGCATTTTAAGAATATAACAAAAGTCACATTAATTTTTTTGCCTGCTTTCCAAATTTAACTAGTGGCAGTTAACTTTACACTTTGTTGGGTTGTTTTAATTTTTTTTTTTTTCCCCTTCATGAAAAGGGTTTTCTTTCCAAACCCTCACAGACTGCTTGCCTCAACAGTACTGCTTTATGCAATGTGGTGTGTAGTTTTCTCTCTTACTTTCGTAGCAAGAAGGGACACCCTACCTTTTAACAGTTGCTGATGTTGACAAATTGTCATGTTTGCAAATAAAAGATAAACAACACCTTGTATACATGTGCCATTTTCTAATTAGTGCTGGGAAGAGATTTAAGGTTATACTTTAGAAATGATGTGAACTTCATAATTCAGGTTTTAGTTGGCTTTGCTCTGTATTTTTATGTGATTGTGAGCTGATACAGTGATTGTCACATTGCTTTGGGGTAAAAGCACAGATCCATAATTTAAAAAATGAGATTAACATTTCTGTAACACTTGTCATTAAGAAAACAAAACAAATACTTCATATCCTTTCAAAAATCACAAACACATTGTCATTGTCATTGAGTTGAAACTAACTCATACTTGACAATCAGGGAAGTTTTTGGAGGCTAAAAATGACACAAGAGTGTCCATCTTTGTTCCACGGAGCTTCTGAGAGATTCGAACTGCCAGAGAAGCATAGCCTGTGAGTTAGCAGCACAAGTCCCTACAGAATCACCCTGCCCACCAGAGGTCCATTGCTGTTGTTATGTGCCATCAAGTTGCTTGTGACTCATAGCGACTCCTATGTACAACGGCTCTGAACCCTGCTCTATCCTGAGCCAATGTTATTGTCTCTGACACGTGCTACCTCTATTATGCCAGTCAAAGTCAATCCATCTCATCCAGGGTCTTTCTTTATTGTGCTGTTCCTCCATCTTTCCAAGCATTATGTCCTTCTCCAAGGACTGATCCTTCCTTGCAACATGCCCAAAGTATTTGAGATGGAGCTTCAGAATCCTTAACTCCAAGGAGCAGCTTGTTTTCACCCTCTCCAGGACAGGCCTATTTGTTTTCTTAGCAATCCATGGTATGTTCAGTACTCTTCTCCAGCACCACAACTTAGAGGCATCAATTCTTCTGTCATCCGTAGTCATTGTCCAGCTCTCTGATGCATAGTAAGTAGTTGTGAAGACCGTGGTCTGGATTAGGTGTACCTTAGTCTCTAGACTAATATCATTCTTCTTCAGTACTCTGGAGAGGTCTTTGACAGCAGATTTTCCCAATGCAATTTGTCTTTGATTTCCTGGCTGCTGGTACCAAGACTGTTGATTGTGCAGTCTAGCGAGCTGAAGCTGTTAACAATCTCAGTATCTTCATCATGGTCATAATGCTGCCAACTGGCCCAGTGGTATCTTTATGCTTTTGATGTTGAGCTTCAATCTATATTGAAGACTATAGTCCTTGGACTTCTGCAGAAAATGCCTCACGTCCTCAGTTTTAGCAAGCAAGGTTGTATTATCTGTGTAACACAGGTTGTTGATGAGTCTTGCTCCAATTTTGATGTCATACTCCTTCTCATAAAGCCCAGCTTCCTAGGTGATCTGTTCCACATATAGATTGAAATTCTATGGAGAGAGAATGCTTCCTTGGCATACACCATTCGTGATTTTGAACCATGCAGTATTTCCTTGGTCTGTTCTGACAACTGCCTCATGGTGAAAATATGGGTTTGACATGAGGAAAATCAAGTGTTCTGGAATTCCCATTCTTCTCAAGGTTAGCCATGATTTGATGTGATCCACATAGTTAAATGTTTTTGCGTAGTCAATGAAATACAAATAGACATTCCTCTGCTACTCTCTCCTTTCAGCTAAGATGCATTTAACATTGGCTATAATATCCCTAGTGCCAAGGTCTCTTCTAAACCCAGACTGCAAATTTGGAAGTTCTCTATTGATACACTGTTGTATTTTGATAATTTTTAGCAGGATTTTATATACATGTGATATTAATGATATTTTTAGAATTTCTATACTCTGTTGGGGAAGGAGGAGTGGCATCCACTTCCATAATAGCTTGCCTCTGGAAACCCTATGAACCTGGAGAGAGGATGAAAGGCACCCAGGTGTCGAGGACTCTCCTTCATAGGGTTACTATGAGTCACCTGTGACTCGACGGCACTTAACAACAAACAACAACATACTCTGTTGGATCACTGTTTTGTAGAAGGAGAATAAATATGTATCTCTACTGTCTGCTAAATTAGTAGCCCAGCTAAGTACATGCTACTGACAATTTATAATCCTTCTTCCTAGTCTGTCTATAGGAACTCTCTACAATGGGTGACTCTTCTGGAACCTGAGGCACAGATTCTAGCATCAGAGCACCTCACAGACTACACCAGTACAAAAAACTAACAGACAAGTGTTGTAATAATAGGAGCAAATAATAGCCAAGCTCTGGTGGCCTAGTGGTAAGAAGCTGCACTGCCATCCTGAAGGCATGCAGTTTGAATCCACCAGCTGTTCCTCTGGAGGATGGACAATCTGCTCCAGTGCAGTTAACTGCCTCGGAAAACCTACTGGAGGATTAACTATGAGTCGATTCTGACTTGATGGTATACAACAACAATGTGCACATCTAAGATATAAAGTAATTAGCGGCATGGAAATCATGCCACTATAACAAAATTGAAAGACAGTCATGCCTCTAAAAGCAAACTGTAAAGACAACCAGATGTACAAATTTCATGGCAAAGGACCTTTTCAATGACCTCTAGCTGAGGACCATGGTGGCACAGCAGTATGGGCTCCTAGATGTGTGTACTGGCATAGACAGTCACATGCTATACTTTAGAGAGTAGGACAATGAATAAGGATGACAGAAGAACTGATTACTTGAGTCATGGTGCTTGAAAAGAGTACTGAATGCCCATGAAATGTCAAAAGGACAAACAGGTATGTCTTTGAGCCAGAGTCTCCTTGGAGGCAAAGATAGTGAAGCTTTGTATTTTTTTATGCTTTGCGCATGTAGCTAGGTGAGGCTATTTCCTGGCAAGGGACATCATGCTTGGAAAGATGGAGGGTTAGAGAAGAAGAAGAGGACTCTCAATGAGATGCATTGACATAATGACTTCAGTAATGGTCTCTAGTGTGTCTCAGATTATGAAGGTGACACAGGATAGAGTTGAATTTTCCTAGAGTCATCGTGAGCACTTGACTTGATAGCATCTTGTTATCTTGTTGATAACAACAACAAGACTTTGGAAAATTATAGCAGTGGCCTTTTAAAATGCAGAGGAAGTCCAGGTTTCTCATTTAACTTATTAAAATCTCATGCTCACTTTTTGGTGCGTTTAGAGTAGTCTGAATTCCTTCACTTAGCTGTTAGGGCCCTTGGTAGTCTCATAGCATGTTTCTTTCAACTTTATCCCCTTCCCACACTTTACCTCCATTATTCTATGGCCATATTGATGATCTTTATCTAAGTTCTGTGAACCATTCACACACTTTCTCACTTTAAGGTTCTATCATTAGCTATCCCCTGTGCCTCAGGTATTCATTACTTTATTACATAGCTGGATTCTTGCCATTTTATTATCTGTTATTAAGGAGATCCCTCAGAGAAGGCATTCCCTACTCACTTCATCATAATACCCTTGTTGGTTTCCTTCTTAACATTTTAGTTTGTATTATGCTTTTCTTTTCCTGTCTACAATCTGTCTCCACTAGATGAGGAATGCTAACCTATCTTATTTACTACTTATTCTACTTGAGAGTTTGCTGTAAAACAATGAAGAAAAGATTATCTAGGTGGATAACTAGTGACTTATTTGGCAAATGCTTACTGAGCACTTACAAAATTGAGATTCAATTGTTATTAAAAACTAACCATCTGTTTTTGCTTTTTTAAAAAAATATTTTTATTGTGATTTTAACAGAAGTTTACAGAAAAGTTAGACTTTCATTCATTCATTCATTGTTGCATATTTCCCTCCCTAGACCCAGTTCACTTTTTAATTTTTTAAATTAATTTTAATGAAAGTTTACAGAGACTTTGATTTCCATTCGTTCATTTTTGCACTTTTCTCCCTGCCTAACACACCCCCCGCCGCTTGCTCTGTTGTTGTTATGTTCTTTCTAGTCGCTTGCAACTCATAGCGACCCTGTGTAAAACAGCCCTAAACTCTGCTCTGTCCTGTGCCATTCCCACTGTCACTGACACACCCATCCTGATTATGCCAGTCACTGATCAGTCCACCTCACAGAGGGCCTTCCCCTCCTGTGCTGTCCCTCCACCCTCCCAAGCATGATGTCCTTCTCCAAGGACAGGTCCCTCCTTACAACATGTCCAAAGTATGTTAGATGGAGCCTCAGAATCTTTGCCTCCAAGGAGCCACCCAGTTTAACCCTTTCCAGGATGAATCTGTTTGTTTTCCTAGCAGTCCATGGTACCCCGAATACTCTTCTCCAGCACCACAGCTCAACGGTATCAATTTTCCTTCTATCCTCCTTGGTCACTGTCCAACTCTCTGATGCATAACGAGTGATAACAAAGACCATGGCCTGTATCAGGTGCACCAGAGATGTCCAGAGAGACACCATTACTCTTCAGTACTTTGGAGAGGTCCCTAACAGCAGACTTTCCCATCACAATATGTCTTTTAATTTCCTGGCTACTGGTACCAAGAGTGTTGACTGTGGAACCCAGCCAACTAAAGCTGTGAACAATCTCAATCTCTTCACCCTCCATCCTGATACTGCCAATTGGTCCAGTGGTGTCTTTTTGACATTGAGCCTCAATCCGTATTGGAGGCTGCAGTCCTGTTTGCTCTACTCTTTGAAAAGTAAAAGAAAAATTCTTTCATTGTTTTACAATCCCTACCCCAAGTCCACTCCACTATGCAGCATTTATTCTGGACTCCTGTCATAACAATAATACCTAATCATATATTCTTTTTAAACTGTTCTATTTATCTTCTCTTTCAATGCAGTATACAAATTTATCCCATCTTTCTCAGTCTCCCCTCAGCCCTAACGTCAGTCCCATTGTGACTGAGGTATTTCACTGAGCATAATGTCCTCCAGGGTCACACATTTTGTATATTTAATGAGTTCCTTGTTTTTCAATGCAGCGTAGAATTCCATTGTGTGAATATAGCACAGCTTCTCTATCCATTCGTTTGTTGATGGGCACTTAGGTTGTTTCCAAGTCTTTGCTATTGTGAACAAAGCCACAGTAAACATGAGTGTGCATATATCTCCTTGGGTGGCAGTTACGGTTTCTTTGTGGTATATTCCCAGTAGTGGAATTGCTGGGTCAAATGGTAATTCTACTTGCAAGTTTTTGAGAAAGCACCATACTGCCTTCCATAGTGGTTGTACCATTTTATACTCCTACCAGGAGTTTTTCCACAACCTTGCCAGCATTTGTTGTTTGCTGTTCTGTTAAATTTTTCTATTCTTACTGTGGTGAGATGATATCTCATAGTTGTTTTGATTTGCATCTCTCTTAGAGCTAGGGATTTTGAACATTTCTTCATGTGCTTGTTAACCACCTGAATGTCTTCTTCAGTGGTGTCTGTTCATATCCTGTGCCCATTTTTCAATTGGGTTATTTACCTTTATCTTGTTGTAGTGCTTGAGTATTTTATAAAATCCAGATATAAGTACCTTATCTGACATGTCATTACCAAATATTTTTTCCAGTATGTGGCTTCCCTTTTTACCTTGTTGGAGAAAAAAACAAACCCAAAAAACAACAATAACAACAACAATAACAAAAAACCGTAACCATTTGAATAGTGGTTTTGTCACCAATGATCTCTTAGGTTTACTCATTCGTCTCATTCATTCATAAGTATCTCATCGCTGACCCTGGAGGCTGTGGATCAAATGAAAAAAGATTGTCCATCTTCCTCCTTCATATCTGCTGGTGGATTCAAGCCCCATAGAGGTGGATCCTCTGAGTTAGCAGTTCCAGTTCCAATTCTTGGGCATTTTGCAGACCAGACTTATTAAGAGGCAAATAGTGAAACCTGACTTCAGGCATGTTGCTAGGAGGGGCTATTCTTTGGAGAAGGACATGAAGCTGGGAAGGGTGGAGGGTCGGTGAGGGAGAGGATTGACGTGGTGACTGCTGCAATGGGCTCTTGTGTGTCAGGAAGTGTGGGGATGGTGCAGGGTAGGACAGGTAAGATCTTTTGTTGGTTAGATCACTAAGAGTCGTACTCAACTTGATAGCACATAAAAACAACAACAACACATCAGGGTAAAATCTTGTCCAGAGAAATGCTGCTGTGTAATCTTTGTTCACCAGCTGATCCTTTAATATGTACAGAAATGAATGCAATGAATGAGCTTTCTTTGATGCAACCTCATGTGTTTTTCTCTGACCTTGGATCTTCCAACTTTTGCAAGTGAGAGTGGTAATAGCTTTACATGTTTTACAGTCCACACTATGAATTATTTAGCTGCTATCTATGGACCCATCTGTGTTATTTTGTGGGCAGAAATGAGGGCATCTGTGGGCTTTAGGAATTTTGCAAATGGACATATGTAGACACATAGGTAATATTTAGCCATGCATAATGTATAAATAAGCAGCATCAAAGTGAAAGGTAAGATTCAATGGATTTTCAAATGTAGGTTAAAATATGGTCAAATTTTGTTTATATTTTTTAAAATAATTTTATGTTCCCCAACCAGCATGTTAACTCTGACTCTATAGATTTATTTTAAAATTCTGGTAATGGTGCAGTTAAAAGAGGTGGGGTCAGGCTTGTTTGAACACATCTAAATAAGGAACCACTCCTTTGTCTTTGATCCATGCCAGTGTTTCTTGCTACCAGATGGCTTTGGCAGTGTTTCTGAGCAGTCTGACTGGTGATGCCATCATCAGCTGGTAGGGGATGTAACTGATAAAAGATAATCCTTGTTTCTAGGGGTAAGCTGCACTATGCAGCTATGTAACAGTGGTTGCAATACTTTCTCTTTTCACATATGCAACTTTAACCATGCATTGTGGTGTACCATCAAGTCTGAGCTAACTCATGATTGACTCTCCAGTGGGTTTTCAGAGACAGTAAATAGCATAGGAGGAGACTGCCCATCTTTCTCCCTTGGAGGAGCTGGTGGATTTGAATTTCATGCCTTTTGGTTGGCAGTGCAACTCCTTTCCACTGAGCCCCTAGAGCTCCGTTTAGTGGTTAGAGATTCAGGGGGCTTTGGTGGCTTAGTGGGAAGAAACTGAATTGCAATTGCCAAGGCACACAGTTTGAATCCACCATCTGCTCCATGGGAGAAAAATGGGTAATCTCTTCTCATGCAGTTTACTGCATCTGAAAACTTTCTGGGGTCAGCTACGAGTCAGTTCCTACAAACACAGGCAATTTTACCTAGCTCTAGGATCACTGTCTACAAATATATTCCAAGGCCATCCTCTCTAGTTTTCACTACTGGATTAGCTACTTTCTTTTCCCTCATTTTTTTTTTTTTTTTCACAAGAATCGGGGAGTTTATTCAGCCTTTTCTACACTGTTGTTCCTGACACTCATTTTTTAAACTATAAAATACAGACCATTTGATTGCATTCCTTTTACCTGGTAGTAGTTGTTGTTATGTTCTGTAGAGTCACCTGCGACCCATAGTGGCCGTACGTCCAGCAGCTCTGAAGCCTGCGCAGTGCTGAGCAGGTTTTTAATACATTTTTCTAGGACTCTAGATAAAGTGTTTCCCTGACTCAATGATAATTTCCCAGAAACTCTGTGAAAAGAGCTAGAGGAGAGGGAACACAGACACAAATATAAAATTTTCAAAATATTCTCTGGCAAGGCCTTTTAATATAGGACTTGTTGTTGTTAAGTTGTTAAGTATTGGCGAATTGTAGGAGACTCATAGAGATCCTATGAATGAAAGACCTGAACACTTATATAATTTTCATCCTTTCTCTTGGTTCATAGGGTTTCTGGAGGCAAGCTATATCAGAGTTGGATGTCACTCCTGCTTCCACGCTTGTTTTAATATAAGACATAGATGGTGTTAATAGTTTTGTTGGTTTTTTTAAGCCCTGAGACATTACAAATGTCCATACTAAAAAACTAACTGTGCTGTTAATTTATTCTGAACCACTATTTTTATATCTATAACTTTATATCATGAAGACTCTCTAATCTGTGATATTGATTTGCCAAAAGTATTACGATTCTGCTCTGATAAAAGGACTGTATTTTGGTATCAGAAGAGTATTTTGCCAAATATGTAGATGAAAATTCAAACCACTTTTTTAATATGCTTGTTCTATATAACTAGATTTTTCCAAATATTCAGAGACTAGGGGTCCATTAGCACTCACTGTGGTTGCATCTTTTGTCAAAGATAATGGGCTTTTCATACTCTTGTTTACAAACAGTGAAAAATAGGTTTTTGTTGAGAGGAACTTAATTCTAAGAATGTTGATTAACTGAAGTGTTTCTAAATTTTTTTAAAAGTCTCATGGAGCACTCAAAAGAAATTTTGGGTTATTTCTAAGTGAAAATAACAACAGAGCAACTCACATTTGCAAAATAGAGCCAGTGATTAGAAAGTATTTAAGTGTTCCACCTGTGCTGACAAAGTCACATGCAGCAGTTTAAATTCACATGATTTAAGATGAAATTTAAAAATCCATTTCTTAAATTACACTGTTGTTGTGTACCATCGAGTCAGAATTGACCCATAGCTGGCCCTCCAGCAGGTTTTTAGAGGCAGTTAATCACACGAGAGGAGATTGCCCATCCTTCGCTCACAAATGAAGAGTGCCCAGTCATTATATGGCCAGTGGTTAATATTTTGGATAGTAGAGATATAGGACATTTTCAGCATTGCAGAAAATTCTGTTGCATGGTACTGCTGAAATCGCCCTGGAACCAACTATCTTTGATTTGTGGGACAGAGTGTCATTGTCCATACCATTTCCAAGGCTGGTATATCTACAGCAGCAGACCGCTGCTCTCTCCAGTGCAGTAGTTGGTGGGTTCAAATTGTCGGCCTTTCGGTTAGCAACCGAAAGTGTTTAACCACTGAATCACTGGAGGTCCTTATAAGGATTTAACATGATGAAATAAAACGACCAATACAGACTTCAGAGCATAGTAGATAATAATTCATCACTTACTCATTTATTAATTTGGTTGAATTGTTAACGGCACCGAGCCTTTATCTTATCATCTGTAAAATAGATGTTAACATTGCCTTCTGGAACGTGATCCCTCAGAAGCTTCTAATCAGCATTCTCTGTCATAGGAAAAACATAGGTGCCTTTTTACAATTTCTGTTCGCTCTATTTTGCATTAATTTGGACTTTTTGATAAAAAGGAATCTGCTGAGTGGCAATTTTTTAAGAAACTTCAAAAGCAGTATTTTTTCATGTGGACATATGTGTACAGTGTGTATCAGGGTATGTATATATGTATATATGTTTTCTCCTAAAGCTTCTGTCCATGAGCAGAACCAGTTATGGTTATATTTTTCCCTATAGACATCTAAACATGAACATCCAAGCATCAGCCAGCTAATTTTATAATCAGAGTGGTATTATATTTAAGGAGGGAAAGTCCAAGCTGCAGGATTACAGTGAAACCAATTACTTATATTTGAGTGAAACTTTGTAAGAAAATGAAAATCCTATTCCTTGTGAACATCATTTGCTGATGTTTTTATGGAGAGAAGTTCCTTCCTCCTGTTTCTGAGCTCTGCGAACACTTGGTTGAGGAGCAGGTGAATACTGATGGATTGCTATTTCTAGTTGGTTTTGAGTGATACCCAGTTAGTTATAACTCCTAACAACCCTATAGAAGAGAATAGAACTGTCCTATAGGGCTCGCTAAGCTGAAATCTTTGCAGGAGCTGTCAGGTCTATTTTCCTGTGGAGCAGCTGTTGAGTTTGAACTACTGACCTTCCTGTTTACAGCTGAACACTTAGCTGTATCTCTACGGTGCTTTGCTGCTGTAGTAAGAAACCGTGCTCCAATCCTGAAGTCATGTGGTTCGAATCCACCAGCTGCTCTGCAGGAGAAGGATGGGCATTTTCCTCCTGTGTGATTAACTGCCTCTGAATACACCCTGGAGGGTCAACTACGGGTTGTTTCTGATTTGATGGTGCACAACAACAACAACAACAATTCCCTCTAAGTATGGAAGAAAATCTTTTTCCAAAAGCCATTTGGAAAACTATATTCCTTTTGTATGAAGTAGAATTTAATAGTCAGTGTGCATTGCTGTTGTTGTTTTGTTATTGGTATATACCACTGAGTCGGAACCCAACCATTATTTGCCCTCCACTGAGTTTTCAGAGACGGTAAATCATACGAGAAGGGATTGCCCATCCTTCTCCTGCAACACACCTGGCAGATTTGAACTGTATCCCTTTGGGTTGGCTGCACAGCTCCTTAGCACTAGGCTGCTAGAGAAATGAGAAAGTCTTGGCCACTTGATGGGCAGACACAGTGGATGCCTCAGTGCCTGGCTCTGAAATCAGCTTTGGATCCTTTGCAGCTCACTGGGCTTCCCTCCCAGGTTTTCTGATCAGAAAATTGAAGGCCAGCTGCTACCTCTCATTAGGAAGCTTAGTGAAAGTCAACATGGGCCTGGAAGGCGACCTGGTGCTGATGGAGCAATAGCTAGGCTTGGGTTCAAGGATAGAGAGGGGCTTTGCTAATACTGTTTAGAACTTGCTGAATAATAGTCTTATTCAAGAGCTGCCCCAGAAAGATAGTGTACCAGTTTCAGAGTGTTGCATTTTTAAAGATGTGTTTCACTTTCAAAGACTTTGTGCGAAGCTTGGGATGGAGAGTAATCATTCTTTGGTCTCATGCAAACCTTATTTTTGGTTATTCTGAAGCTTTGATCCAAATAGCACCTTGCACCTTTGCTGTCATGCTCCAATAATGCCGGCACTTTGCTTTCTGTGATATGGTAAAGCCTCACTCACGCATTGTCAAGCCAGTTCTGATGCATAGCTAACCCTCCTCTGGGTTTCCAAGGCTGTAAATCACACAGGCGGAAACTGTCCATCTTCCTCCTTGATTAGCTAGTGCAGGATTCAAAACACTAGAGAAACATGGTTTAGGATAGCAGCCCGGGGTTCTGTAGACTGTGCCACCAGACTCTGGTGAGTTAAAGTCTCAAGGGAGGGTTTCTTTTCTTACCTCTTTAAATGAAGGCAATCAGCTAAATGCCCTGTAGCCTAACAGTTGTTACTGTTCATTTTGTCTGGTGTCTTGGTACCGCTACATATGCTGTGCTGGTTCACATATGCTAAATTACTAAGCTCTCCTAAATTCCTTTGTTTGGCAGAGTAATTTTTAAACTCAGGTTGTCCATATCCTGGATATTCTGAATTTGCTCTACTTTTGTCAAACATTTCATGCTGTGTCTTATTTTTGTTTAGCAAAGCCTATTGAATAAAATGAAAATGCTGACATTTGAGCGGAAAGGCCAGAGTCTGGCCTGAGGGAGAGCCAGAGGAATTCTACAAATATCCTTTCTTAATGGCCAAAGCAGTTGGGATCTCATTCTTCTTGAGCCACAGATGGAGGTGGTAAAAACTGAGCTTCTAAATGGCATCAGTCTCTGAGCTAAAGGGCTTGGTACTGTGCCATGCACACAGCCCTGATTTTTTCCCAGCCTGTAGTTGGGTTGGAAGCCAGCTTTCAGGCAAGACTGGACCTTTCAGAGGAAAGAGAAACCCAGATTGCCCTTGGGGGTCTTGTAACAATCATAGTTGTAAAGAAATAATGGATCTGCTACAAAGCAGTACCGTAGTTATACTAACACTGTTATCACTCATTAACTGCAGTGTGTGTACTTTGTCCCTTAGGTTTTAAACAAAATGAAGCTGATTACATCTTGTTCTAATACACTTCTCTTCCTTTCTCTTTTTCTATTTTTCTGTCTCCTCCCTGTCCCTCTCTAATAGCTAAAATATTGAAGGAGTTTTTGTTTTTGTTTTGCTTTGTTTTTATTTTGTTGTTGCCATTGTCATTAGGGTGATGTTTTTTGTGGAAGGAAATAAAAGTAGGTCCTTTGCCCTTACTAAGTTATCAAATGTTTTAACGTTCTTTTCTCAGTTTTTCACTTCCTCTCCAATGTCACATGATCTTCTACTGTTGTAATTGTAAAACTAGGAAACTTATAGACCAGGACAGCTCTTGACACTGAGCAGTTAATTAGTAATTTATGTTTCTTTTTCTTTTTGTTGCTGTGTATCATGGAGACAGGAGTGACACATAGCTGACCCTCCACAGGTATTCAGAAGCCATAAATCACATAGGACATTGTTGATCTTCCATGGAGCAACTGGTGAATTAAAAAAAAACCACATACTTTTGTGATGGCAGTGCAGCTGGTCTAAATCATGGCTTCTGACTACCAAAATTACTAAAGAACAATTTTATCAAGTTGCCACGCTTGTTAAAACAATAATTTTTTTAAAAAGTTATCTATTAAAGTTCATAGCTGACCCTCAAGTAGGTTTTCTGATAGTAAATCACACAGGAGATTGCCCATTCTCCTGTGGAGCAGCTGGTGTATTGGAACTATGTGCCTTTGGAATTGCAATGCAAATTCTTACAACTAGACTACGCAGGAGGACTCGAGTTTCCTGTAGAAGGCCAAAGACTGCAGCCTTCAATATGGATTGCATCTCAGTATCAAGAAAGCAAAGTTTCATACCACCAATTATTAGACTGCATCATGACATGGTGAAATTGAGATTATTAACAATTTCATCTTGCTCGGGTCCACAAACAACACCTTTGGCACTATTAGCCATGAAATTAAAAGATGAATTACACTGGGAACATCTACTGCCAAGGACCTCTCCAGAGTGCTAAAAAAGCAATGATGTCAGCCTAGAGACTAAGGTGTGCCTGCTCCAGGCCATGGCCTTCTTAATTGCTCGTTATGCATTTGGGTTTTCAAAGGACTACTATTTCAGACATGGATGGCCAATACTCTTCCTAGTCTGACTTAATTTAAGTGCTCAGATTTAGAATATTATCTGACAGGCAATAATTTTACAGAAAAGAGCAGATGAAAGATATTTCCCAATTGTAGAAATAACCAATAGATTCACTCTTGTCCGTCTTTGACACATGTGTCTTGACCCACTCCTTTCCCTGCTCCAACAGCATTTCCTTTTAGTCCTACCTACTCCATTCAAGACCTGTTTCCCCCTATCCAGCCCTTGGTGTGATGACTTATACTTCAAGCTTTCTGGGCTTCTGTGATTCAGAACACCTCAAGCTGCTACCAGTTTCTTCTGCTGTGGGTAGTATCTCTTGAGTTTAGGAGTCTGTAAGTCTAAATATCAGGTACTAGTATCAGGGAGGGCTTCCTATCTCAGATGGTTCTGAGGAAAAGTCCTTTGCCTTGAACTTCTGCTCCAGGATTGACTTCTTGTGGCTTAGGGCATCTCCTTCTCTATTTGTAGTACACTATAGTCTGCTATTAGGGGCCTCTTCAAAGTACTAAAGAGCAATGGTGTCTCTCTAGAGACTAAGGTGCACCTGATAAAAGCCATGGTCTTTGGAATCACTTATGTGTCAGAGAGTTGTACAATGTCTAGGGAGGATAGAAGGAGAATTGATGCCTTTGAGCTGTGGTGCTGGAGAAGAGTATTGAGAGTACCATGGACTGTTAGGAAAACAAACAGATTCATCCTGGAAAGGGTCAAACCGGGCTGCTCCTTGGAGGCAAGGATTCTGAGTCTCCATCTGACATACTTTGGACATGTTGTAAGGAGGAACCCGTCCTTGGAGAGGGACATCATGCTTGGTAGGGTGGAAGGACAGCACAGGAGGGGAAGGCCCTCTATGAGGTAGATTGATTCAGTGACAGGTAATTGGGATGGGTGTGTCAGAGCCAGTGCGATTGGCACAGGATAGAGCAGAGTTTAGGGCTGTTTTACATAGGGTCGCTATGAGTCACAAGCGACTTGACAATACGTAACAACAACAACATAGTCCCAATGGAATAGTTTCCCAGGGAGGGTGATGTATTCTGTAGGTTTGCTATAGAATGTTTTCTTGGCCTGAGGGCCATTGGCCCAAGGAACCCAAAATATTGAAGGTGTCAGCCTTGACTCATGGGCTTCTGGGAAATGTATTATCTGCATTGTGTGGGGTCAGCTGGGTAACCACACCCTCCCACACTCGTTCCCCTCTTAACCTGCACCCACTCCCCACCCCCGCCCCTGCGCCACCACGTTCTGCCTTCCCTGTGCCTTGTTCTCCAAAATTTTGAAGGTGTCAATGATTGGAGTAATGGGGGGTAAGTGTGTCAGAGACAATAAGATTGGCACAGGATAGAGCAGGTTTTAGTGCTGTTGTACATAGGGTCGCTATGAGTCTCAAGTGACTTGACGGCACATAACAACAACAACATTCATTTGGGAGATGCATATTAATAAAAAATGACAGAAGAAGCATTGATGCCTTTAAGTTGTGATGCTGGCGAAGAATATTGAACATACCATAAACATAACAAGAAACCAGTTCTGTCCTGAAGAAGATAAAACCAGTTTGTTCTTTGAAAGCAATAATTTTGAAACTGTGCCTCACATAATTTGGGCATGTTGTCAGAAGGCACCAGTCATTGGAGAAGGACATCATGCTTGAAAGAGTAGAGGATCAGTAAAGGAGAGGAAGACTCTCGATGAGATGGATTAACACAGTGACTGTGGCAGTGGTGAGAGACAATGAGGTTGGCTCTGGATAAGCAAGTCTAATATATTGAAGCTATTTTTGTGGAGAACAAAAGAAAGAAAAAGCGTATATTTCTAGAATTCAGTATTCTTCATCTATGTAGAAAACTTAAAAAATATTAGCATGTTAGCCCATCTTCTAGGGTTTTAAATGAATACGTCCAATTATTTTTAAACAGTTTCCACTAGCTAGTAAGAAATCCCTTGGTAGGATAATAATAGTCTAACAATGGCAAGGCTAGAGAGAACTACTGTAGAGTAATTGATTTTGTTAGTTGAACATCTGGTAGAAAAGCTTAAATCTTTAGTTGGAAGGAAGGAATATACCCCAAAAGGAATGAGTTTACTCTTGGGCTTTAGGGCACCAAAGTGCCAGGTCAGGTTGCTTGGGGCTCAAAACACTGAAATGGTAACAGGTAGGCGAGTCAATAAAAGAAAATGAGGAAGAAATGAGACTTTTCACAGAAGGGATGGAGCTTTGGGACTGTTCATTTTCTTAGAACTCCCTTACTGTTATCCAGAATGGAAACCAAACAATACACAGGAAGATAATTGTTTTACTTCATACGAGTTGTAATTAGCTATTCTCTTTCTTGAGGGGAATTTGGCTTTAACAAATGCCAACAAGTAAATCCCCATTATGAGAAGAAAAGGATTCATTACTGAACGTAATACTTACAAAGATGCTTCTATGGTTAATGATCTTGTGTTATGGTAAAAGACTACTGATTGGAATGCAGTACTGATTATAATAAATGCTGCCATTTTTTTGCTTTTTGTCTCACTTGCCTGGTGTGTAGTGTATCTGAATATAATGGTTGTTCTAAAAACTGTTTCATTTTAACAACCATTATAAGTCTGTAATGTCACTAGACATCACACTCGACAGCAACTAACAGCACACAACAACTCACTCCGATTGATTTCTTTAAATTTTAGATTGGAACTGAAAGGATGCATATTTCTGCAAACATTTTTGCTTGTTTCATTATAAAGGATCTTGCATATATTTTTAAACATCTTGTATGTATTTAGTTCTGACAAAAACTCTTTCCTAAAGGAATGGTCAGGTGTACTAAATGTGGGGCAGACTCTTTTGACATAATTTCCCTGCTGATGTTCCTTAAGTTGTAGCAGCCAATTCAAATGAACTTGTTATTAGACTGAGAGAGCCTTGTAGGTAAGAAGATAGCCTTTTGCTTTTTTACTTTACAATCTAGTCCTGGTATATATTTGTGGTTGGTTGGTGTGTACCTCTATAGAGTCAGATCTGACTCATGGTTGACCCTCCGGTGGGTTTTAGAGGCAGTAAAGCACACGGGAGGAGATGGCCCATCTTTCTCCTGAGAAGCAGCTGGTGGATTTGGACTGCCGTATCTTTGCATTGGCAGTGTAACTCCTCACTACTAAACCAGCAGAGCTCCCTGACATATAGTAGTAGATACTAACTCAACATTTGTGCGGGGAAAAAAATCCCCTATCATTTATCTTCTTTCTTGATACATCTTTTATTATAATATCAAACAAATGTTTGTGGGGAGAAAAGGAATCTGTCATGCATAGATATTAAGTATGTTTGTTTTGCCATGTACATGTCTAACTTGGATATTTGCATATTCATGTGTTTTTAGGGAACTGATGCATTGGTCTGGAAAAGCAAAAAGTTAAAAGTGGGGAGACTTCAAATTGCGTGTCTCAGGAAAAGGAAGGTTAAACTAACTACACTCGATTTACAAGTCTTATTCAGTTATCTGGTCCATTTTAACCTGCTAGTTTAGTTATTTCATTGGGTTCTGGTGTCAAGCAAATCTGAGGCCAAATTATTTTATAGTCTTAAAAATCTTGAGTGACCAATAAACTCCTATCTGTAGAAAAAAAAGGAGGAGAAAACCCCACCAACCCCAAACAGGTAGAAAAAGAGAAACAGGAATTTAAGAACAGGCACAGATGGAATACTGTTCAGAAGAGACTAGTGTAGAAGAAAAACTTGCCTGGTAACTACTGACTATTTCTGCTCTTTAGAAGCTGACCCTTTGTGAGGTTTTTAGGACAGTTAATCTTATGGGAGGAGATTGCTCATCCTCCCATGGAGCAGCTGTGGACTCGAACCATGAACCTTTGGAATTGCAGTGCAGTTTCTTACCACTAGGCCTGCCTCCCTCTCTCTCTCTCTCTCTCTCTCTCTCTATATATATATATATATATATATATATATATATACACACACACACACACACACACACGTAATCTCAGGTGTGAGGCTGTTGGATTTTGGATTTTGTAAAGTGGGTTCTTCTTGTTTTGGTTCAAGGTTGAGTGTGGACTGGTTGTTTTTATAGCGCTCACAACCCTGTGTGAGCTCATTGGATTTGCTGAATTTGGCTAACAATGAGCTGCTGGTTGAAAGCTTCTTCTTTAGAGCCAATTAGGGCCTGGGGCATGGACCTGGTATTGAAAAGTCTACTGTGTCTCGAATAAGTCTTCACTTTGGTTTTAATTTTGTTTAGAATGAACATTATTCTAAGTACAACTCTGTCAATTTGCTCCACTGAAGTAACTTGGGGTTGCTATGATACTGAATGCTGTGCCACTAGTGTTTCAAATGCCATAATGGTCACCCCCAGATTAAGATAGGCTGGAAGCGGAAATGGCATCTACTTTCTAAACAACATGCCTCCAGAAACTCTATGTTGTTATATGCCATCAAGTCTCCTGTGACTCTTAGAGACCCTATGTACAACAACCTTAACCCTGCTCTATCCTTTGCCAGTCTCTCTCTGCTACCCCCATTACTCATGTCACTGAATCAGTTCATCTCATCTAGGGTCTTGCTCTCTTGCGCTGTGTAGAGAAACAACAAAAGTTATAGAACAGGATTCAGGTCTTTTGTTCATAATATCACTATGAGCTGTGCTTGACTCGATAGAGTTCAGCTTCTCAAATAATTTGTTCAGCATACAGATTAAATAGGTATGGATACAGGATACAACCTTGACACAATCCTTTTTTTATTTTAAACCATGCATTGTTCCCCAGGTCTGCTCATACAACAGCCTCCTGGTCCAGGTATAAGTTTCACAAGAGTACAATTAAATGCTGTGGTGTTGGAAAAGAGCAATGAACGTCCTGTGGATGGCTCAAAGAACAAACAGATATGTCTTGGGGAGAGTGCAGCCAGAGTACTCTTTGGAGGCAAGGATAATGAGGCTTCACCTCACATACTTTGGGCGTATTACTAGTGTGGGGTATTCCTTGGAGAAGGACATGACGCTTGGAAGGTTGGAGGGTCAGCGAAGGAGAATTGACACGTTAACACAATGGGCTCTAGTGTGTCAGGAACTGAACTGTGAAGATGACACAGGATAGGACAGTGTTCAGATCTATAGTTCTTAGGGTCATGAGTCATACTCGACAGCATCTAACAACAACAAATATATAAGACTATGATTTCCGCAATATTTTCTTAATATGTTGTTTGCTATTTTTTTCTAGAAATTTTCATTTCATAGTATTGTAGCCATTGTAAAAGTAACCAACTATTAATCTACAACACAATTTTAAATGATAGAATAATGTTATAGGTAATGATGTCTCCTAATCTAGTAACCTTTTTATTATTTTTGGAAATGAAATTGTTTCTATTTTCATTTTAAAATGATGCCTCACAGCATTGATATTATTCATAACTAAACAATTGCTAAATCTTTTCCCATATCCTTGAATTTTTAGGATATATTTATAGAAGTTGACTTGCTAGGTACCATGACATAAATAAATTTGAAGATTTCTATTTGGTGTCAAATTGATTTCTAGAAATTTTATAATAATTTTGGTGTCCTTTTTTTCTGTTGTTGTTGTTAAGTGTTGTTGTCAAGTTTCTTTAGATGAACTTTTTAAAAAAAGTAATTAATTTATTTATTTTTCATTTCAATGAACATCTACAGAGATTTTGGAGTTCCATTCATTCATTGTTGCACCCTTCTCCCCGCCCCCCCCCTTTTGCTCCTCTCCCTGAAAAGCAAAAGCAAAACTCCCTCATTGGTACACAATCCCCCCACACATCCCCCACCCCCA